>NW_026519116.1:1200000-1800000 GCF_947347685.1 Pleuronectes platessa | reverse complement strand
GAAACGGTGAGATAAACCTATTTTTGCAACTATAATTAAAATCTTAAATTTTTCATCACAAATGTGCCCAAGATGCCCAAAGGCACTGGAAACTGTGAGATAAGCCTATTTTTGCAACTTTGGTTAAAATCTTCATTTTTTCATCACAGATATGCCCAAGGTGCACAAAAGTGCTGGAAACGGTGAGATAAGCCTAATTTTGCAACAATGTTTAAGGTTTGGAGGTTTCATAGACTAAAGTTGAAAATCAGTGGTTTGACTGCCATAATGAAATAGGGTCACTAATCAACGTGTTTTCTCAAAAGGCCTTCAGTCAAATTCCTTGATACTTAAAATGCATACAGTGGATTATAATAATGAAAAAGGATAATTTGAAATCTTGGTTTCAACTCTAGAGGAACTCTTTAAAAAAAAGATTTGAAGTTTTGGAAACCCCAATGAAAAAGTAGCAACTGCACGGTTTCTACTGTCAGATTGGCTCTAAGTGCCAAAAAGTGCTGGAAACAGGGAGATAAGCCTATTTTTGCAACTTTGGTTAAAATCATAAATTTTTCATCACAGATGTGCCCAAGATGCGCAAAAGCGCTGGAAACGGTGAGATAAGCCTATTTTTGCAACTATGGTTAAAATCTTCATTTTTTCATCACAGATATGCCCAAGATGCACAAAAGTGCTGGAAACGGTGAGATAAGCCTAATTTTGCAACAATGTTTAAGGTTTGGAGGTTTCATAGACTAAAGTTGAAAATCAGTGGTTTGACTGCCATAATGAAATAGGGTCACTAATCAACGTGTTTTCTCAAAAGGCCTTCAGTCAAATTCCTTGATACTTAAAATGCATACAGTGGATTATAATAATGAAAAAGGATAATTTGAAATCTTGGTTTCAACTCTAAAGGAACTCTTTAAAAAAAAGATTTTAAGTTTTGGAAACCCCAATGAAAAAGTAGCAACTGCACGGTTTCTACTGTCAGATTGGCTCTAAGTGCCAAAAAGTGCTGGAAACGGAGAGATAAGCCTATTTTTGCAACTTTGGTTAAAATCTTAAATTTTTCATCACAGATGTGCCCAAGATGCCCAAAAGCGCTGGAAACGGTGAGATAAGCCTATTTTTGCAACTATGGTTAAAATCTTACATTTTTCATCACAGATGTGCCCAAGATGCGCAAAAGCGCTGGAAACGGTGAGATAAACCTATTTTTGCAACTATAATTAAAATCTTAAATTTTTCATCACAAATGTGCCCAAGATGCCCAAAGGCACTGGAAACTGTGAGATAAGCCTATTTTTGCAACTTTGGTTAAAATCTTCATTTTTTCATCACAGATATGCCCAAGGTGCACAAAAGTGCTGGAAACGGTGAGATAAGCCTAATTTTGCAACAATGTTTAAGGTTTGGAGGTTTCATAGACTAAAGTTGAAAATCAGTGGTTTGACTGCCATAATGAAATAGGGTCACTAATCAACGTGTTTTCTCAAAAGGCCTTCAGTCAAATTCCTTGATACTTAAAATGCATACAGTGGATTATAATAATGAAAAAGGATAATTTGAAATCTTGGTTTCAACTCTAGAGGAACTCTTTAAAAAAAAGATTTGAAGTTTTGGAAACCCCAATGAAAAAGTAGCAACTGCACGGTTTCTACTGTCAGATTGGCTCTAAGTGCCAAAAAGTGCTGGAAACAGGGAGATAAGCCTATTTTTGCAACTTTGGTTAAAATCATAAATTTTTCATCACAGATGTGCCCAAGATGCGCAAAAGCGCTGGAAACGGTGAGATAAGCCTATTTTTGCAACTTTGGTTAAATCTTAAATTTTTCATCACAGATGTGCCCAAGATGCGCAAAAGCGCTGGAAACGGTGAGATAAGCCTATTTTTGCAACTTTGGTTAAAATCTTCATTTTTTCATCACAGATATGCCCAAGATGCACAAAAGTGCTGGAAACGGTGAGATAAGCCTAATTTTGCAACAATGTTTAAGGTTTGGAGGTTTCATAGACTAAAGTTGAAAATCAGTGGTTTGACTGCCATAATGAAATAGGGTCACTAATCAACGTGTTTTCTCAAAAGGCCTTCAGTCAAATTCCTTGATACTTAAAATGCATACAGTGGATTATAATAATGAAAAAGGATAATTTGAAATCTTGGTTTCAACTCTAAAGGAACTCTTTAAAAAACAGATTTTAAGTTTTGGAAACCCCAATGAAAAAGTAGCAACTGCACGGTTTTTACTGTCAGATTGGCTCTAAGTGCCAAAAAGTGCTGGAAACGGGGAGATAAGCCTATTTTTGCAACAATGGTTAAAATCTTAAATTTTTCATCACAGATGTAACCAAGATGCCCAAAGGCACTGGAAACTGTGAGATAAGCCTATTTTTGCAACTTTGGTTAAAATCTTCATTTTTTCATCACAGATATGCCCAAGGTGCACAAAAGTGCTGGAAACGGTGAGATAAGCCTAATTTTGCAACAATGTTTAAGGTTTGGAGGTTTATAGACTAAAGTTGAAAATCAGTGGTTTGACTGCCATAATGAAATAGGGTCACTAATCAACGTGTTTTCTCAAAAGGCCTTCAGTCAAATTCCTTGATACTTAAAATGCATACAGTGGATTATAATAATGAAAAAGGATAATTTGAAATCTTGGTTTCAACTCTAGAGGAACTCTTTAAAAAAAAGATTTGAAGTTTTGGAAACCCCAATGAAAAAGTAGCAACTGCACGGTTTCTACTGTCAGATTGGCTCTAAGTGCCAAAAAGTGCTGGAAACAGGGAGATAAGCCTATTTTTGCAAATTTGGTTAAAATCATAAATTTTTCATCACAGATGTGCCCAAGATGCGCAAAAGCGCTGGAAACGGTGAGATAAGCCTATATTTGCAACTTTGGTTAAATCTTAAATTTTTCATCACAGATGTGCCCAAGATGCCCAAAAGCGCTGGAAACGGGGAGATAAGCCTTTTTTTGCAACTTTGGTTAAAATCTTAAATTTTTCATCACAGATGTGCCCAAGATGCGCAAAAGCGCTGGAAACGGTGAGATAAACCTATTTTTGCAACTATAATTAAAATCTTAAATTTTTCATCACAAATGTGCCCAAGATGCCCAAAGGCGCGGGAAACGGTGAGATAACCCTATTTTTGCAACTTTGGTTAAAATCTTCATTTTTTCATCACAGATATGCCCAAGGTGCACAAAAGTGCTGGAAACGGTGAGATAAGCCTAATTTTGCAACAATGTTTAAGGTTTGGAGGTTTCATAGACTAAAGTTGAAAATCAGTGGTTTGACTGCCATAATGAAATAGGGTCACTAATCAACGTGTTTTCTCAAAAGGCCTTCAGTCAAATTCCTTGATACTTAAAATGCATACAGTGGATTATAATAATGAAAAAGGATAATTTGAAATCTTGGTTTCAACTCTAAAGGAACTCTTTAAAAAAAAGATTTTAAGTTTTGGAAACCCCAATGAAAAAGTAGCAACTGCACGGTTTCTACTGTCAGATTGGCTCTAAGTGCCAAAAAGTGCTGGAAACGGAGAGATAAGCCTATTTTTGCAACTTTGGTTAAAATCTTAAATTTTTCATCACAGATGTGCCCAAGATGCCCAAAAGCGCTGGAAACGGTGAGATAAGCCTATTTTTGCAACTATGGTTAAAATCTTACATTTTTCATCACAGATGTGCCCAAGATGCGCAAAAGCGCTGGAAACGGTGAGATAAACCTATTTTTGCAACTATAATTAAAATCTTAAATTTTTCATCACAAATGTGCCCAAGATGCCCAAAGGCACTGGAAACTGTGAGATAAGCCTATTTTTGCAACTTTGGTTAAAATCTTCATTTTTTCATCACAGATATGCCCAAGGTGCACAAAAGTGCTGGAAACGGTGAGATAAGCCTAATTTTGCAACAATGTTTAAGGTTTGGAGGTTTCATAGACTAAAGTTGAAAATCAGTGGTTTGACTGCCATAATGAAATAGGGTCACTAATCAACGTGTTTTCTCAAAAGGCCTTCAGTCAAATTCCTTGATACTTAAAATGCATACAGTGGATTATAATAATGAAAAAGGATAATTTGAAATCTTGGTTTCAACTCTAGAGGAACTCTTTAAAAAAAAGATTTGAAGTTTTGGAAACCCCAATGAAAAAGTAGCAACTGCACGGTTTCTACTGTCAGATTGGCTCTAAGTGCCAAAAAGTGCTGGAAACAGGGAGATAAGCCTATTTTTGCAACTTTGGTTAAAATCATAAATTTTTCATCACAGATGTGCCCAAGATGCGCAAAAGCGCTGGAAACGGTGAGATAAGCCTATTTTCGCAACTTTGGTTAAATCTTAAATTTTTCATCACAGATGTGCCCAAGATGCGCAAAAGCGCTGGAAACGGTGAGATAAGCCTATTTTTGCAACTTTGGTTAAAATCTTCATTTTTTCATCACAGATATGCCCAAGATGCACAAAAGTGCTGGAAACGGTGAGATAAGCCTAATTTTGCAACAATGTTTAAGGTTTGGAGGTTTCATAGACTAAAGTTGAAAATCAGTGGTTTGACTGCCATAATGAAATAGGGTCACTAATCAACGTGTTTTCTCAAAAGGCCTTCAGTCAAATTCCTTGATACTTAAAATGCATACAGTGGATTATAATAATGAAAAAGGATAATTTGAAATCTTGGTTTCAACTCTAAAGGAACTCTTTAAAAAACAGATTTTAAGTTTTGGAAACCCAAATGAAAAAGTAGCAACTGCACGGTTTTTACTGTCAGATTGGCTCTAAGTGCCAAAAAGTGCTGGAAACGGGGAGATAAGCCTATTTTTGCAACAATGGTTAAAATCTTCAATTTTTCATCACAGATGTGCCCAAGATGCACAAAAGCGCTGGAAACGGTGAGATAAGCCTATTTTTGCAACTTTGGTTAAAATCTTAAATTTTTCATCACAGATGTGCCCAAGATGCCCAAAAGCGCTGGAAACGGGGAGATAAGCCATTTTTTGCAACTTTGGTTAAAATCTTAAATTTTTCATCACAGATGTGCCCAAGATGCGCAAAAGCGCTGGAAACGGTGAGATAAACCTATTTTTGCAACTATAATTAAAATCTTAAATTTTTCATCACAAATGTGCCCAAGATGCCCAAAGGCACTGGAAACTGTGAGATAAGCCTATTTTTGCAACTTTGGTTAAAATCTTCATTTTTTCATCACAGATATGCCCAAGGTGCACAAAAGTAATGGAAACGGTGAGATAAGCCTAATTTTGCAACAATGTTTAAGGTTTGGAGGTTTCATAGACTAAAGTTGAAAATCAGTGGTTTGACTGCCATAATGAAATAGGGTCACTAATCAACGTGTTTTCTCAAAAGGCCTTCAGTCAAATTCCTTGATACTTAAAATGCATACAGTGGATTATAATAATGAAAAAGGATAATTTGAAATCTTGGTTTCAACTCTAGAGGAACTCTTTAAAAAAAAGATTTGAAGTTTTGGAAACCCCAATGAAAAAGTAGCAACTGCACGGTTTCTACTGTCAGATTGGCTCTAAGTGCCAAAAAGTGCTGGAAACAGGGAGATAAGCCTATTTTTGCAACTTTGGTTAAAATCATGAATTTTTCATCACAGATGTGCCCAAGATGCGCAAAAGCGCTGGAAACGGTGAGATAAGCCTATTTTTGCAACTTTGGTTAAATCTTAAATTTTTCATCACAGATGTGCCCAAGATGCCCAAAAGCGCTGGAAACGGGGAGATAAACCTATTTTTGCAACTATAATTAAAATCTTAAATTTTTCATCACAAATGTGCCCAAGATGCCCAAAGGCACTGGAAACTGAGAGATAAGCCTATTTTTGCAACTTTGGTTAAAATCTTCATTTTTTCATCACAGATATGCCCAAGGTGCACAAAAGTGCTGGAAACGGTGTGATAAGCCTAATTTTGCAACAATGTTTAAGGTTTGGAGGTTTCATAGACTAAAGTTGAAAATCAGTGGTTTGACTGCCATAATGAAATAGGGTCACTAATCAACGTGTTTTTTCAAAAGGCCTTCAGTCAAATTCCTTGATACTTAAAATGCATACAGTGGATTATAATAATGAAAAAGGATAATTTGAAATCTTGGTTTCAACTCTAGAGGAACTCTTTAAAAAAAAGATTTGAAGTTTTGGAAACCCCAATGAAAAAGTAGCAACTGCACGGTTTCTACTGTCAGATTGGCTCTAAGTGCCAAAAAGTGCTGGAAACGGAGAGATAAGCCTATTTTTGCAACTTTGGTTAAAATCTTAAATTTTTCATCACAGATGTGCCCAAGATGCCCAAAAGCGCTGGAAACGGTGAGATAAGCCTATTTTTGCAACTATGGTTAAAATCTTAAATTTTTCATCACAGATGTGCCCAATATGCGCAAAAGCGCTGGAAACGGTGAGAAAACCCTATTTTTGCAACTATGGTTAAAATCTTAAATTTTTCATCACAGATGTGCCCAAGATGCGCAAAAGCGCTGGAAACGGTGAGATAAACCTATTTGTGCAACTATAATTAAAATCTTAAATTTTTCATCACAAATGTGCCCAAGATGCCCAAAGGCACTGGAAACTGTGAGATAAGCCTATTTTTGCAACTTTGGTTAAAATCTTCATTTTTTCATCACAGATATGCCCAAGGTGCACAAAAGTGCTGGAAACGGTGAGATAAGCCTAATTTTGCAACAATGTTTAAGGTTTGGAGGTTTCATAGACTAAAGTTGAAAATCAGTGGTTTGACTGCCATAATGAAATAGGGTCACTAATCAACGTGTTTTCTCAAAAGGCCTTCAGTCAAATTCCTTGATACTTAAAATGCATACAGTGGATTATAATAATGAAAAAGGATAATTTGAAATCTTGGTTTCAACTCTAGAGGAACTCTTTAAAAAAAAGATTTGAAGTTTTGGAAACCCCAATGAAAAAGTAGCAACTGCACGGTTTCTACTGTCAGATTGGCTCTAAGTGCCAAAAAGTGCTGGAAACAGGGAGATAAGCCTATTTTTGCAACTTTGGTTAAAATCATAAATTTTTCATCACAGATGTGCCCAAGATGCGCAAAAGCGCTGGAAACGGTGAGATAAGCCTATTTTTGCAACTATGGTTAAAATCTTCATTTTTTCATCACAGATATGCCCAAGATGCACAAAAGTGCTGGAAACGGTGAGATAAGCCTAATTTATCAACAATGTTTAAGGTTTGGAGGTTTCATAGACTAAAGTTGAAAATCAGTGGTTTGACTGCCATAATGAAATAGGGTCACTAATCAACGTGTTTTCTCAAAAGGCCTTCAGTCAAATTCCTTGATACTTAAAATGCATACAGTGGATTATAATAATGAAAAAGGATAATTTGAAATCTTGGTTTCAACTCTAAAGGAACTCTTTAAAAAAAAGATTTTAAGTTTTGGAAACCCCAATGAAAAAGTAGCAACTGCACGGTTTCTACTGTCAGATTGGCTCTAAGTGCCAAAAAGTGCTGGAAACGGAGAGATAAGCCTATTTTTGCAACTTTGGTTAAAATCTTAAATTTTTCATCACAGATGTGCCCAAGATACCCAAAAGCGCTGGAAACGGTGAGATAAGCCTATTTTTGTAACTATGGTTAAAATCTTACATTTTTCATCACAGATGTGCCCAAGATGCGCAAAAGCGCTGGAAACGGTGAGATAAACCTATTTTTGCAACTATAATTAAAATCTTAAATTTTTCATCACAAATGTGCCCAAGATGCCCAAAGGCACTGGAAACTGTGAGATAAGCCTATTTTTGCAACTTTGGTTAAAATCTTCATTTTTTCATCACAGATATGCCCAAGGTGCACAAAAGTGCTGGAAACGGTGAGATAAGCCTAATTTTGCAACAATGTTTAAGGTTTGGAGGTTTCATAGACTAAAGTTGAAAATCAGTGGTTTGACTGCCATAATGAAATAGGGTCACTAATCAACGTGTTTTCTCAAAAGGCCTTCAGTCAAATTCCTTGATACTTAAAATGCATACAGTGGATTATAATAATGAAAAAGGATAATTTGAAATCTTGGTTTCAACTCTAGAGGAACTCTTTAAAAAAAAGATTTGAAGTTTTGGAAACCCCAATGAAAAAGTAGCAACTGCACGGTTTCTACTGTCAGATTGGCTCTAAGTGCCAAAAAGTGCTGGAAACAGGGAGATAAGCCTATTTTTGCAACTTTGGTTAAAATCATAAATTTTTCATCACAGATGTGCCCAAGATGCGCAAAAGCGCTGGAAACGGTGAGATAAGCCTATTTTTGCAACTATGGTTAAAATCTTCATTTTTTCATCACAGATATGCCCAAGATGCACAAAAGTGCTGGAAACGGTGAGATAAGCCTAATTTTGCAACAATGTTTAAGGTTTGGAGGTTTCATAGACTAAAGTTGAAAATCAGTGGTTTGACTGCCATAATGAAATAGGGTCACTAATCAACGTGTTTTCTCAAAAGGCCTTCAGTCAAATTCCTTGATACTTAAAATGCATACAGTGGATTATAATAATGAAAAAGGATAATTTGAAATCTTGGTTTCAACTCTAAAGGAACTCTTTAAAAAAAAGATTTTAAGTTTTGGAAACCCCAATGAAAAAGTAGCAACTGCACGGTTTCTACTGTCAGATTGGCTCTAAGTGCCAAAAAGTGCTGGAAACGGAGAGATAAGCCTATTTTTGCAACTTTGGTTAAAATCTTAAATTTTTCATCACAGATGTGCCCAAGATGCCCAAAAGCGCTGGAAACGGTGAGATAAGCCTATTTTTGCAACTATGGTTAAAATCTTACATTTTTCATCACAGATGTGCCCAAGATGCGCAAAAGCGCTGGAAACGGTGAGATAAACCTATTTTTGCAACTATAATTAAAATCTTAAATTTTTCATCACAAATGTGCCCAAGATGCCCAAAGGCACTGGAAACTGTGAGATAAGCCTATTTTTGCAACTTTGGTTAAAATCTTCATTTTTTCATCACAGATATGCCCAAGGTGCACAAAAGTGCTGGAAACGGTGAGATAAGCCTAATTTTGCAACAATGTTTAAGGTTTGGAGGTTTCATAGACTAAAGTTGAAAATCAGTGGTTTGACTGCCATAATGAAATAGGGTCACTAATCAACGTGTTTTCTCAAAAGGCCTTCAGTCAAATTCCTTGATACTTAAAATGCATACAGTGGATTATAATAATGAAAAAGGATAATTTGAAATCTTGGTTTCAACTCTAGAGGAACTCTTTAAAAAAAAGATTTGAAGTTTTGGAAACCCCAATGAAAAAGTAGCAACTGCACGGTTTCTACTGTCAGATTGGCTCTAAGTGCCAAAAAGTGCTGGAAACAGGGAGATAAGCCTATTTTTGCAACTTTGGTTAAAATCATAAATTTTTCATCACAGATGTGCCCAAGATGCGCAAAAGCGCTGGAAACGGTGAGATAAGCCTATTTTTGCAACTTTGGTTAAATCTTAAATTTTTCATCACAGATGTGCCCAAGATGCGCAAAAGCGCTGGAAACGGTGAGATAAGCCTATTTTTGCAACTTTGGTTAAAATCTTCATTTTTTCATCACAGATATGCCCAAGATGCACAAAAGTGCTGGAAACGGTGAGATAAGCCTAATTTTGCAACAATGTTTAAGGTTTGGAGGTTTCATAGACTAAAGTTGAAAATCAGTGGTTTGACTGCCATAATGAAATAGGGTCACTAATCAACGTGTTTTCTCAAAAGGCCTTCAGTCAAATTCCTTGATACTTAAAATGCATACAGTGGATTATAATAATGAAAAAGGATAATTTGAAATCTTGGTTTCAACTCTAAAGGAACTCTTTAAAAAACAGATTTTAAGTTTTGGAAACCCCAATGAAAAAGTAGCAACTGCACGGTTTTTACTGTCAGATTGGCTCTAAGTGCCAAAAAGTGCTGGAAACGGGGAGATAAGCCTATTTTTGCAACAATGGTTAAAATCTTAAATTTTTCATCACAGATGTAACCAAGATGCCCAAAGGCACTGGAAACTGTGAGATAAGCCTATTTTTGCAACTTTGGTTAAAATCTTCATTTTTTCATCACAGATATGCCCAAGGTGCACAAAAGTGCTGGAAACGGTGAGATAAGCCTAATTTTGCAACAATGTTTAAGGTTTGGAGGTTTATAGACTAAAGTTGAAAATCAGTGGTTTGACTGCCATAATGAAATAGGGTCACTAATCAACGTGTTTTCTCAAAAGGCCTTCAGTCAAATTCCTTGATACTTAAAATGCATACAGTGGATTATAATAATGAAAAAGGATAATTTGAAATCTTGGTTTCAACTCTAGAGGAACTCTTTAAAAAAAAGATTTGAAGTTTTGGAAACCCCAATGAAAAAGTAGCAACTGCACGGTTTCTACTGTCAGATTGGCTCTAAGTGCCAAAAAGTGCTGGAAACAGGGAGATAAGCCTATTTTTGCAAATTTGGTTAAAATCATAAATTTTTCATCACAGATGTGCCCAAGATGCGCAAAAGCGCTGGAAACGGTGAGATAAGCCTATATTTGCAACTTTGGTTAAATCTTAAATTTTTCATCACAGATGTGCCCAAGATGCCCAAAAGCGCTGGAAACGGGGAGATAAGCCTTTTTTTGCAACTTTGGTTAAAATCTTAAATTTTTCATCACAGATGTGCCCAAGATGCGCAAAAGCGCTGGAAACGGTGAGATAAACCTATTTTTGCAACTATAATTAAAATCTTAAATTTTTCATCACAAATGTGCCCAAGATGCCCAAAGGCGCGGGAAACGGTGAGATAACCCTATTTTTGCAACTTTGGTTAAAATCTTCATTTTTTCATCACAGATATGCCCAAGGTGCACAAAAGTGCTGGAAACGGTGAGATAAGCCTAATTTTGCAACAATGTTTAAGGTTTGGAGGTTTCATAGACTAAAGTTGAAAATCAGTGGTTTGACTGCCATAATGAAATAGGGTCACTAATCAACGTGTTTTCTCAAAAGGCCTTCAGTCAAATTCCTTGATACTTAAAATGCATACAGTGGATTATAATAATGAAAAAGGATAATTTGAAATCTTGGTTTCAACTCTAAAGGAACTCTTTAAAAAAAAGATTTTAAGTTTTGGAAACCCCAATGAAAAAGTAGCAACTGCACGGTTTCTACTGTCAGATTGGCTCTAAGTGCCAAAAAGTGCTGGAAACGGAGAGATAAGCCTATTTTTGCAACTTTGGTTAAAATCTTAAATTTTTCATCACAGATGTGCCCAAGATGCCCAAAAGCGCTGGAAACGGTGAGATAAGCCTATTTTTGCAACTATGGTTAAAATCTTACATTTTTCATCACAGATGTGCCCAAGATGCGCAAAAGCGCTGGAAACGGTGAGATAAACCTATTTTTGCAACTATAATTAAAATCTTAAATTTTTCATCACAAATGTGCCCAAGATGCCCAAAGGCACTGGAAACTGTGAGATAAGCCTATTTTTGCAACTTTGGTTAAAATCTTCATTTTTTCATCACAGATATGCCCAAGGTGCACAAAAGTGCTGGAAACGGTGAGATAAGCCTAATTTTGCAACAATGTTTAAGGTTTGGAGGTTTCATAGACTAAAGTTGAAAATCAGTGGTTTGACTGCCATAATGAAATAGGGTCACTAATCAACGTGTTTTCTCAAAAGGCCTTCAGTCAAATTCCTTGATACTTAAAATGCATACAGTGGATTATAATAATGAAAAAGGATAATTTGAAATCTTGGTTTCAACTCTAGAGGAACTCTTTAAAAAAAAGATTTGAAGTTTTGGAAACCCCAATGAAAAAGTAGCAACTGCACGGTTTCTACTGTCAGATTGGCTCTAAGTGCCAAAAAGTGCTGGAAACAGGGAGATAAGCCTATTTTTGCAACTTTGGTTAAAATCATAAATTTTTCATCACAGATGTGCCCAAGATGCGCAAAAGCGCTGGAAACGGTGAGATAAGCCTATTTTCGCAACTTTGGTTAAATCTTAAATTTTTCATCACAGATGTGCCCAAGATGCGCAAAAGCGCTGGAAACGGTGAGATAAGCCTATTTTTGCAACTTTGGTTAAAATCTTCATTTTTTCATCACAGATATGCCCAAGATGCACAAAAGTGCTGGAAACGGTGAGATAAGCCTAATTTTGCAACAATGTTTAAGGTTTGGAGGTTTCATAGACTAAAGTTGAAAATCAGTGGTTTGACTGCCATAATGAAATAGGGTCACTAATCAACGTGTTTTCTCAAAAGGCCTTCAGTCAAATTCCTTGATACTTAAAATGCATACAGTGGATTATAATAATGAAAAAGGATAATTTGAAATCTTGGTTTCAACTCTAAAGGAACTCTTTAAAAAACAGATTTTAAGTTTTGGAAACCCAAATGAAAAAGTAGCAACTGCACGGTTTTTACTGTCAGATTGGCTCTAAGTGCCAAAAAGTGCTGGAAACGGGGAGATAAGCCTATTTTTGCAACAATGGTTAAAATCTTCAATTTTTCATCACAGATGTGCCCAAGATGCACAAAAGCGCTGGAAACGGTGAGATAAGCCTATTTTTGCAACTTTGGTTAAAATCTTAAATTTTTCATCACAGATGTGCCCAAGATGCCCAAAAGCGCTGGAAACGGGGAGATAAGCCATTTTTTGCAACTTTGGTTAAAATCTTAAATTTTTCATCACAGATGTGCCCAAGATGCGCAAAAGCGCTGGAAACGGTGAGATAAACCTATTTTTGCAACTATAATTAAAATCTTAAATTTTTCATCACAAATGTGCCCAAGATGCCCAAAGGCACTGGAAACTGTGAGATAAGCCTATTTTTGCAACTTTGGTTAAAATCTTCATTTTTTCATCACAGATATGCCCAAGGTGCACAAAAGTAATGGAAACGGTGAGATAAGCCTAATTTTGCAACAATGTTTAAGGTTTGGAGGTTTCATAGACTAAAGTTGAAAATCAGTGGTTTGACTGCCATAATGAAATAGGGTCACTAATCAACGTGTTTTCTCAAAAGGCCTTCAGTCAAATTCCTTGATACTTAAAATGCATACAGTGGATTATAATAATGAAAAAGGATAATTTGAAATCTTGGTTTCAACTCTAGAGGAACTCTTTAAAAAAAAGATTTGAAGTTTTGGAAACCCCAATGAAAAAGTAGCAACTGCACGGTTTCTACTGTCAGATTGGCTCTAAGTGCCAAAAAGTGCTGGAAACAGGGAGATAAGCCTATTTTTGCAACTTTGGTTAAAATCATAAATTTTTCATCACAGATGTGCCCAAGATGCGCAAAAGCGCTGGAAACGGTGAGATAAGCCTATTTTTGCAACTTTGGTTAAATCTTAAATTTTTCATCACAGATGTGCCCAAGATGCCCAAAAGCGCTGGAAACGGGGAGATAAACCTATTTTTGCAACTATAATTAAAATCTTAAATTTTTCATCACAAATGTGCCCAAGATGCCCAAAGGCACTGGAAACTGAGAGATAAGCCTATTTTTGCAACTTTGGTTAAAATCTTCATTTTTTCATCACAGATATGCCCAAGGTGCACAAAAGTGCTGGAAACGGTGTGATAAGCCTAATTTTGCAACAATGTTTAAGGTTTGGAGGTTTCATAGACTAAAGTTGAAAATCAGTGGTTTGACTGCCATAATGAAATAGGGTCACTAATCAACGTGTTTTTTCAAAAGGCCTTCAGTCAAATTCCTTGATACTTAAAATGCATACAGTGGATTATAATAATGAAAAAGGATAATTTGAAATCTTGGTTTCAACTCTAGAGGAACTCTTTAAAAAAAAGATTTGAAGTTTTGGAAACCCCAATGAAAAAGTAGCAACTGCACGGTTTCTACTGTCAGATTGGCTCTAAGTGCCAAAAAGTGCTGGAAACAGGGAGATAAGCCTATTTTTGCAACTTTGGTTAAAATCATAAATTTTTCATCACAGATGTGCCCAAGATGCGCAAAAGCGCTGGAAACGGTGAGATAAGCCTATTTTTGCAACTTTGGTTAAATCTTAAATTTTTCATCACAGATGTGCCCAAGATGCGCAAAAGCACTGGAAACGGTGAGATAAGCCTATTTTTGCAACTTTGGTTAAAATCTTCATTTTTTCATCACAGATATGCCCAAGATGCACAAAAGTGCTGGAAACGGTGAGATAAGCCTAATTTTGCAACAATGTTTAAGGTTTGGAGGTTTCATAGACTAAAGTTGAAAATCAGTGGTTTGACTGCCATAATGAAATAGGGTCACTAATCAACGTGTTTTCTCAAAAGGCCTTCAGTCAAATTCCTTGATACTTAAAATGCATACAGTGGATTATAATAATGAAAAATGATAATTTGAAATCTTGGTTTCAACTCTAAAGGAACTCTTTAAAAAACAGATTTTAAGTTTTGGAAACCCCAATGAAAAAGTAGCAACTGCACGGTTTTTACTGTCAGATTGGCTCTAAGTGCCAAAAAGTGCTGGAAACGGGGAGATAAGCCTTTTTTTGCAACTTTGGTTAAAATCTTAAATTTTTCATCACAGATGTGCCCAAGATGCGCAAAAGCGCTGGAAACGGTGAGATAAACCTATTTTTGCAACTATAATTAAAATCTTAAATTTTTCATCACAAATGTGCCCAAGATGCCCAAAGGCGCGGGAAACGGTGAGATAACCCTATTTTTGCAACTTTGGTTAAAATCTTCATTTTTTCATCACAGATATGCCCAAGGTGCACAAAAGTGCTGGAAACGGTGAGATAAGCCTAATTTTGCAACAATGTTTAAGGTTTGGAGGTTTCATAGACTAAAGTTGAAAATCAGTGGTTTGACTGCCATAATGAAATAGGGTCACTAATCAACGTGTTTTCTCAAAAGGCCTTCAGTCAAATTCCTTGATACTTAAAATGCATACAGTGGATTATAATAATGAAAAAGGATAATTTGAAATCTTGGTTTCAACTCTAAAGGAACTCTTTAAAAAACAGATTTTAAGTTTTGGAAACCCCAATGAAAAAGTAGCAACTGCACGGTTTTTACTGTCAGATTGGCTCTAAGTGCCAAAAAGTGCTGGAAACGGGGAGATAAGCCTATTTTTGCAACAATGGTTAAAATCTTCAATTTTTCATCACAGATGTGCCCAAGATGCACAAAAGCGCTGGAAACGGTGAGATAAGCCTATTTTTGCAACTTTGGTTAAAATCTTAAATTTTTCATCACAGATGTGCCCAAGATGCCCAAAAGCGCTGGAAACGGGGAGATAAGCCTTTTTTGCAACTTTGGTTAAAATCTTAAATTTTTCATCACAGATGTGCCCAAGATGCGCAAAAGCGCTGAAACGGTGAGATAAACCTATTTTTGCAACTATAATTAAAATCTTAAATTTTTCATCACAAATGTGCCCAAGATGCCCAAAGGCACTGGAAACTGTGAGATAAGCCTATTTTTGCAACTTTGGTTAAAATCTTCATTTTTTCATCACAGATATGCCCAAGGTGCACAAAAGTGCTGGAAACGGTGAGATAAGCCTAATTTTGCAACAATGTTTAAGGTTTGGAGGTTTATAGACTAAAGTTGAAAATCAGTGGTTTGACTGCCATAATGAAATAGGGTCACTAATCAACGTGTTTTCTCAAAAGGCCTTCAGTCAAATTCCTTGATACTTAAAATGCATACAGTGGATTATAATAATGAAAAAGGATAATTTGAAATCTTGGTTTCAACTCTAGAGGAACTCTTTAAAAAAAAGATTTTAAGTTTTGGAAACCCCAATGAAAAAGTAGCAACTGCACGGTTTCTACTGTCAGATTGGCTCTAAGTGCCAAAAAGTGCTGGAAACAGGGAGATAAGCCTATTTTTGCAACTTTGGTTAAAATCATAAATTTTTCATCACAGATGTGCCCAAGATGCGCAAAAGCGCTGGAAACGGTGAGATAAGCCTATTTTTGCAACTTTGGTTAAAATCTTCATTTTTTCATCACAGATATGCCCAAGATGCACAAAAGTGCTGGAAACGGTGAGATAAGCCTAATTTTGCAACAATGTTTAAGGTTTGGAGGTTTCATAGACTAAAGTTGAAAATCAGTGGTTTGACTGCCATAATGAAATAGGGTCACTAATCAACGTGTTTTCTCAAAAGGCCTTCAGTCAAATTCCTTGATACTTAAAATGCATACAGTGGATTATAATAATGAAAAAGGATAATTTGAAATCTTGGTTTCAACTCTAAAGGAACTCTTTAAAAAACAGATTTTAAGTTTTGGAAACCCCAATGAAAAAGTAGCAACTGCACGGTTTTTATTGTCAGATTGGCTCTAAGTGCCAAAAAGTGCTGGAAACGGGGAGATAAGCCTTTTTTTGCAACTTTGGTTAAAATCTTAAATTTTTCATCACAGATGTGCCCAAGATGCGCAAAAGCGCTGGAAACGGTGAGATAAACCTATTTTTGCAACTATAATTAAAATCTTAAATTTTTCATCACAAATGTGCCCAAGATGCCCAAAGGCGCGGGAAACGGTGAGATAACCCTATTTTTGCAACTTTGGTTAAAATCTTCATTTTTTCATCACAGATATGCCCAAGGTGCACAAAAGTGCTGGAAACGGTGAGATAAGCCTAATTTTGCAACAATGTTTAAGGTTTGGAGGTTTCATAGACTAAAGTTGAAAATCAGTGGTTTGACTGCCATAATGAAATAGGGTCACTAATCAACGTGTTTTCTCAAAAGGCCTTCAGTCAAATTCCTTGATACTTAAAATGCATACAGTGGATTATAATAATGAAAAAGGATAATTTGAAATCTTGGTTTCAACTCTAAAGGAACTCTTTAAAAAAAAGATTTTAAGTTTTGGAAACCCCAATGAAAAAGTAGCAACTGCACGGTTTTTACTGTCAGATTGGCTCTAAGTGCCAAAAAGTGCTGGAAACGGGGAGATAAGCCTATTTTTGCAACAATGGTTAAAATCTTCAATTTTTCATCACAGATGTGCCCAAGATGCACAAAGGCGCTGGAAACGGTGAGATAAGCCTATTTTTGCAACTTTGGTTAAAATCTTAAATTTTTCATCACAGATGTGCCCAAGATGCCCAAAAGCGCTGGAAACGGGGAGATAAGCCTTTTTTTGCAACTTTGGTTAAAATCTTAAATTTTTCATCACAGATGTGCCCAAGATGCGCAAAAGCGCTGGAAACGGTGAGATAAGCCTATTTTTGCAACTTTGGTTAAAATCTTCATTTTTTCATCACAGATATGCCCAAGGTGCACAAAAGTGCTGGAAACGGTGAGATAAGCCTAATTTTGCAACAATGTTTAAGGTTTGGAGGTTTATAGACTAAAGTTGAAAATCAGTGGTTTGACTGCCATAATGAAATAGGGTCACTAATCAACGTGTTTTCTCAAAAGGCCTTCAGTCAAATTCCTTCATACTTAAAATGCATACAGTGGATTATAATAATGAAAAAGGATAATTTGAAATCTTGGTTTCAACTCTAGAGGAACTCTTTAAAAAAAAGATTTGAAGTTTTGGAAACCCCAATGAAAAAGTAGCAACTGCACGGTTTCTACTGTCAGATTGGCTCTAAGTGCCAAAAAGTGCTGGAAACAGGGAGATAAGCCTATTTTTGCAACTTTGGTTAAAATCATAAATTTTTCATCACAGATGTGCCCAAGATGCGCAAAAGCGCTGGAAACGGTGAGATAAGCCTATTTTTGCAACTTTGGTTAAATCTTAAATTTTTCATCACAGATGTGCCCAAGATGCGCAAAAGTGCTGGAAACGGTGAGATAAGCCTATTTTTGCAACTTTGGTTAAAATCTTCATTTTTTCATCACAGATATGCCCAAGATGCACAAAAGTGCTGGAAACGGTGAGATAAGCCTAATTTTGCAACAATGTTTAAGGTTTGGAGGTTTCATAGACTAAAGTTGAAAATCAGTGGTTTGACTGCCATAATGAAATAGGGTCACTAATCAACGTGTTTTCTCAAAAGGCCTTCAGTCAAATTCCTTGATACTTAAAATGCATACAGTGGATTATAATAATGAAAAAGGATAATTTGAAATCTTGGTTTCAACTCTAGAGGAACTCTTTAAAAAAAAGATTTGAAGTTTTGGAAACCCCAATGAAAAAGTAGCAACTGCACGGTTTCTACTGTCAGATTGGCTCTAAGTGCCAAAAAGTGCTGGAAACAGGGAGATAAGCCTATTTTTGCAACTTTGGTTAAAATCATAAATTTTTCATCACAGATGTGCCCAAGATGCGCAAAAGCGCTGGAAACGGTGAGATAAGCCTATTTTTGCAACTTTGGTTAAATCTTAAATTTTTCATCACAGATGTGCCCAAGATGCCCAAAAGCGCTGGAAACGGGGAGATAAGCCTTTTTTTGCAACTTTGGTTAAAATCTTAAATTTTTCATCATAGATGTGCCCAAGATGCGCAAAAGCGCTGGAAACGGTGAGATAAACCTATTTTTGCAACTATAATTAAAATCTTAAATTTTTCATCACAAATGTGCCCAAGATGCCCAAAGGCGCGGGAAACGGTGAGATAACCCTATTTTTGCAACTTTGGTTAAAATCTTCATTTTTTCATCACAGATATGCCCAAGGTGCACAAAAGTGCTGGAAACGGTGAGATAAGCCTAATTTTGCAACAATGTTTAAGGTTTGGAGGTTTCATAGACTAAAGTTGAAAATCAGTGGTTTGACTGCCATAATGAAATAGGGTCACTAATCAACGTGTTTTCTCAAAAGGCCTTCAGTCAAATTCCTTGATACTTAAAATGCATATAGTGGATTATAATAATGAAAAAGGATAATTTGAAATCTTGGTTTCAACTCTAAAGGAACTCTTTAAAAAAAAGATTTTAAGTTTTGGAAACCCCAATGAAAAAGTAGCAACTGCACGGTTTCTACTGTCAGATTGGCTCTAAGTGCAAAAAAGTGCTGGAAACGGAGAGATAAGCCTATTTTTGCAACTTTGGTTAAAATCTTAAATTTTTCATCACAGATGTGCCCAAGATGCCCAAAAGCGCTGGAAACGGTGAGATAAGCCTATTTTTGCAACTATGGTTAAAATCTTACATTTTTCATCACAGATGTGCCCAAGATGCGCAAAAGCGCTGGAAACGGTGAGATAAACCTATTTTTGCAACTATAATTAAAATCTTAAATTTTTCATCACAAATGTGCCCAAGATGCCCAAAGGCGCTGGAAACGGTGAGATAAGCCTATTTTTGCAACTTTGGTTAAAATCTTCATTTTTTCATTACAGATATGCCCAAGGTGCACAAAAGTGCTGGAAACGGTGAGATAAGCCTAATTTTGCAACAATGTTTAAGGTTTGGAGGTTTCATAGACTAAAGTTGAAAATCAGTGGTTTGACTGCCATAATGAAATAGGGTCACTAATCAACGTGTTTTCTCAAAAGGCCTTCAGTCAAATTCCTTCATACTTAAAATGCATACAGTGGATTATAATAATGAAAAAGGATAATTTGAAATCTTGGTTTCAACTCTAGAGGAACTCTTTAAAAAAAAGATTTGAAGTTTTGGAAACCCCAATGAAAAAGTAGCAACTGCACGGTTTCTACTGTCAGATTGGCTCTAAGTGCCAAAAAGTGCTGGAAACAGGGAGATAAGCCTATTTTTGCAACTTTGGTTAAAATCATAAATTTTTCATCACAGATGTGCCCAAGATGCGCAAAAGCGCTGGAAACGGTGAGATAAGCCTATTTTTGCAACTTTGGTTAAATCTTAAATTTTTCATCACAGATGTGCCCAAGATGCGCAAAAGTGCTGGAAACGGTGAGATAAGCCTATTTTTGCAACTTTGGTTAAAATCTTCATTTTTTCATCACAGATATGCCCAAGATGCACAAAAGTGCTGGAAACGGTGAGATAAGCCTAATTTTGCAACAATGTTTAAGGTTTGGAGGTTTCATAGACTAAAGTTGAAAATCAGTGGTTTGACTGCCATAATGAAATAGGGTCACTAATCAACGTGTTTTCTCAAAAGGCCTTCAGTCAAATTCCTTGATACTTAAAATGCATACAGTGGATTATAATAATGAAAAAGGATAATTTGAAATCTTGGTTTCAACTCTAGAGGAACTCTTTAAAAAAAAGATTTGAAGTTTTGGAAACCCCAATGAAAAAGTAGCAACTGCACGGTTTCTACTGTCAGATTGGCTCTAAGTGCCAAAAAGTGCTGGAAACAGGGAGATAAGCCTATTTTTGCAACTTTGGTTAAAATCATAAATTTTTCATCACAGATGTGCCCAAGATGCGCAAAAGCGCTGGAAACGGTGAGATAAGCCTATTTTTGCAACTTTGGTTAAATCTTAAATTTTTCCTCACAGATGTGCCCAAGATGCCCAAAAGCGCTGGAAACGGGGAGATAAGCCTTTTTTTGCAACTTTGGTTAAAATCTTAAATTTTTCATCATAGATGTGCCCAAGATGCGCAAAAGCGCTGGAAACGGTGAGATAAGCCTATTTTTGCAACTTTGGTTAAAATCTTAAATTTTTCATCACAGATGTGCCCAAGATGCCCAAAAGCGCTGGAAACGGTGAGATAAGCCTATTTTTGCAACTATGGTTAAAATCTTACATTTTTCATCACAGATGTGCCCAAGATGCGCGAAAGCGCTGGAAACGGTGAGATAAACCTATTTTTGCAACTATAATTAAAATCTTAAATTTTTCATCACAAATGTGCCCAAGATGCCCAAAGGCACTGGAAACTGTGAGATAAGCCTATTTTTGCAACTTTGGTTAAAATCTTCATTTTTTCATCACAGATATGCCCAAGGTGCACAAAAGTGCTGGAAACGGTGAGATAAGCCTAATTTTGCAACAATGTTTAAGGTTTGGAGGTTTCATAGACTAAAGTTGAAAATCAGTGGTTTGACTGCCATAATGAAATAGGGTCACTAATCAACGTGTTTTCTCAAAAGGCCTTCAGTCAAATTCCTTGATACTTAAAATGCATACAGTGGATTATAATAATGAAAAAGGATAATTTGAAATCTTGGTTTCAACTCTAGAGGAACTCTTTAAAAAAAAGATTTGAAGTTTTGGAAACCCCAATGAAAAAGTAGCAACTGCACGGTTTCTACTGTCAGATTGGCTCTAAGTGCCAAAAAGTGCTGGAAACAGGGAGATAAGCCTATTTTTGCAACTTTGGTTAAAATCATAAATTTTTCATCACAGATGTGCCCAAGATGCGCAAAAGCGCTGGAAACGGTGAGATAAGCCTATTTTTGCAACTTTGGTTAAATCTTAAATTTTTCATCACAGATGTGCCCAAGATGCGCAAAAGCGCTGGAAACGTTGAGATAAGCCTATTTTTGCAACTTTGGTTAAAATCTTCATTTTTTCATCACAGATATGCCCAAGATGCACAAAAGTGCTGGAAACGGTGAGATAAGCCTAATTTTGCAACAATGTTTAAGGTTTGGAGGTTTCATAGACTAAAGTTGAAAATCAGTGGTTTGACTGCCATAATGAAATAGGGTCACTAATCAACGTGTTTTCTCAAAAGGCCTTCAGTCAAATTCCTTGATACTTAAAATGCATACAGTGGATTATAATAATGAAAAAGGATAATTTGAAATCTTGGTTTCAACTCTAAAGGAACTCTTTAAAAAACAGATTTTAAGTTTTGGAAACCCCAATGAAAAAGTAGCAACTGCACGGTTTTTACTGTCAGATTGGCTCTAAGTGCCAAAAAGTGCTGGAAACGGGGAGATAAGCCTATTTTTGCAACAATGGTTAAAATTTTCAATTTTTCATCACAGATGTGCCCAAGATGCACAAAAGCGCTGGAAACGGTGAGATAAGCCTGTTTTTGCAACTTTGGTTAAAATCTTAAATTTTTCATCACAGATGTGCCCAAGATGCCCAAAAGCGCTGGAAACGGGGAGAAAAGCCTTTTTTTGCAACTTTGGTTAAAATCTTAAATTTTTCATCACAGATGTGCCCAAGATGCGCAAAAGCGCTGGAAACGGTGAGATAAACCTATTTTTGCAACTATAATTAAAATCTTAAATTTTTCATCACAAATGTGCCCAAGATGCCCAAAGGCGCTGGAAACGGTGAGATAAGCCTATTTTTGCAACTTTGGTTAAAATCTTCATTTTTTCATTACAGATATGCCCAAGGTGCACAAAAGTGCTGGAAACGGTGAGATAAGCCTAATTTTGCAACAATGTTTAAGGTTTGGAGGTTTATAGACTAAAGTTGAAAATCAGTGGTTTGACTGCCATAATGAAATAGGGTCACTAATCAACGTGTTTTCTCAAAAGGCCTTCAGTCAAATTCCTTGATACTTAAAATGCATACAGTGGATTATAATAATGAAAAAGGATAATTTGAAATCTTGGTTTCAACTCTAGAGGAACTCTTTAAAAAAAAGATTTTAAGTTTTGGAAACCCCAATGAAAAAGTAGCAACTGCACGGTTTCTACTGTCAGATTGGCTCTAAGTGCCAAAAAGTGCTGGAAACAGGGAGATAAGCCTATTTTTGCAACAATGGTTAAAATCTTCAATTTTTCATCACAGATGTGCCCAAGATGCACAAAAGCGCTGGAAACGGTGAGATAAGCCTATTTTTGCAACTTTGGTTAAAATCTTAAATTTTTCATCACAGATGTGCCCAAGATGCCCAAAAGCGCTGGAAACGGGGAGATAAGCCTTTTTTTGCAACTTTGGTTAAAATCTTAAATTTTTCATCACAGATGTGCCCAAGATGCGCAAAAGCGCTGGAAACGGTGAGATAAACCTATTTGTGCAACTATGGTTAAAATCTTCATTTTTTCATCACAGATATGCCCAAGATGCACAAAAGTGCTGGAAACGGTGAGATAAGCCTAATTTTGCAACAATGTTTAAGGTTTGGAGGTTTCATAGACTAAAGTTGAAAATCAGTGGTTTGACTGCCATAATGAAATAGGGTCACTAATCAACGTGTTTTCTCAAAAGGCCTTCAGTCAAATTCCTTGATACTTAAAATGCATACAGTGGATTATAATAATGAAAAAGGATAATTTGAAATCTTGGTTTCAACTCTAAAGGAACTCTTTAAAAAACAGATTTTAAGTTTTGGAAACCCCAATGAAAAAGTAGCAACTGCACGGTTTTTACTGTCAGATTGGCTCTAAGTGCCAAAAAGTGCTGGAAACGGGGAGATAAGCCTATTTTTGCAACAATGGTTAAAATCTTAAATTTTTCATCACAGATGTGCCCAAGATGCGCAAAAGCGCTGGAAACGGTGAGATAAACCTATTTTTGCAACTATAATTAAAATCTTAAATTTTTCATCACAAAAGTGCCCAAGATGCCCAAAGGCACTGGAAACTGTGAGATAAGCCTATTTTTGCAACTTTGGTTAAAATCTTCATTTTTTCATCACAGATATGCCCAAGGTGCACAAAAGTGCTGGAAACGGTGAGATAAGCCTAATTTTGCAACAATGTTTAAGGTTTGGAGGTTTATAGACTAAAGTTGAAAATCAGTGGTTTGACTGCCATAATGAAATAGGGTCACTAATCAACGTGTTTTCTCAAAAGGCCTTCAGTCAAATTCCTTGATACTTAAAATGCATACAGTGGATTATAATAATGAAAAAGGATAATTTGAAATCTTGGTTTCAACTCTAGAGGAACTCTTTAAAAAAAAGATTTGAAGTTTTGGAAACCCCAATGAAAAAGTAGCAACTGCACGGTTTCTACTGTCAGATTGGCTCTAAGTGCCAAAAAGTGCTGGAAACAGGGAGATAAGCCTATTTTTGCAACTTTGGTTAAAATCATAAATTTTTCATCACAGATGTGCCCAAGATGCGCAAAAGCGCTGGAAACGGTGAGATAAGCCTATTTTTGCAACTTTGGTTAAATCTTAAATTTTTCATCACAGATGTGCCCAAGATGCGCAAAAGTGCTGGAAACGGTGAGATAAGCCTATTTTTGCAACTTTGGTTAAAATCTTCATTTTTTCATCACAGATATGCCCAAGATGCACAAAAGTGCTGGAAACGGTGAGATAAGCCTAATTTTGCAACAATGTTTAAGGTTTGGAGGTTTCATAGACTAAAGTTGAAAATCAGTGGTTTGACTGCCATAATGAAATAGGGTCACTAATCAACGTGTTTTCTCAAAAGGCCTTCAGTCAAATTCCTTGATACTTAAAATGCATACAGTGGATTATAATAATGAAAAAGGATAATTTGAAATCTTGGTTTCAACTCTAGAGGAACTCTTTAAAAAAAAGATTTGAAGTTTTGGAAACCCCAATGAAAAAGTAGCAACTGCACGGTTTCTACTGTCAGATTGGCTCTAAGTGCCAAAAAGTGCTGGAAACAGGGAGATAAGCCTATTTTTGCAACTTTGGTTAAAATCATAAATTTTTCATCACAGATGTGCCCAAGATGCGCAAAAGCGCTGGAAACGGTGAGATAAGCCTATTTTTGCAACTTTGGTTAAATCTTAAATTTTTCATCACAGATGTGCCCAAGATGCCCAAAAGCGCTGGAAACGGGGAGATAAGCCTTTTTTTGCAACTTTGGTTAAAATCTTAAATTTTTCATCATAGATGTGCCCAAGATGCGCAAAAGCGCTGGAAACGGTGAGATAAACCTATTTTTGCAACTATAATTAAAATCTTAAATTTTTCATCACAAATGTGCCCAAGATGCCCAAAGGCGCGGGAAACGGTGAGATAACCCTATTTTTGCAACTTTGGTTAAAATCTTCATTTTTTCATCACAGATATGCCCAAGGTGCACAAAAGTGCTGGAAACGGTGAGATAAGCCTAATTTTGCAACAATGTTTAAGGTTTGGAGGTTTCATAGACTAAAGTTGAAAATCAGTGGTTTGACTGCCATAATGAAATAGGGTCACTAATCAACGTGTTTTCTCAAAAGGCCTTCAGTCAAATTCCTTGATACTTAAAATGCATATAGTGGATTATAATAATGAAAAAGGATAATTTGAAATCTTGGTTTCAACTCTAAAGGAACTCTTTAAAAAAAAGATTTTAAGTTTTGGAAACCCCAATGAAAAAGTAGCAACTGCACGGTTTCTACTGTCAGATTGGCTCTAAGTGCAAAAAAGTGCTGGAAACGGAGAGATAAGCCTATTTTTGCAACTTTGGTTAAAATCTTAAATTTTTCATCACAGATGTGCCCAAGATGCCCAAAAGCGCTGGAAACGGTGAGATAAGCCTATTTTTGCAACTATGGTTAAAATCTTACATTTTTCATCACAGATGTGCCCAAGATGCGCAAAAGCGCTGGAAACGGTGAGATAAACCTATTTTTGCAACTATAATTAAAATCTTAAATTTTTCATCACAAATGTGCCCAAGATGCCCAAAGCACTGGAAACTGTGAGATAAGCCTATTTTTGCAACAATGTTTAAGGTTTGGAGGTTTCATAGACTAAAGTTGAAAATCAGTGGTTTGACTGCCATAATGAAATAGGGTCACTAATCAACGTGTTTTCTCAAAAGGCCTTCAGTCAAATTCCTTGATACTTAAAATGCATACAGTGGATTATAATAATGAAAAAGGATAATTTGAAATCTTGGTTTCAACTCTAAAGGAACTCTTTAAAAAACAGATTTTAAGTTTTGGAAACCCCAATGAAAAAGTAGCAACTGCACGGTTTTTACTGTCAGATTGGCTCTAAGTGCCAAAAAGTGCTGGAAACGGGGAGATAAGCCTATTTTTGCAACAATGGTTAAAATTTTCAATTTTTCATCACAGATGTGCCCAAGATGCACAAAAGCGCTGGAAACGGTGAGATAAGCCTGTTTTTGCAACTTTGGTTAAAATCTTAAATTTTTCATCACAGATGTGCCCAAGATGCCCAAAAGCGCTGGAAACGGGGAGAAAAGCCTTTTTTTGCAACTTTGGTTAAAATCTTAAATTTTTCATCACAGATGTGCCCAAGATGCGCAAAAGCGCTGGAAACGGTGAGATAAACCTATTTTTGCAACTATAATTAAAATCTTAAATTTTTCATCACAAATGTGCCCAAGATGCCCAAAGGCGCTGGAAACGGTGAGATAAGCCTATTTTTGCAACTTTGGTTAAAATCTTCATTTTTTCATTACAGATATGCCCAAGGTGCACAAAAGTGCTGGAAACGGTGAGATAAGCCTAATTTTGCAACAATGTTTAAGGTTTGGAGGTTTCATAGACTAAAGTTGAAAATCAGTGGTTTGACTGCCATAATGAAATAGGGTCACTAATCAACGTGTTTTCTCAAAAGGCCTTCAGTCAAATTCCTTCATACTTAAAATGCATACAGTGGATTATAATAATGAAAAAGGATAATTTGAAATCTTGGTTTCAACTCTAGAGGAACTCTTTAAAAAAAAGATTTGAAGTTTTGGAAACCCCAATGAAAAAGTAGCAACTGCACGGTTTCTACTGTCAGATTGGCTCTAAGTGCCAAAAAGTGCTGGAAACAGGGAGATAAGCCTATTTTTGCAACTTTGGTTAAAATCATAAATTTTTCATCACAGATGTGCCCAAGATGCGCAAAAGCGCTGGAAACGGTGAGATAAGCCTATTTTTGCAACTTTGGTTAAATCTTAAATTTTTCATCACAGATGTGCCCAAGATGCGCAAAAGTGCTGGAAACGGTGAGATAAGCCTATTTTTGCAACTTTGGTTAAAATCTTCATTTTTTCATCACAGATATGCCCAAGATGCACAAAAGTGCTGGAAACGGTGAGATAAGCCTAATTTTGCAACAATGTTTAAGGTTTGGAGGTTTCATAGACTAAAGTTGAAAATCAGTGGTTTGACTGCCATAATGAAATAGGGTCACTAATCAACGTGTTTTCTCAAAAGGCCTTCAGTCAAATTCCTTGATACTTAAAATGCATACAGTGGATTATAATAATGAAAAAGGATAATTTGAAATCTTGGTTTCAACTCTAGAGGAACTCTTTAAAAAAAAGATTTGAAGTTTTGGAAACCCCAATGAAAAAGTAGCAACTGCACGGTTTCTACTGTCAGATTGGCTCTAAGTGCCAAAAAGTGCTGGAAACAGGGAGATAAGCCTATTTTTGCAACTTTGGTTAAAATCATAAATTTTTCATCACAGATGTGCCCAAGATGCGCAAAAGCGCTGGAAACGGTGAGATAAGCCTATTTTTGCAACTTTGGTTAAATCTTAAATTTTTCCTCACAGATGTGCCCAAGATGCCCAAAAGCGCTGGAAACGGGGAGATAAGCCTTTTTTTGCAACTTTGGTTAAAATCTTAAATTTTTCATCATAGATGTGCCCAAGATGCGCAAAAGCGCTGGAAACGGTGAGATAAGCCTATTTTTGCAACTTTGGTTAAAATCTTAAATTTTTCATCACAGATGTGCCCAAGATGCCCAAAAGCGCTGGAAACGGTGAGATAAGCCTATTTTTGCAACTATGGTTAAAATCTTACATTTTTCATCACAGATGTGCCCAAGATGCGCGAAAGCGCTGGAAACGGTGAGATAAACCTATTTTTGCAACTATAATTAAAATCTTAAATTTTTCATCACAAATGTGCCCAAGATGCCCAAAGGCACTGGAAACTGTGAGATAAGCCTATTTTTGCAACTTTGGTTAAAATCTTCATTTTTTCATCACAGATATGCCCAAGGTGCACAAAAGTGCTGGAAACGGTGAGATAAGCCTAATTTTGCAACGATGTTTAAGGTTTGGAGGTTTCATAGACTAAAGTTGAAAATCAGTGGTTTGACTGCCATAATGAAATAGGGTCACTAATCAACGTGTTTTCTCAAAAGGCCTTCAGTCAAATTCCTTGATACTTAAAATGCATACAGTGGATTATAATAATGAAAAAGGATAATTTGAAATCTTGGTTTCAACTCTAGAGGAACTCTTTAAAAAAAAGATTTGAAGTTTTGGAAACCCCAATGAAAAAGTAGCAACTGCACGGTTTCTACTGTCAGATTGGCTCTAAGTGCCAAAAAGTGCTGGAAACAGGGAGATAAGCCTATTTTTGCAACTTTGGTTAAAATCATAAATTTTTCATCACAGATGTGCCCAAGATGCGCAAAAGCGCTGGAAACGGTGAGATAAGCCTATTTTTGCAACTTTGGTTAAATCTTAAATTTTTCATCACAGATGTGCCCAAGATGCGCAAAAGCGCTGGAAACGTTGAGATAAGCCTATTTTTGCAACTTTGGTTAAAATCTTCATTTTTTCATCACAGATATGCCCAAGATGCACAAAAGTGCTGGAAACGGTGAGATAAGCCTAATTTTGCAACAATGTTTAAGGTTTGGAGGTTTCATAGACTAAAGTTGAAAATCAGTGGTTTGACTGCCATAATGAAATAGGGTCACTAATCAACGTGTTTTCTCAAAAGGCCTTCAGTCAAATTCCTTGATACTTAAAATGCATACAGTGGATTATAATAATGAAAAAGGATAATTTGAAATCTTGGTTTCAACTCTAAAGGAACTCTTTAAAAAACAGATTTTAAGTTTTGGAAACCCCAATGAAAAAGTAGCAACTGCACGGTTTTTACTGTCAGATTGGCTCTAAGTGCCAAAAAGTGCTGGAAACGGGGAGATAAGCCTATTTTTGCAACAATGGTTAAAATTTTCAATTTTTCATCACAGATGTGCCCAAGATGCACAAAAGCGCTGGAAACGGTGAGATAAGCCTGTTTTTGCAACTTTGGTTAAAATCTTAAATTTTTCATCACAGATGTGCCCAAGATGCCCAAAAGCGCTGGAAACGGGGAGAAAAGCCTTTTTTTGCAACTTTGGTTAAAATCTTAAATTTTTCATCACAGATGTGCCCAAGATGCGCAAAAGCGCTGGAAACGGTGAGATAAACCTATTTTTGCAACTATAATTAAAATCTTAAATTTTTCATCACAAATGTGCCCAAGATGCCCAAAGGCGCTGGAAACGGTGAGATAAGCCTATTTTTGCAACTTTGGTTAAAATCTTCATTTTTTCATTACAGATATGCCCAAGGTGCACAAAAGTGCTGGAAACGGTGAGATAAGCCTAATTTTGCAACAATGTTTAAGGTTTGGAGGTTTCATAGACTAAAGTTGAAAATCAGTGGTTTGACTGCCATAATGAAATAGGGTCACTAATCAACGTGTTTTCTCAAAAGGCCTTCAGTCAAATTCCTTGATACTTAAAATGCATACAGTGGATTATGATAATGAAAAAGGATAATTCGAAATCTTGGTTTCAACTCTAAAGGAACTCTTTAAAAAAAAGATTTTAAGTTTTGGAAACCCCAATGAAAAAGTAGCAACTGCACGGTTTCTACTGTTCAGATTGGCTCTAAGTGCCAAAAAGTGCTGGAAACGGGGAGATAAGCCTATTTTTGCAACAATGGTTAAAATCTTCAATTTTTCATCACAGATGTGCCGAAGATGCACAAAAGCGCTGGAAACGGTGAGATAAGCCTATTTTTGCAAATTTGGTTAAAATCTTAAATTTTTCATCACAGATGTGCCCAAGATGCCCAAAAGCGCTGGAAACGGGGAGAAAAGCCTTTTTTTGCAACTTTGGTTAAAATCTTAAATTTGTCATCACAGATGTGCCCAAGATGCGCAAAAGCGCTGGAAACAGTGAGATAAACCTATTTTTGCAACTATAATTAAAATCGTAAATTTTTCATCACAAATGTGCCCAAGATGCCCAAAGGCACTGGAAACTGTGAGATAAACCTATTTTTGCAACTATAATTAAAATCTTAAATTTTTCATCACAAATGTGCCCAAGATGCCCAAAGGCGCTGGAAACGGTGAGATAAGCCTATTTTTGCAACTTTGGTTAAAATCTTCATTTTTTCATTACAGATATGCCCAAGGTGCACAAAAGTGCTGGAAACGGTGAGATAAGCCTAATTTTGCAACAATGTTTAAGGTTTGGAGGTTTCATAGACTAAAGTTGAAAATCAGTGGTTTGACTGCCATAATGAAATAGGGTCACTAATCAACGTGTTTTCTCAAAAGGCCTTCAGTCAAATTCCTTGATACTTAAAATGCATACAGTGGATTATGATAATGAAAAAGGATAATTTGAAATCTTGGTTTCAACTCTAAAGGAACTCTTTAAAAAAAAGATTTTAAGTTTTGGAAACCCCAATGAAAAAGTAGCAACTGCACGGTTTCTACTGTTCAGATTGGCTCTAAGTGCCAAAAAGTGCTGGAAACGGGGAGATAAGCCTATTTTTGCAACAATGGTTAAAATCTTCAATTTTTCATCACAGATGTGCCGAAGATGCACAAAAGCGCTGGAAACGGTGAGATAAGCCTATTTTTGCAAATTTGGTTAAAATCTTAAATTTTTCATCACAGATGTGCCCAAGATGCCCAAAAGCGCTGGAAACGGGGAGAAAAGCCTTTTTTTGCAACTTTGGTTAAAATCTTAAATTTGTCATCACAGATGTGCCCAAGATGCGCAAAAGCGCTGGAAACAGTGAGATAAACCTATTTTTGCAACTATAATTAAAATCGTAAATTTTTCATCACAAATGTGCCCAAGATGCCCAAAGGCACTGGAAACTGTGAGATAAGCCTATTTTTGCAACTTTGGTTAAAATCTTCATTTTTTCATCACAGATATGCCCAAGGTGCACAAAAGTGCTGGAAACGGTGAGATAAGCCTAATTTTGCAACAATGTTTAAGGTTTGGAGGTTTCATAGACTAAAGTTGAAAATCAGTGGTTTGACTGCCATAATGAAATAGGGTCACTAATCAACGTGTTTTCTCAAAAGGCCTTCAGTCAAATTCCTTGAAACTTAAAATGCATACAGTGGATTATAATAATGAAAAAGGATAATTTGAAATCTTGGTTTCAACTCTAGAGGAACTCTTTAAAAAAAAGATTTGAAGTTTTGGAAACCCCAATGAAAAAGTAGCAACTGCACGGTTTCTACTGTCAGATTGGCTCTAAGTGCCAAAAAGTGCTGGAAACAGGGAGATAAGCCTATTTTTGCAACTTTGGTTAAAATCATAAATTTTTCATCACAGATGTGCCCAAGATGCGCAAAAGCGCTGGAAACGGTGAGATAAGCCTATTTTTGCAACTTTGGTTAAATCTTAAATTTTTCATCACAGATGTGCCCTAGATGCGCAAAAGCGCTGGAAACGGTGAGATAAGCCTATTTTTGCAACTTTGGTTAAAATCTTCATTTTTTCATCACAGATATGCCCAAGATGCACAAAAGTGCTGGAAACGGTGAGATAAGCCTAATTTTGCAACAATGTTTAAGGTTTGGAGGTTTCATAGACTAAAGTTGAAAATCAGTGGTTTGACTGCCATAATGAAATAGGGTCACTAATCAACGTGTTTTCTCAAAAGGCCTTCAGTCAAATTCCTTGATACTTAAAATGCATACAGTGGATTATAATAATGAAAAAGGATAATTTGAAATCTTGGTTTCAACTCTAAAGGAACTCTTTAAAAAACAGATTTTAAGTTTTGGAAACCCCAATGAAAAAGTAGCAACTGCACGGTTTTTACTGTCAGATTGGCTCTAAGTGCCAAAAAGTGCTGGAAACGGGGAGATAAGCCTATTTTTGCAACAAGGGTTAAAATCTTCAATTTTTCATCACAGATGTGCCCAAGATGCACAAAAGCGCTGGAAACGGTGAGATAAGCCTATTTTTGCAACAATGTTTAAGGTTTGGAGGTTTCATAGACTAAAGTTGAAAATCAGTGGTTTGACTGCCATAATGAAATAGGGTCACTAATCAACGTGTTTTCTCAAAAGGCCTTCAGTCAAATTCCTTGATACTTAAAATGCATACAGTGGATTATAATAATGAAAAAGGATAATTTGAAATCTTGGTTTACACTCTAGAGGAACGCTTTAAAAAAAAGATTTGAAGTTTTGGAAACCCCAATGAAAAAGTAGCAACTGCACGGTTTCTACTGTCAGATTGGCTCTAAGTGCCAAAAAGTGCTGGAAACAGGGAGATAAGCCTATTTTTGCAAGTTTGGTTAAAATCATAAATTTTTCATCACAGATGTGCCCAAGATGCGCAAAAGCGCTGGAAACGGTGAGATAAGCCTAATTTTGCAACAATGTTTAAGGTTTGGAGGTTTCATAGACTAAAGTTGAAAATCAGTGGTTTGACTGCCATAATGAAATAGGGTCACTAATCAACGTGTTTTCTCAAAAGGCCTTCAGTCAAATTCCTTGATACTTAAAATGCATACAGTGGATTATAATAATGAAAAAGGATAATTTGAAATCTTGGTTTCAACTCTAAAGGAACTCTTTAAAAAACAGATTTTAAGTTTTGGAAACCCCAATGAAAAAGTAGCAACTGCACGGTTTTTACTGTCAGATTGGCTCTAAGTGCCAAAAAGTGCTGGAAACGGGGAGATAAGCCTATTTTTGCAACAATGGTTAAAATTTTCAATTTTTCATCACAGATGTGCCCAAGATGCACAAAAGCGCTGGAAACGGTGAGATAAGCCTATTTTTGCAACTTTGGTTAAAATCTTAAATTTTTCATCACAGATGTGCCCAAGATGCCCAAAAGTGCTGGAAACGGAGAGATAAGCCTATTTTTGCAACTTTGGTTAAAATCTTAAATTTTTCATCACAGATGTGCCCAAGATGCCCAAAAGCGCTGGAAACGGTGAGATAAGCCTATTTTTGCAACTATGGTTAAAATCTTAAATTTTTCATCACAGATGTGCCCAATATGCGCAAAAGCGCTGGAAACGGTGAGAAAACCCTATTTTTGCAACTATGGTTAAAATCTTAAATTTTTCATCACAAATGTGCCCAAGATGCCCAAAAGTGCTGGAAACGGTGAGATAAACCTATTTTTGCAACTATAATTAAAATCTTAAATTTTTCATCACAAATGTGCCCAAGATGCCCAAAGGCGCTGGAAACGGTGAGATAAGCCTATTTTTGCAACTTTGGTTAAAATCTTCATTTTTTCATTACAGATATGCCCAAGGTGCACAAAAGTGCTGGAAACGGTGAGATAAGCCTAATTTTGCAACAATGTTTAAGGTTTGGAGGTTTCATAGACTAAAGTTGAAAATCAGTGGTTTGACTGCCATAATGAAATAGGGTCACTAATCAACGTGTTTTCTCAAAAGGCCTTCAGTCAAATTCCTTGATACTTAAAATGCATACAGTGGATTATAATAATGAAAAAGGATTATTTGAAATCTTGGTTTCAACTCTAAAGGAACTCTTTAAAAAAAAGATTTTAAGTTTTGGAAACCCCAATGAAAAAGTAGCAACTGCACGGTTTCTACTGTTCAGATTGGCTCTAAGTGCCAAAAAGTGCTGGAAACGGGGAGATAAGCCTATTTTTGCAACAATGGTTAAAATCTTCAATTTTTCATCACAGATGTGCCGAAGATGCACAAAAGCGCTGGAAACGGTGAGATATGCCTATTTTTGCAAATTTGGTTAAAATCTTAAATTTTTCATCACAGATGTGCCCAAGATGCCCGAAAGCGCTGGAAACGGGGAGTGTGATGGAAATCTGGAGATACAAGAGGCTGGAAACAACAAAGTTATCTACGTGTATTTAATAAGGGGCTTTCTGCAGAAAGGATCAACACAGGGAGACCACAAGGATCTCAGAGTGAGGATGAAGAACAGTCAAAAACACAGATCTTATATAGGAGGATTTAGGGCTGTCCTTCTGAACCAATCCAGGAAGGATACATGGGTGGGGGAAGGAGAGGAATCTAAACATTAGCAACTGATTCACATGTGTTTCCTTAGGTGATAAGAAGACATCCACTCCTTCCTTTGATGGGTAATTAAGTAACAAATGGTCTCAACGTATTTCAACACTAACAGTCCCGACCATAAAACAGCTCAAGTCATAAAAGTCTCTTGTCAAGGCTTCAAATGCTTACTATCTAAATACAAAATAGTTTGTCAACCTTACTTAGTTAATTTTTCTACTACAATTCCCCCCTTTTTGTCATTTTATGACAACATATGAGAATGCACATCTACAGTAAAACATCAAATACATCAATTCACCAGGATTTCAAAATGCATCATCATCATCACTGTAGTGTTAGGCAAACTGCCATTGTCACAGCAATATGCGTCTTTAAATGGGAGGAAGGAGTGATAAGAGCAGATTTAGACAGACAACACAACAACATTACATTCTTCATCACTATCAAAGGGTTCTGGGGAGGAAACCACTCACGGAGGGGAAACACACCTTATCTTGTCGTCACTGTAGATCTAATTCTAATCATCTGGCAGAACAAACAATAGGGACACAGTTGGCCTTCCCTATAAGGTTCATGGAGGCTAAAGTAACCAAACTGTGAGTATAAAGGTGCCATGTGGGGGAGACATACGTGCGAATAGAAGTGTGGCATGTTCAAACAAGCAAACACTTTCTGTAGCTTCAAAGGAAAACAAATCATCATATCGCACAGGATGCTTGAGACCCACAAAAAACGAAATTCGTATCAAGCGTGTCAGCGGGAGATCGCTGTCATCATTATTGAGAGAACAGTTCCTCTACTGCCACTTAGACCCAGCTGACTGGAGAGGTCAGTGTTCCATTTGTCGTCCTCTCGGCGGTGTGTGTATCATGTGATTTTCTGAAGCAACTATTACTAACAGCTGTGCTGGTCAGCACTGCCCCCTCTTCACCGATCTTTCGCTTTACTTATTCAGTGTGGGTGCAGCAGTTAGAATTTCCGGTTCTGGGACTCTCTTGCAGTGACTGGCATTTCCTTGTGATACTGGGTCATTATTAGAGGTGTTAGCATCACATTTACATACAGCAACATGTTTGGGGAGGAGGATAGCATCAAGCATCAGAGACACTAGAGCATGATTTGCAGTTGGTTTGCCTGCTGATGTAAGGAATTCTCTGTGTTTCCAAATCGTGCCAAAATCATGTACTACACCAAATGCATATCTACTGTCAGTGTAGATGTTAACCCTTTTCCCCTTAGCCAATTTGCATGCTTCAATGAGAGCAGTGAGCTCTGCTGCCTGTGCAGACAGGGAAGCAGGGAGTGGTCATGCAATCAATGTATCATGTGCTGTAACCACAGAGAAACCAACTTGATTTGCTCCTGTGTCTGAATTGCGAGACGCTGATCCATCCACAAACAGTTCAAGGTCTGGATTCTGCAGTGGTGTTTCCTGTAAATCTAGTATGGAGGATCAAACTTCAGTTATTGTTATTCACCATATCCTTCTGTGGGAAGAAGAGTAGCTGGTTAAGAACATTACATCTTTTCACAGTGATATTAGGCATTTCCAACAGAATAGCATGATAACGAAGCCAGCGTGCAGCAGACAAATGAGATATCTTTTGTTCCAACAAAATCAAAGACATAGCATGTGGTACCAACAGGGTGAGTGGGGAGTACCCCACTAAATCCCTGGACGCCATTACGGCCTTCTCTGCCGCCGCTACAGCTCTGAGACAAGTAGGCAGGCCTGCAGCAACTGGATCAAGTTTTGCTCAGAAAAATGCAACAGGTCTCTGTTTGCCCCCCTTGGTCTGGGAGCAGCACTGATGTCATCTACTCCCCCCTCTCGTCAACTGCTTGTGTGAAAGGTCGGTCAGGGTCGGGTAGTCATAAAGTCGGAGTCGTTTGTAAGGTCAGTTTCAAGTCAGTGAAAGCTTTCTCCGCGTCATCAGTCCATGTCACTTTGCTATATGCTTGTAAGCCTTGCCCGTGTGCGATTGCGCTAAGGGGCGCCTCGAGGACAGCATAATTAGGAATAAATGATCTACAATAAGAACACATTCCCAGGAATGACATCACTTGTTTCTTTGTGACAGGTTTTGGAATATTTTGAATTGCTAATGCTCTCTTAGGGGAGAGGGATTTGCCCTCTGCTGTGATCACATGCCCTAAAAATGAAACTTGTTCTTTTACAAACTGCAATTTTTTCAGGCTTGCTTTGTGGCCTTGTGCATCTAAATGTTTTAAGAGAGCTACAGTATCTTTTTCACATTGTTCTTTAGTTGGTGCACAAATCATTAAATCGTCAACGTATTGCAAAAGTGCACTTCCTGGTGTTATCTCTAATGAGCTCAAGCTGTCTTTTAGTGCCTGGTTGTAAATGGTAGGTGATTCACAGTAGCCCTGACACAGGCGTGTGAATGTATAACTTTCTCTGTTGAACTCAAATGCAAACCAGTATTGACTGTCTTTATCAATTTGAACGCTAAAAAATGCATTTGCCAGATCAACAACAGAGAACCATTTACTAGCCGGCGGAACTTGGGAAAGGATTGTATAAGGATTTGGAACCGACGAAGCGCGTTGTTGTACTCAGCGTTGACAACATACAAATCTCAGATGAATCGCAAATCCTCAGGTTGTGTTTTATCAAAAATACTCTTCAACAGAAAAAATCGGAGCGTGCACTAGTGAATCCTTGCAAGGAACAATTACACCTGCCCTCAATAGAGAGTTGAAAACGGGTGTAATACCATCGATGGCTTCCTGTTTCAGTAGATATTTTCAGATCATGGTGTGATAACCACAGGTTCCATGTATTAAATTAAACCCACATCATGATTACCTTGAGCCCTTGAAATGTTGTTTGTATAATCTAAATATGCATGTGCATATTGGGCTTCTTTACGTGTGACTGGTACCAGTTAAACAACCTTGAAAGTGTGAACAACAGATGTAAATCCCTTTCTAAACAATTTCAAAAATAGATTTTACCTAACCACAGGATCTGATATTTTTTCCCAAATGTCAGCATTGACACATTTTTGTATCCACGGTCCCAAGTCTTGCCATTCATCATTTTTGTTTTTGACAGCAAGTCATGTGAGTGTGAACCAGGAATTTCAAAAGGAGAGCATCCTCTGAACATCTGTGAAGGAACTGAGAGGGTGACTTCAGAAACAGCACATCTATGTTCATTCCAGTACATGAAACTTAGTGTTAAATTATCTTTCACACAACTTTCTCTAAACCATCTTTTCTCAAAACCTGCATCTCTCCCTTTGTGTTTGAGTGCAGTGTACATCTTTTGGATGTTCTTAGTATGACTGAATGTGCCTTGTCCACTAGATCCATGTGACAATAGATGAACAGAGCTTCCATTCATACGCATTTAACAGTGAAACAGCATTACATTTAATGCACGTGTAAATCTGTGGTGGATAAAGATCAGCCGTTCGGATCACTATGACTCCTGATGGGGTGGAAACTATAAAATATCCCAAAGATACTTTACATCTCTTCACATCATGGTAATTTGGGCAACATGAGGATAGCAACAAATTTACACTTGAATTTTTCAGTGATGCCTCATATTATATTATAATATCACCTCATACTAAGGGAGTCAGGAATTTTCAACCACGGTGCTTCCTTAATCAAACACAGATTTAACAATTAATTTGCTCATTTTAGGATGTGTGTCAAACATATCATTCTTGATGACTGAATATGTTGCTCCTAAAACAATAAGGAATGTATTCTCTTTCCCTAGTACTGTGAGTGTGTGCGTTGGCATTTGAACATATACATTTCATTAATATTTATCATATGTTCCTATCAGTAGTTTGTGTTTCTTTCCTAAAAAATCTTTTACTTCTGTGATAGGTGTTTGTGTTGGTGTGGTGCATTCACCCTCTTGATGTGTGAAGTGTTCCTCACGGCCTCGTTCTGTGTTCAAAGCTGCTGGTTCCTCCCTCTCCTCCATCCCCGCCTCGGTTCAATCACCTTGTAAAGTTGCTGTTTCTTCTGCAATTTTTTTTAGTTTTGCCCAATGTCCCTTCTCTCCACAGAGAAAACAAATGTCCCAATCATCATTCCACGTGCCGTCTCCTCTCCTTCCTTGAAATCCTCTTCTTCTGCATCCGCGATGTACCTGTGAACATTGTCAGTGAGGCTTTATGCAGATCAGTGTCTTATTTCTTCTTCTTCTTCGCATGAACTGCATGTGTTTTTATTAAGCTCTTCCTGAGTCCCACTTGATGCCTGTATGTTTTAACAGGCTGGCAACATCAGGTCACTTCAACAATTCGCGATTTGGGCTGGATCCTGTCCCAGTCCATATTGCCTGCTTGTCTGGTGCAAGGTGAAGAGAGGAGTTGCGGGTCTGGAACGTTATTAGCTGGAAAAGGTTGTTGTGGAGCCTGGGCTCCTGGCTGTGGAACATCCGCTTCTGGTGGAGCCTGGTGTTGTTCTGGTTGTCTTCTTGTCGGCGGGGAAGAGTCGAGGTTGGAAACCTGCATTTTGAGACACTGAGACATTTGTGAGGTGTTATCTGTCCCTGCCAGTGTCTGTTTTCTGTCCCTTTGATGCAATTTTCTTTCTAACCACATTCCTTACACGAAAACTCCCCCCAGCTGGAAACCACATTCACTCATCCATACTTGTATCAGACTAAGTACTGTGTCACCATAGTTCCTTCGCATGAAGTTCACATAAGGATTACTCAGTTCAGTTCTATTATCCAAATCTTATTTTCTCATTTACCTATGTAAAGATTTTTTTTATTTATTTTAATTTAAGTATTAGTTAGTCTTCATCAATCTCCTAAACGCTATCTTAAGGAGCAAATATAAAACTTAGTAATATAAACATCGTCAAAATAATGTTATACCTCCTATATTATATTCAATAGTAATTTCCTTATAATTACTTGGTTACTGTTAGTTTCTCAATTCATCTCTTCTTTTTTTTTTTTTTTTTTTTTTTTTTTTTAAATACACTTTCAAATATCCTGCCTCACCAATACAAATCATAGTGCCTTAAAGAAGTTCTCTACATAGCGCGCTTTTTGTTTGAGTTGTCTGACACAATGCAAATACACTCAGTATTATGTCCTCTCTGTGGTTGCAGTCGAAACAACTCCTTAAGGTACCTCGTCAGTCTACCTTCCAGGTTTCTTCTAAACCTTGGTTAAAAATTTACAGGGCTTTCACCTGTCTGGAGGATCCCGTTCCTCTTAGACCAACTTCTCCGTAACACTATGCTTTGCTTGGTATATATTACACTTGAAATCTCAGATTCTCACCAAATAGATCGCAGCGCTGAGACGATCCGGGACTCGGGTCTTAGTCCCTGCATCTCACCCGTATGGGGAGGTTAAGGTTGGAAACTATTTTTCCAAGAGGATCAGTCAACCGCTGACCCGAGTCCAGATCCGCCCAGACGTGCGATCCCACTTCTGACACCAAATTGTGATGGAAATCTGGAGATACAAGAGGCTGGAAACAACAAAGTTATCTACGTGTATTTAATAAGGGGCTTTCTGCAGAAAGGATCAACACAGGGAGACCACAAGGATCTCAGAGTGAGGATGAAGAACAGTCAAAAACACAGATCTTATATAGGAGGATTTAGGGCTGTCCTTCTGAACCAATCCAGGAAGGATACATGGGTGGGGGAAGGAGAGGAATCTAAACATTAGCAACTGATTCACATGTGTTTCCTTAGGTGATAAGAAGACATCCACTCCTTCCTTTGATGGGTAATTAAGTAACAAATGGTCTCAACGTATTTCAACACTAACAGTCCCGACCATAAAACAGCTCAAGTCATAAAAGTCTCTTGTCAAGGCTTCAAATGCTTACTATCTAAATACAAAATAGTTTGTCAACCTTACTTAGTTAATTTTTCTACTACAGGGAGAAAAGCCTTTTTTTGCAACTTTGGTTAAAATCTTAAATTTGTCATCACAGATGTGCCCAAGATGCGCAAAAGCGCTGGAAACAGTGAGATAAACCTATTTTTGCAACTATAATTAAAATCGTAAATTTTTCATCACAAATGTGCCCAAGATGCCCAAAGGCACTGGAAACTGTGAGATAAGCCTATTTTTGCAACTTTGGTTAAAATCTTCATTTTTTCATCACAGATATGCCCAAGGTGCACAAAAGTGCTGGAAACGGTGAGATAAGCCTAATTTTGCAACAATGTTTAAGGTTTGGAGGTTTCATAGACTAAAGTTGAAAATCAGTGGTTTGACTGCCATAATGAAATAGGGTCACTAATCAACGTGTTTTCTCAAAAGGCCTTCAGTCAAATTCCTTGATACTTAAAATGCATACAGTGGATTATAATAATGAAAAAGGATAATTTGAAATCTTGGTTTCAACTCTAGAGGAACTCTTTAAAAAAAAGATTTGAAGTTTTGGAAACCCCAATGAAAAAGTAGCAACTGCACGGTTTCTACTGTCAGATTGGCTCTAAGTGCCAAAAAGTGCTGGAAACAGGGAGATAAGCCTATTTTTGCAACTTTGGTTAAAATCATAAATTTTTCATCACAGATGTGCCCAAGATGCGCAAAAGCGCTGGAAACGGTGAGATAAGCCTATTTTTGCAACTTTGGTTAAATCTTAAATTTTTCATCACAGATGTGCCCTAGATGCGCAAAAGCGCTGGAAACGGTGAGATAAGCCTATTTTTGCAACTTTGGTTAAAATCTTCATTTTTTCATCACAGATATGCCCAAGATGCACAAAAGTGCTGGAAACGGTGAGATAAGCCTAATTTTGCAACAATGTTTAAGGTTTGGAGGTTTCATAGACTAAAGTTGAAAATCAGTGGTTTGACTGCCATAATGAAATAGGGTCACTAATCAACGTGTTTTCTCAAAAGGCCTTCAGTCAAATTCCTTGATACTTAAAATGCATACAGTGGATTATAATAATGAAAAAGGATAATTTGAAATCTTGGTTTCAACTCTAAAGGAACTCTTTAAAAAACAGATTTTAAGTTTTGGAAACCCCAATGAAAAAGTAGCAACTGCACGGTTTTTACTGTCAGATTGGCTGTAAGTGCCAAAAAGTGCTGGAAACGGGGAGATAAGCCTATTTTTGCAACAATGGTTAAAATCTTCAATTTTTCATCACAGATGTGCCCAAGATGCACAAAAGCGCTGGAAACGGTGAGATAAGCCTATTTTTGCAACTTTGGTTAAAATCTTAATTTTTTCATCACAGATATGCCCAAGGTGCACAAAAGTGCTGGAAACGGTGAGATAAGCCTAATTTTGCAACAATGTTTAAGGTTTGGAGGTTTCATAGACTAAAGTTGAAAATCAGTGGTTTGACTGCCATAATGAAATAGGGTCACTAATCAACGTGTTTTCTCAAAAGGCCTTCAGTCAAATTCCTTGATACTTAAAATGCATACAGTGGATTATAATAATGAAAAATGATAATTTGAAATCTTGGTTTCAACTCTAGAGGAACTCTTTAAAAAAAAGATTTGAAGTTTTGGAAACCCCAATGAAAAAGTAGCAACTGCACGGTTTCTACTGTCAGATTGGCTCTAAGTGCCAAAAAGTGCTGGAAACAGGGAGATAAGCCTATTTTTGCAACTTTGGTTAAAATCATAAATTTTTCATCACAGATGTGCCCAAGATGCACAAAAGCGCTGGAAACGGTGAGATAAGCCTATTTTTGCAACTTTGGTTAAAATCTTAATTTTTTCATCACAGATATGCCCAAGGTGCACAAAAGTGCTGGAAACGGTGAGATAAGCCTAATTTTGCAACAATGTTTAAGGTTTGGAGGTTTCATAGACTAAAGTTGAAAATCAGTGGTTTGACTGACATAATGAAATAGGGTCACTAATCAACGTGTTTTCTCAAAAGGCCTTCAGTCAAATTCCTTGATACTTAAAATGCATACAGTGGATTATAATAATGAAAAAGGATAATTTGAAATCTTGGTTTCAACTCTAAAGGAACTCTTTAAAAAAAAGATTTTAAGTTTTGGAAACCCCAATGAAAAAGTAGCAACTGCACGGTTTCTACTGTTCAGATTGGCTCTAAGTGCCAAAAAGTGCTGGAAACGGGGAGATAAGCCTATTTTTGCAACAATGGTTAAAATCTTCAATTTTTCATCACAGATGTGCCCAAGATGCACAAAAGCGCTGGAAACGGTGAGATAAGCCTATTTTTGCAACTTTGGTTAAAATCTTAAATTTTTCATCACAGATGTGCCCAAGATGCGCAAAAGCGCTGAAACGGTGAGATAAACCTATTTTTGCAACTATAATTAAAATCTTAAATTTTTCATCACAAATGTGCCCAAGATGCCCAAAGGCACTGGAAACTGTGAGATAAGCCTATTTTTGCAACTTTGGTTAAAATCTTCATTTTTTCATCACAGATATGCCCAAGGTGCACAAAAGTAATGGAAACGGTGAGATAAGCCTAATTTTGCAACAATGTTTAAGGTTTGGAGGTTTCATAGACTAAAGTTGAAAATCAGTGGTTTGACTGCCATAATGAAATAGGGTCACTAATCAACGTGTTTTCTCAAAAGGCCTTCAGTCAAATTCCTTGATACTTAAAATGCATACAGTGGATTATAATAATGAAAAAGGATAATTTGAAATCTTGGTTTCAACTCTAGAGGAACTCTTTAAAAAAAAGATTTGAAGTTTTGGAAACCCCAATGAAAAAGTAGCAACTGCACGGTTTCTACTGTCAGATTGGCTCTAAGTGCCAAAAAGTGCTGGAAACAGGGAGATAAGCCTATTTTTGCAACTTTGGTTAAAATCATAAATTTTTCATCACAGATGTGCTCAAGATGCGCAAAAGCGCTGGAAACGGTGAGATAAGCCTATTTTTGCAACTTTGGTTAAAATCTTCATTTTTTCATCACAGATATGCCCAAGATGCACAAAAGTGCTGGAAACGGTGAGATAAGCCTAATTTTGCAACAATGTTTAAGGTTTGGAGGTTTCATAGACTAAAGTTGAAAATCAGTGGTTTGACTGCCATAATGAAATAGGGTCACTAATCAACGTGTTTTCTCAAAAGGCCTTCAGTCAAATTCCTTGATACTTAAAATGCATACAGTGGATTATAATAATGAAAAAGGATAATTTGAAATCTTGGTTTCAACTCTAAAGGAACTCTTTAAAAAACAGATTTTAAGTTTTGGAAACCCCAATGAAAAAGTAGCAACTGCACGGTTTTTACTGTCAGATTGGCTCTAAGTGCCAAAAAGTGCTGGAAACGGGGAGATAAGCCTATTTTTGCAACAATGGTTAAAATCTTCAATTTTTCATCACAGATGTGCCCAAGATGCACAAAAGCGCTGGAAACGGTGAGATAAGCCTATTTTTGCAACTTTGGTTAAAATCTTAAATTTTTCATCACAGATGTGCCCAAGATGCCCAAAAGCGCTGGAAACGGGGAGATAAGCCTTTTTTTGCAACTTTGGTTAAAATCTTAAATTTTTCATCACAGATGTGCCCAAGATGCGCAAAAGCGCTGGAAACGGTGAGATAAACCTATTTTTGCAACTATAATTAAAATCTTAAATTTTTCATCACAAATGTGCCCAAGATGCCCAAAGGCGCGGGAAACGGTGAGATAACCCTATTTTTGCAACTTTGGTTAAAATCTTCATTTTTTCATCACAGATATGCCCAAGGTGCACAAAAGTGCTAGAAACGGTGAGATAAGCCTAATTTTGCAACAATGTTTAAGGTTTGGAGGTTTCATAGACTAAAGTTGAAAATCAGTGGTTTGACTGCCATAATGAAATAGGGTCACTAATCAACGTGTTTTCTCAAAAGGCCTTCAGTCAAATTCCTTGATACTTAAAATGCATACAGTGGATTATAATAATGAAAAAGGATAATTTGAAATCTTGGTTTCAACTCTAAAGGAACTCTTTAAAAAAAAGATTTTAAGTTTTGGAAACCCCAATGAAAAAGTAGCAACTGCACGGTTTCTACTGTCAGATTGGCTCTAAGTGCCAAAAAGTGCTGGAAACGGAGAGATAAGCCTATTTTTGCAACTTTGGTTAAAATCTTAAATTTTTCAACACAGATGTGCCCAAGATGCCCAAAAGCGCTGGAAACGGTGAGATAAGCCTATTTTTGCAACTATGGTTAAAATCTTAAATTTTTCATCACAGATGTGCCCAATATGCGCAAAAGCGCTGGAAACGGTGAGAAAACCCTATTTTTGCAACAATGTTTAAGGTTTGGAGGTTTCATAGACTAAAGTTGAAAATCAGTGGTTTGACTGCCATAATGAAATAGGGTCACTAATCAACGTGTTTTCTCAAAAGGCCTTCAGTCAAATTCCTTGATACTTAAAATGCATACAGTGGATTATAATAATGAAAAAGGATAATTTGAAATCTTGGTTTCAACTCTAAAGGAACTCTTTAAAAAACAGATTTTAAGTTTTGGAAACCCCAATGAAAAAGTAGCAACTGCACGGTTTTTACTGTCAGATTGGCTCTAAGTGCCAAAAAGTGCTGGAAACGGGGAGATAAGCCTATTTTTGCAACAATGGTTAAAATTTTCAATTTTTCATCACAGATGTGCCCAAGATGCACAAAAGCGCTGGAAACGGTGAGATAAGCCTATTTTTGCAACTTTGGTTAAAATCTTAAATTTTTCATCACAGATGTGCCCAAGATGCGCAAAAGTGCTGGAAACGGTGAGATAAACCTATTTTTGCAACTTTGGTTAAAATCTTCATTTTTTCATCACAGATATGCCCAAGGTGCACAAAAGTGCTGGAAACGGTGAGATAAGCCTAATTTTGCAACAATGTTTAAGGTTTGGAGGTTTCATAGACTAAAGTTGAAAATCAGTGGTTTGACTGCCATAATGAAATAGGGTCACTAATCAACGTGTTTTCTCAAAAGGCCTTCAGTCAAATTCCTTGATACTTAAAATGCATACAGTGGATTATAATAATGAAAAAGGATAATTTGAAATCTTGGTTTACACTCTAGAGGAACGCTTTAAAAAAAAGATTTGAAGTTTTGGAAACCCCAATGAAAAAGTAGCAACTGCACGGTTTCTACTGTCAGATTGGCTCTAAGTGCCAAAAAGTGCTGGAAACAGGGAGATAAGCCTATTTTTGCAAGTTTGGTTAAAATCATAAATTTTTCATCACAGATGTGCCCAAGATGCGCAAAAGCGCTGGAAACGGTGAGATAAGCCTAATTTTGCAACAATGTTTAAGGTTTGGAGGTTTCATAGACTAAAGTTGAAAATCAGTGGTTTGACTGCCATAATGAAATAGGGTCACTAATCAACGTGTTTTCTCAAAAGGCCTTCAGTCAAATTCCTTGATACTTAAAATGCATACAGTGGATTATAATAATGAAAAAGGATAATTTGAAATCTTGGTTTCAACTCTAAAGGAACTCTTTAAAAAACAGATTTTAAGTTTTGGAAACCCCAATGAAAAAGTAGCAACTGCACGGTTTTTACTGTCAGATTGGCTCTAAGTGCCAAAAAGTGCTGGAAACGGGGAGATAAGCCTATTTTTGCAACAATGGTTAAAATTTTCAATTTTTCATCACAGATGTGCCCAAGATGCACAAAAGCGCTGGAAACGGTGAGATAAGCCTATTTTTGCAACTTTGGTTAAAATCTTAAATTTTTCATCACAGATGTGCCCAAGATGCCCAAAAGTGCTGGAAACGGAGAGATAAGCCTATTTTTGCAACTTTGGTTAAAATCTTAAATTTTTCATCACAGATGTGCCCAAGATGCCCAAAAGCGCTGGAAACGGTGAGATAAGCCTATTTTTGCAACTATGGTTAAAATCTTAAATTTTTCATCACAGATGTGCCCAATATGCGCAAAAGCGCTGGAAACGGTGAGAAAACCCTATTTTTGCAACTATGGTTAAAATCTTAAATTTTTCATCACAAATGTGCCCAAGATGCCCAAAAGTGCTGGAAACGGTGAGATAAACCTATTTTTGCAACTATAATTAAAATCTTAAATTTTTCATCACAAATGTGCCCAAGATGCCCAAAGGCGCTGGAAACGGTGAGATAAGCCTATTTTTGCAACTTTGGTTAAAATCTTCATTTTTTCATTACAGATATGCCCAAGGTGCACAAAAGTGCTGGAAACGGTGAGATAAGCCTAATTTTGCAACAATGTTTAAGGTTTGGAGGTTTCATAGACTAAAGTTGAAAATCAGTGGTTTGACTGCCATAATGAAATAGGGTCACTAATCAACGTGTTTTCTCAAAAGGCCTTCAGTCAAATTCCTTGATACTTAAAATGCATACAGTGGATTATAATAATGAAAAAGGATTATTTGAAATCTTGGTTTCAACTCTAAAGGAACTCTTTAAAAAAAAGATTTTAAGTTTTGGAAACCCCAATGAAAAAGTAGCAACTGCACGGTTTCTACTGTTCAGATTGGCTCTAAGTGCCAAAAAGTGCTGGAAACGGGGAGATAAGCCTATTTTTGCAACAATGGTTAAAATCTTCAATTTTTCATCACAGATGTGCCGAAGATGCACAAAAGCGCTGGAAACGGTGAGATATGCCTATTTTTGCAAATTTGGTTAAAATCTTAAATTTTTCATCACAGATGTGCCCAAGATGCCCGAAAGCGCTGGAAACGGGGAGTGTGATGGAAATCTGGAGATACAAGAGGCTGGAAACAACAAAGTTATCTACGTGTATTTAATAAGGGGCTTTCTGCAGAAAGGATCAACACAGGGAGACCACAAGGATCTCAGAGTGAGGATGAAGAACAGTCAAAAACACAGATCTTCTATAGGAGGATTTAGGGCTGTCCTTCTGAACCAATCCAGGAAGGATACATGGGTGGGGGAAGGAGAGGAATCTAAACATTAGCAACTGATTCACATGTGTTTCCTTAGGTGATAAGAAGACATCCACTCCTTCCTTTGATGGGTAATTAAGTAACAAATGGTCTCAACGTATTTCAACACTAACAGTCCCGACCATAAAACAGCTCAAGTCATAAAAGTCTCTTGTCAAGGCTTCAAATGCTTACTATCTAAATACAAAATAGTTTGTCAACCTTACTTAGTTAATTTTTCTACTACAATTCCCCCCTTTTTGTCATTTTATGACAACATATGAGAATGCACATCTACAGTAAAACATCAAATACATCAATTCACCAGGATTTCAAAATGCATCATCATCATCACTGTAGTGTTAGGCAAACTGCCATTGTCACAGCAATATGCGTCTTTAAATGGGAGGAAGGAGTGATAAGAGCAGATTTAGACAGACAACACAACAACATTACATTCTTCATCACTATCAAAGGGTTCTGGGGAGGAAACCACTCACGGAGGGGAAACACACCTTATCTTGTCGTCACTGTAGATCTAATTCTAATCATCTGGCAGAACAAACAATAGGGACACAGTTGGCCTTCCCTATAAGGTTCATGGAGGCTAAAGTAACCAAACTGTGAGTATAAAGGTGCCATGTGGGGGAGACATACGTGCGAATAGAAGTGTGGCATGTTCAAACAAGCAAACACTTTCTGTAGCTTCAAAGGAAAACAAATCATCATATCGCACAGGATGCTTGAGACCCACAAAAAACGAAATTCGTATCAAGCGTGTCAGCGGGAGATCGCTGTCATCATTATTGAGAGAACAGTTCCTCTACTGCCACTTAGACCCAGCTGACTGGAGAGGTCAGTGTTCCATTTGTCGTCCTCTCGGCGGTGTGTGTATCATGTGATTTTCTGAAGCAACTATTACTAACAGCTGTGCTGGTCAGCACTGCCCCCTCTTCACCGATCTTTCGCTTTACTTATTCAGTGTGGGTGCAGCAGTTAGAATTTCCGGTTCTGGGACTCTCTTGCAGTGACTGGCATTTCCTTGTGATACTGGGTCATTATTAGAGGTGTTAGCATCACATTTACATACAGCAACATGTTTGGGGAGGAGGATAGCATCAAGCATCAGAGACACTAGAGCATGATTTGCAGTTGGTTTGCCTGCTGATGTAAGGAATTCTCTGTGTTTCCAAATCGTGCCAAAATCATGTACTACACCAAATGCATATCTACTGTCAGTGTAGATGTTAACCCTTTTCCCCTTAGCCAATTTGCATGCTTCAATGAGAGCAGTGAGCTCTGCTGCCTGTGCAGACAGGGAAGCAGGGAGTGGTCATGCAATCAATGTATCATGTGCTGTAACCACAGAGAAACCAACTTGATTTGCTCCTGTGTCTGAATTGCGAGACGCTGATCCATCCACAAACAGTTCAAGGTCTGGATTCTGCAGTGGTGTTTCCTGTAAATCTAGTATGGAGGATCAAACTTCAGTTATTGTTATTCACCATATCCTTCTGTGGGAAGAAGAGTAGCTGGTTAAGAACATTACATCTTTTCACAGTGATATTAGGCATTTCCAACAGAATAGCATGATAACGAAGCCAGCGTGCAGCAGACAAATGAGATATCTTTTGTTCCAACAAAATCAAAGACATAGCATGTGGTACCAACAGGGTGAGTGGGGAGTACCCCACTAAATCCCTGGACGCCATTACGGCCTTCTCTGCCGCCGCTACAGCTCTGAGACAAGTAGGCAGGCCTGCAGCAACTGGATCAAGTTTTGCTCAGAAAAATGCAACAGGTCTCTGTTTGCCCCCCTTGGTCTGGGAGCAGCACTGATGTCATCTACTCCCCCCTCTCGTCAACTGCTTGTGTGAAAGGTCGGTCAGGGTCGGGTAGTCATAAAGTCGGAGTCGTTTGTAAGGTCAGTTTCAAGTCAGTGAAAGCTTTCTCCGCGTCATCAGTCCATGTCACTTTGCTATATGCTTGTAAGCCTTGCCCGTGTGCGATTGCGCTAAGGGGCGCCTCGAGGACAGCATAATTAGGAATAAATGATCTACAATAAGAACACATTCCCAGGAATGACATCACTTGTTTCTTTGTGACAGGTTTTGGAATATTTTGAATTGCTAATGCTCTCTTAGGGGAGAGGGATTTGCCCTCTGCTGTGATCACATGCCCTAAAAATGAAACTTGTTCTTTTACAAACTGCAATTTTTTCAGGCTTGCTTTGTGGCCTTGTGCATCTAAATGTTTTAAGAGAGCTACAGTATCTTTTTCACATTGTTCTTTAGTTGGTGCACAAATCATTAAATCGTCAACGTATTGCAAAAGTGCACTTCCTGGTGTTATCTCTAATGAGCTCAAGCTGTCTTTTAGTGCCTGGTTGTAAATGGTAGGTGATTCACAGTAGCCCTGACACAGGCGTGTGAATGTATAACTTTCTCTGTTGAACTCAAATGCAAACCAGTATTGACTGTCTTTATCAATTTGAACGCTAAAAAATGCATTTGCCAGATCAACAACAGAGAACCATTTACTAGCCGGCGGAACTTGGGAAAGGATTGTATAAGGATTTGGAACCGACGAAGCGCGTTGTTGTACTCAGCGTTGACAACATACAAATCTCAGATGAATCGCAAATCCTCAGGTTGTGTTTTATCAAAAATACTCTTCAACAGAAAAAATCGGAGCGTGCACTAGTGAATCCTTGCAAGGAACAATTACACCTGCCCTCAATAGAGAGTTGAAAACGGGTGTAATACCATCGATGGCTTCCTGTTTCAGTAGATATTTTCAGATCATGGTGTGATAACCACAGGTTCCATGTATTAAATTAAACCCACATCATGATTACCTTGAGCCCTTGAAATGTTGTTTGTATAATCTAAATATGCATGTGCATATTGGGCTTCTTTACGTGTGACTGGTACCAGTTAAACAACCTTGAAAGTGTGAACAACAGATGTAAATCCCTTTCTAAACAATTTCAAAAATAGATTTTACCTAACCACAGGATCTGATATTTTTTCCCAAATGTCAGCATTGACACATTTTTGTATCCACGGTCCCAAGTCTTGCCATTCATCATTTTTGTTTTTGACAGCAAGTCATGTGAGTGTGAACCAGGAATTTCAAAAGGAGAGCATCCTCTGAACATCTGTGAAGGAACTGAGAGGGTGACTTCAGAAACAGCACATCTATGTTCATTCCAGTACATGAAACTTAGTGTTAAATTATCTTTCACACAACTTTCTCTAAACCATCTTTTCTCAAAACCTGCATCTCTCCCTTTGTGTTTGAGTGCAGTGTACATCTTTTGGATGTTCTTAGTATGACTGAATGTGCCTTGTCCACTAGATCCATGTGACAATAGATGAACAGAGCTTCCATTCATACGCATTTAACAGTGAAACAGCATTACATTTAATGCACGTGTAAATCTGTGGTGGATAAAGATCAGCCGTTCGGATCACTATGACTCCTGATGGGGTGGAAACTATAAAATATCCCAAAGATACTTTACATCTCTTCACATCATGGTAATTTGGGCAACATGAGGATAGCAACAAATTTACACTTGAATTTTTCAGTGATGCCTCATATTATATTATAATATCACCTCATACTAAGGGAGTCAGGAATTTTCAACCACGGTGCTTCCTTAATCAAACACAGATTTAACAATTAATTTGCTCATTTTAGGATGTGTGTCAAACATATCATTCTTGATGACTGAATATGTTGCTCCTAAAACAATAAGGAATGTATTCTCTTTCCCTAGTACTGTGAGTGTGTGCGTTGGCATTTGAACATATACATTTCATTAATATTTATCATATGTTCCTATCAGTAGTTTGTGTTTCTTTCCTAAAAAATCTTTTACTTCTGTGATAGGTGTTTGTGTTGGTGTGGTGCATTCACCCTCTTGATGTGTGAAGTGTTCCTCACGGCCTCGTTCTGTGTTCAAAGCTGCTGGTTCCTCCCTCTCCTCCATCCCCGCCTCGGTTCAATCACCTTGTAAAGTTGCTGTTTCTTCTGCAATTTTTTTTAGTTTTGCCCAATGTCCCTTCTCTCCACAGAGAAAACAAATGTCCCAATCATCATTCCACGTGCCGTCTCCTCTCCTTCCTTGAAATCCTCTTCTTCTGCATCCGCGATGTACCTGTGAACATTGTCAGTGAGGCTTTATGCAGATCAGTGTCTTATTTCTTCTTCTTCTTCGCATGAACTGCATGTGTTTTTATTAAGCTCTTCCTGAGTCCCACTTGATGCCTGTATGTTTTAACAGGCTGGCAACATCAGGTCACTTCAACAATTCGCGATTTGGGCTGGATCCTGTCCCAGTCCATATTGCCTGCTTGTCTGGTGCAAGGTGAAGAGAGGAGTTGCGGGTCTGGAACGTTATTAGCTGGAAAAGGTTGTTGTGGAGCCTGGGCTCCTGGCTGTGGAACATCCGCTTCTGGTGGAGCCTGGTGTTGTTCTGGTTGTCTTCTTGTCGGCGGGGAAGAGTCGAGGTTGGAAACCTGCATTTTGAGACACTGAGACATTTGTGAGGTGTTATCTGTCCCTGCCAGTGTCTGTTTTCTGTCCCTTTGATGCAATTTTCTTTCTAACCACATTCCTTACACGAAAACTCCCCCCAGCTGGAAACCACATTCACTCATCCATACTTGTATCAGACTAAGTACTGTGTCACCATAGTTCCTTCGCATGAAGTTCACATAAGGATTACTCAGTTCAGTTCTATTATCCAAATCTTATTTTCTCATTTACCTATGTAAAGATTTTTTTTATTTATTTTAATTTAAGTATTAGTTAGTCTTCATCAATCTCCTAAACGCTATCTTAAGGAGCAAATATAAAACTTAGTAATATAAACATCGTCAAAATAATGTTATACCTCCTATATTATATTCAATAGTAATTTCCTTATAATTACTTGGTTACTGTTAGTTTCTCAATTCATCTCTTCTTTTTTTTTTTTTTTTTTTTTTTTTTTTAAATACACTTTCAAATATCCTGCCTCACCAATACAAATCATAGTGCCTTAAAGAAGTTCTCTACATAGCGCGCTTTTTGTTTGAGTTGTCTGACACAATGCAAATACACTCAGTATTATGTCCTCTCTGTGGTTGCAGTCGAAACAACTCCTTAAGGTACCTCGTCAGTCTACCTTCCAGGTTTCTTCTAAACCTTGGTTAAAAATTTACAGGGCTTTCACCTGTCTGGAGGATCCCGTTCCTCTTAGACCAACTTCTCCGTAACACTATGCTTTGCTTGGTATATATTACACTTGAAATCTCAGATTCTCACCAAATAGATCGCAGCGCTGAGACGATCCGGGACTCGGGTCTTAGTCCCTGCATCTCACCCGTATGGGGAGGTTAAGGTTGGAAACTATTTTTCCAAGAGGATCAGTCAACCGCTGACCCGAGTCCAGATCCGCCCAGACGTGCGATCCCACTTCTGACACCAAATTGTGATGGAAATCTGGAGATACAAGAGGCTGGAAACAACAAAGTTATCTACGTGTATTTAATAAGGGGCTTTCTGCAGAAAGGATCAACACAGGGAGACCACAAGGATCTCAGAGTGAGGATGAAGAACAGTCAAAAACACAGATCTTATATAGGAGGATTTAGGGCTGTCCTTCTGAACCAATCCAGGAAGGATACATGGGTGGGGGAAGGAGAGGAATCTAAACATTAGCAACTGATTCACATGTGTTTCCTTAGGTGATAAGAAGACATCCACTCCTTCCTTTGATGGGTAATTAAGTAACAAATGGTCTCAACGTATTTCAACACTAACAGTCCCGACCATAAAACAGCTCAAGTCATAAAAGTCTCTTGTCAAGGCTTCAAATGCTTACTATCTAAATACAAAATAGTTTGTCAACCTTACTTAGTTAATTTTTCTACTACAGGGAGAAAAGCCTTTTTTTGCAACTTTGGTTAAAATCTTAAATTTGTCATCACAGATGTGCCCAAGATGCGCAAAAGCGCTGGAAACAGTGAGATAAACCTATTTTTGCAACTATAATTAAAATCGTAAATTTTTCATCACAAATGTGCCCAAGATGCCCAAAGGCACTGGAAACTGTGAGATAAGCCTATTTTTGCAACTTTGGTTAAAATCTTCATTTTTTCATCACAGATATGCCCAAGGTGCACAAAAGTGCTGGAAACGGTGAGATAAGCCTAATTTTGCAACAATGTTTAAGGTTTGGAGGTTTCATAGACTAAAGTTGAAAATCAGTGGTTTGACTGCCATAATGAAATAGGGTCACTAATCAACGTGTTTTCTCAAAAGGCCTTCAGTCAAATTCCTTGATACTTAAAATGCATACAGTGGATTATAATAATGAAAAAGGATAATTTGAAATCTTGGTTTCAACTCTAGAGGAACTCTTTAAAAAAAAGATTTGAAGTTTTGGAAACCCCAATGAAAAAGTAGCAACTGCACGGTTTCTACTGTCAGATTGGCTCTAAGTGCCAAAAAGTGCTGGAAACAGGGAGATAAGCCTATTTTTGCAACTTTGGTTAAAATCATAAATTTTTCATCACAGATGTGCCCAAGATGCGCAAAAGCGCTGGAAACGGTGAGATAAGCCTATTTTTGCAACTTTGGTTAAATCTTAAATTTTTCATCACAGATGTGCCCTAGATGCGCAAAAGCGCTGGAAACGGTGAGATAAGCCTATTTTTGCAACTTTGGTTAAAATCTTCATTTTTTCATCACAGATATGCCCAAGATGCACAAAAGTGCTGGAAACGGTGAGATAAGCCTAATTTTGCAACAATGTTTAAGGTTTGGAGGTTTCATAGACTAAAGTTGAAAATCAGTGGTTTGACTGCCATAATGAAATAGGGTCACTAATCAACGTGTTTTCTCAAAAGGCCTTCAGTCAAATTCCTTGATACTTAAAATGCATACAGTGGATTATAATAATGAAAAAGGATAATTTGAAATCTTGGTTTCAACTCTAAAGGAACTCTTTAAAAAACAGATTTTAAGTTTTGGAAACCCCAATGAAAAAGTAGCAACTGCACGGTTTTTACTGTCAGATTGGCTGTAAGTGCCAAAAAGTGCTGGAAACGGGGAGATAAGCCTATTTTTGCAACAATGGTTAAAATCTTCAATTTTTCATCACAGATGTGCCCAAGATGCACAAAAGCGCTGGAAACGGTGAGATAAGCCTATTTTTGCAACTTTGGTTAAAATCTTAATTTTTTCATCACAGATATGCCCAAGGTGCACAAAAGTGCTGGAAACGGTGAGATAAGCCTAATTTTGCAACAATGTTTAAGGTTTGGAGGTTTCATAGACTAAAGTTGAAAATCAGTGGTTTGACTGCCATAATGAAATAGGGTCACTAATCAACGTGTTTTCTCAAAAGGCCTTCAGTCAAATTCCTTGATACTTAAAATGCATACAGTGGATTATAATAATGAAAAAGGATAATTTGAAATCTTGGTTTCAACTCTAGAGGAACTCTTTAAAAAAAAGATTTGAAGTTTTGGAAACCCCAATGAAAAAGTAGCAACTGCACGGTTTCTACTGTCAGATTGGCTCTAAGTGCCAAAAAGTGCTGGAAACAGGGAGATAAGCCTATTTTTGCAACTTTGGTTAAAATCATAAATTTTTCATCACAGATGTGCCCAAGATGCACAAAAGCGCTGGAAACGGTGAGATAAGCCTATTTTTGCAACTTTGGTTAAAATCTTAATTTTTTCATCACAGATATGCCCAAGGTGCACAAAAGTGCTGGAAACGGTGAGATAAGCCTAATTTTGCAACAATGTTTAAGGTTTGGAGGTTTCATAGACTAAAGTTGAAAATCAGTGGTTTGACTGACATAATGAAATAGGGTCACTAATCAACGTGTTTTCTCAAAAGGCCTTCAGTCAAATTCCTTGATACTTAAAATGCATACAGTGGATTATAATAATGAAAAAGGATAATTTGAAATCTTGGTTTCAACTCTAAAGGAACTCTTTAAAAAAAAGATTTTAAGTTTTGGAAACCCCAATGAAAAAGTAGCAACTGCACGGTTTCTACTGTTCAGATTGGCTCTAAGTGCCAAAAAGTGCTGGAAACGGGGAGATAAGCCTATTTTTGCAACAATGGTTAAAATCTTCAATTTTTCATCACAGATGTGCCCAAGATGCACAAAAGCGCTGGAAACGGTGAGATAAGCCTATTTTTGCAACTTTGGTTAAAATCTTAAATTTTTCATCACAGATGTGCCCAAGATGCGCAAAAGCGCTGAAACGGTGAGATAAACCTATTTTTGCAACTATAATTAAAATCTTAAATTTTTCATCACAAATGTGCCCAAGATGCCCAAAGGCACTGGAAACTGTGAGATAAGCCTATTTTTGCAACTTTGGTTAAAATCTTCATTTTTTCATCACAGATATGCCCAAGGTGCACAAAAGTAATGGAAACGGTGAGATAAGCCTAATTTTGCAACAATGTTTAAGGTTTGGAGGTTTCATAGACTAAAGTTGAAAATCAGTGGTTTGACTGCCATAATGAAATAGGGTCACTAATCAACGTGTTTTCTCAAAAGGCCTTCAGTCAAATTCCTTGATACTTAAAATGCATACAGTGGATTATAATAATGAAAAAGGATAATTTGAAATCTTGGTTTCAACTCTAGAGGAACTCTTTAAAAAAAAGATTTGAAGTTTTGGAAACCCCAATGAAAAAGTAGCAACTGCACGGTTTCTACTGTCAGATTGGCTCTAAGTGCCAAAAAGTGCTGGAAACAGGGAGATAAGCCTATTTTTGCAACTTTGGTTAAAATCATAAATTTTTCATCACAGATGTGCTCAAGATGCGCAAAAGCGTTGGAAACGGTGAGATAAGCCTATTTTTGCAACTTTGGTTAAAATCTTCATTTTTTCATCACAGATATGCCCAAGATGCACAAAAGTGCTGGAAACGGTGAGATAAGCCTAATTTTGCAACAATGTTTAAGGTTTGGAGGTTTCATAGACTAAAGTTGAAAATCAGTGGTTTGACTGCCATAATGAAATAGGGTCACTAATCAACGTGTTTTCTCAAAAGGCCTTCAGTCAAATTCCTTGATACTTAAAATGCATACAGTGGATTATAATAATGAAAAAGGATAATTTGAAATCTTGGTTTCAACTCTAAAGGAACTCTTTAAAAAACAGATTTTAAGTTTTGGAAACCCCAATGAAAAAGTAGCAACTGCACGGTTTTTACTGTCAGATTGGCTCTAAGTGCCAAAAAGTGCTGGAAACGGGGAGATAAGCCTATTTTTGCAACAATGGTTAAAATCTTCAATTTTTCATCACAGATGTGCCCAAGATGCACAAAAGCGCTGGAAACGGTGAGATAAGCCTATTTTTGCAACTTTGGTTAAAATCTTAAATTTTTCATCACAGATGTGCCCAAGATGCCCAAAAGCGCTGGAAACCGGGAGATAAGCCTTTTTTTGCAACTTTGGTTAAAATCTTAAATTTTTCATCACAGATGTGCCCAAGATGCGCAAAAGCGCTGGAAACGGTGAGATAAACCTATTTTTGCAACTATAATTAAAATCTTAAATTTTTCATCACAAATGTGCCCAAGATGCCCAAAGGCGCGGGAAACGGTGAGATAACCCTATTTTTGCAACTTTGGTTAAAATCTTCATTTTTTCATCACAGATATGCCCAAGGTGCACAAAAGTGCTAGAAACGGTGAGATAAGCCTAATTTTGCAACAATGTTTAAGGTTTGGAGGTTTCATAGACTAAAGTTGAAAATCAGTGGTTTGACTGCCATAATGAAATAGGGTCACTAATCAACGTGTTTTCTCAAAAGGCCTTCAGTCAAATTCCTTGATACTTAAAATGCATACAGTGGATTATAATAATGAAAAAGGATAATTTGAAATCTTGGTTTCAACTCTAAAGGAACTCTTTAAAAAAAAGATTTTAAGTTTTGGAAACCCCAATGAAAAAGTAGCAACTGCACGGTTTCTACTGTCAGATTGGCTCTAAGTGCCAAAAAGTGCTGGAAACGGAGAGATAAGCCTATTTTTGCAACTTTGGTTAAAATCTTAAATTTTTCAACACAGATGTGCCCAAGATGCCCAAAAGCGCTGGAAACGGTGAGATAAGCCTATTTTTGCAACTATGGTTAAAATCTTAAATTTTTCATCACAGATGTGCCCAATATGCGCAAAAGCGCTGGAAACGGTGAGAAAACCCTATTTTTGCAACAATGTTTAAGGTTTGGAGGTTTCATAGACTAAAGTTGAAAATCAGTGGTTTGACTGCCATAATGAAATAGGGTCACTAATCAACGTGTTTTCTCAAAAGGCCTTCAGTCAAATTCCTTGATACTTAAAATGCATACAGTGGATTATAATAATGAAAAAGGATAATTTGAAATCTTGGTTTCAACTCTAAAGGAACTCTTTAAAAAACAGATTTTAAGTTTTGGAAACCCCAATGAAAAAGTAGCAACTGCACGGTTTTTACTGTCAGATTGGCTCTAAGTGCCAAAAAGTGCTGGAAACGGGGAGATAAGCCTATTTTTGCAACAATGGTTAAAATTTTCAATTTTTCATCACAGATGTGCCCAAGATGCACAAAAGCGCTGGAAACGGTGAGATAAGCCTATTTTTGCAACTTTGGTTAAAATCTTAAATTTTTCATCACAGATGTGCCCAAGATGCGCAAAAGTGCTGGAAACGGTGAGATAAACCTATTTTTGCAACTTTGGTTAAAATCTTCATTTTTTCATCACAGATATGCCCAAGGTGCACAAAAGTGCTGGAAACGGTGAGATAAGCCTAATTTTGCAACAATGTTTAAGGTTTGGAGGTTTCATAGACTAAAGTTGAAAATCAGTGGTTTGACTGCCATAATGAAATAGGGTCACTAATCAACGTGTTTTCTCAAAAGGCCTTCAGTCAAATTCCTTGATACTTAAAATGCATACAGTGGATTATAATAATGAAAAAGGATAATTTGAAATCTTGGTTTCAACTCTAGAGGAACTCTTTAAAAAAAAGATTTGAAGTTTTGGAAACCCCAATGAAAAAGTAGCAACTGCACGGTTTCTACTGTCAGATTGGCTCTAAGTGCCAAAAAGTGCTGGAAACAGGGAGATAAGCCTATTTTTGCAACTTTGGTTAAAATCATAAATTTTTCATCACAGATGTGCCCAAGATGCGCAAAAGCGCTGGAAACGGTGAGATAAGCCTATTTTTGCAACTTTGGTTAAATCTTAAATTTTTCATCACAGATGTGCCCTAGATGCGCAAAAGCGCTGGAAACGGTGAGATAAGCCTATTTTTGCAACTTTGGTTAAAATCTTCATTTTTTCATCACAGATATGCCCAAGATGCACAAAAGTGCTGGAAACGGTGAGATAAGCCTAATTTTGCAACAATGTTTAAGGTTTGGAGGTTTCATAGACTAAAGTTGAAAATCAGTGGTTTGACTGCCATAATGAAATAGGGTCACTAATCAACGTGTTTTCTCAAAAGGCCTTCAGTCAAATTCCTTGATACTTAAAATGCATACAGTGGATTATAATAATGAAAAAGGATAATTTGAAATCTTGGTTTCAACTCTAAAGGAACTCTTTAAAAAACAGATTTTAAGTTTTGGAAACCCCAATGAAAAAGTAGCAACTGCACGGTTTTTACTGTCAGATTGGCTCTAAGTGCCAAAAAGTGCTGGAAACGGGGAGATAAGCCTATTTTTGCAACAATGGTTAAAATCTTCAATTTTTCATCACAGATTTGCCCAAGATGCACAAAAGCGCTGGAAACGGTGAGATAAGCCTATTTTTGCAACTTTGGTTAAAATCTTAATTTTTTCATCACAGATATGCCCAAGGTGCACAAAAGTGCTGGAAACGGTGAGATAAGCCTAATTTTGCAACAATGTTTAAGGTTTGGAGGTTTCATAGACTAAAGTTGAAAATCAGTGGTTTGACTGCCATAATGAAATAGGGTCACTAATCAACGTGTTTTCTCAAAAGGCCTTCAGTCAAATTCCTTGATACTTAAAATGCATACAGTGGATTATAATAATGAAAAAGGATAATTTGAAATCTTGGTTTCAACTCTAGAGGAACTCTTTAAAAAAAAGATTTGAAGTTTTGGAAACCCCAATGAAAAAGTAGCAACTGCACGGTTTCTACTGTCAGATTGGCTCTAAGTGCCAAAAAGTGCTGGAAACAGGGAGATAAGCCTATTTTTGCAACTTTGGTTAAAATCATAAATTTTTCATCACAGATGTGCCCAAGATGCACAAAAGCGCTGGAAACGGTGAGATAAGCCTATTTTTGCAACTTTGGTTAAAATCTTAATTTTTTCATCACAGATATGCCCAAGGTGCACAAAAGTGCTGGAAACGGTGAGATAAGCCTAATTTTGCAACAATGTTTAAGGTTTGGAGGTTTCATAGACTAAAGTTGAAAATCAGTGGTTTGACTGACATAATGAAATAGGGTCACTAATCAACGTGTTTTCTCAAAAGGCCTTCAGTCAAATTCCTTGATACTTAAAATGCATACAGTGGATTATAATAATGAAAAAGGATAATTTGAAATCTTGGTTTCAACTCTAAAGGAACTCTTTAAAAAAAAGATTTTAAGTTTTGGAAACCCCAATGAAAAAGTAGCAACTGCACGGTTTCTACTGTTCAGATTGGCTCTAAGTGCCAAAAAGTGCTGGAAACGGGGAGATAAGCCTATTTTTGCAACAATGGTTAAAATCTTCAATTTTTCATCACAGATGTGCCCAAGATGCACAAAAGCGCTGGAAACGGTGAGATAAGCCTATTTTTGCAACTTTGGTTAAAATCTTAAATTTTTCATCACAGATGTGCCCAAGATGCGCAAAAGCGCTGAAACGGTGAGATAAACCTATTTTTGCAACTATAATTAAAATCTTAAATTTTTCATCACAAATGTGCCCAAGATGCCCAAAGGCACTGGAAACTGTGAGATAAGCCTATTTTTGCAACTTTGGTTAAAATCTTCATTTTTTCATCACAGATATGCCCAAGGTGCACAAAAGTAATGGAAACGGTGAGATAAGCCTAATTTTGCAACAATGTTTAAGGTTTGGAGGTTTCATAGACTAAAGTTGAAAATCAGTGGTTTGACTGCCATAATGAAATAGGGTCACTAATCAACGTGTTTTCTCAAAAGGCCTTCAGTCAAATTCCTTGATACTTAAAATGCATACAGTGGATTATAATAATGAAAAAGGATAATTTGAAATCTTGGTTTCAACTCTAGAGGAACTCTTTAAAAAAAAGATTTGAAGTTTTGGAAACCCCAATGAAAAAGTAGCAACTGCACGGTTTCTACTGTCAGATTGGCTCTAAGTGCCAAAAAGTGCTGGAAACAGGGAGATAAGCCTATTTTTGCAACTTTGGTTAAAATCATAAATTTTTCATCACAGATGTGCTCAAGATGCGCAAAAGCGCTGGAAACGGTGAGATAAGCCTATTTTTGCAACTTTGGTTAAAATCTTCATTTTTTCATCACAGATATGCCCAAGATGCACAAAAGTGCTGGAAACGGTGAAATAAGCCTAATTTTGCAACAATGTTTAAGGTTTGGAGGTTTCATAGACTAAAGTTGAAAATCAGTGGTTTGACTGCCATAATGAAATAGGGTCACTAATCAACGTGTTTTCTCAAAAGGCCTTCAGTCAAATTCCTTGATACTTAAAATGCATACAGTGGATTATAATAATGAAAAAGGATAATTTGAAATCTTGGTTTCAACTCTAAAGGAACTCTTTAAAAAACAGATTTTAAGTTTTGGAAACCCCAATGAAAAAGTAGCAACTGCACGGTTTTTACTGTCAGATTGGCTCTAAGTGCCAAAAAGTGCTGGAAACGGGGAGATAAGCCTATTTTTGCAACAATGGTTAAAATCTTCAATTTTTCATCACAGATGTGCCCAAGATGCACAAAAGCGCTGGAAACGGTGAGATAAGCCTATTTTTGCAACTTTGGTTAAAATCTTAAATTTTTCATCACAGATGTGCCCAAGATGCCCAAAAGCGCTGGAAACGGGGAGATAAGCCTTTTTTTGCAACTTTGGTTAAAATCTTAAATTTTTCATCACAGATGTGCCCAAGATGCGCAAAAGCGCTGGAAACGGTGAGATAAACCTATTTTTGCAACTATAATTAAAATCTTAAATTTTTCATCACAAATGTGCCCAAGATGCCCAAAGGCGCGGGAAACGGTGAGATAACCCTATTTTTGCAACTTTGGTTAAAATCTTCATTTTTTCATCACAGATATGCCCAAGGTGCACAAAAGTGCTAGAAACGGTGAGATAAGCCTAATTTTGCAACAATGTTTAAGGTTTGGAGGTTTCATAGACTAAAGTTGAAAATCAGTGGTTTGACTGCCATAATGAAATAGGGTCACTAATCAACGTGTTTTCTCAAAAGGCCTTCAGTCAAATTCCTTGATACTTAAAATGCATACAGTGGATTATAATAATGAAAAAGGATAATTTGAAATCTTGGTTTCAACTCTAAAGGAACTCTTTAAAAAAAAGATTTTAAGTTTTGGAAACCCCAATGAAAAAGTAGCAACTGCACGGTTTCTACTGTCAGATTGGCTCTAAGTGCCAAAAAGTGCTGGAAACGGAGAGATAAGCCTATTTTTGCAACTTTGGTTAAAATCTTAAATTTTTCAACACAGATGTGCCCAAGATGCCCAAAAGCGCTGGAAACGGTGAGATAAGCCTATTTTTGCAACTATGGTTAAAATCTTAAATTTTTCATCACAGATGTGCCCAATATGCGCAAAAGCGCTGGAAACGGTGAGAAAACCCTATTTTTGCAACAATGTTTAAGGTTTGGAGGTTTCATAGACTAAAGTTGAAAATCAGTGGTTTGACTGCCATAATGAAATAGGGTCACTAATCAACGTGTTTTCTCAAAAGGCCTTCAGTCAAATTCCTTGATACTTAAAATGCATACAGTGGATTATAATAATGAAAAAGGATAATTTGAAATCTTGGTTTCAACTCTAAAGGAACTCTTTAAAAAACAGATTTTAAGTTTTGGAAACCCCAATGAAAAAGTAGCAACTGCACGGTTTTTACTGTCAGATTGGCTCTAAGTGCCAAAAAGTGCTGGAAACGGGGAGATAAGCCTATTTTTGCAACAATGGTTAAAATTTTCAATTTTTCATCACAGATGTGCCCAAGATGCACAAAAGCGCTGGAAACGGTGAGATAAGCCTATTTTTGCAACTTTGGTTAAAATCTTAAATTTTTCATCACAGATGTGCCCAAGATGCGCAAAAGTGCTGGAAACGGTGAGATAAACCTATTTTTGCAACTTTGGTTAAAATCTTCATTTTTTCATCACAGATATGCCCAAGGTGCACAAAAGTGCTGGAAACGGTGAGATAAGCCTAATTTTGCAACAATGTTTAAGGTTTGGAGGTTTCATAGACTAAAGTTGAAAATCAGTGGTTTGACTGCCATAATGAAATAGGGTCACTAATCAACGTGTTTTCTCAAAAGGCCTTCAGTCAAATTCCTTGATACTTAAAATGCATACAGTGGATTATAATAATGAAAAAGGATAATTTGAAATCTTGGTTTCAACTCTAAAGGAACTCTTTAAAAAAAAGATTTTAAGTTTTGGAAACCCCAATGAAAAAGTAGCAACTGCACGGTTTCTACTGTTCAGATTGGCTCTAAGTGCCAAAAAGTGCTGGAAACGGGGAGATAAGCCTATTTTTGCAACTTTGGTTAAATCTTAAATTTTTCATCACAGATGTGCCCTAGATGCGCAAAAGCGCTGGAAACGGTGAGATAAGCCTATTTTTGCAACTTTGGTTAAAATCTTCATTTTTTCATCACAGATATGCCCAAGATGCCCAAAGGCGCGGGAAACGGTGAGATAACCCTATTTTTGCAACTTTGGTTAAAATCTTCTTTTTTTCATCACAGATATGCCCAAGGTGCACAAAAGTGCTGGAAACGGTGAGATAAGCCTAATTTTGCAACAATGTTTAAGGTTTGGAGGTTTCATAGACTAAAGTTGAAAATCAGTGGTTTGACTGCCATAATGAAATAGGGTCACTAATCAACGTGTTTTCTCAAAAGGCCTTCAGTCAAATTCCTTGATACTTAAAATGCATACAGTGGATTATAATAATGAAAAAGGATAATTTGAAATCTTGGTTTCAACTCTAAAGGAACTCTTTAAAAAACAGATTTTAAGTTTTGGAAACCCCAATGAAAAAGTAGCAACTGCACGGTTTTTACTGTCAGATTGGCTCTAAGTGCCAAAAAGTGCTGGAAACGGGGAGATAAGCCTATTTTTGCAACAATGGTTAAAATCTTCAATTTTTCATCACAGATGTGCCCAAGATGCACAAAAGCGCTGGAAACGGTGAGATAAGCCTATTTTTGCAACTTTGGTTAAAATCTTAATTTTTTCATCACAGATATGCCCAAGGTGCACAAAAGTGCTGGAAACGGTGAGATAAGCCTAATTTTGCAACAATGTTTAAGGTTTGGAGGTTTCATAGACTAAAGTTGAAAATCAGTGGTTTGACTGCCATAATGAAATAGGGTCACTAATCAACGTGTTTTCTCAAAAGGCCTTCAGTCAAATTCCTTGATACTTAAAATGCATACAGTGGATTATAATAATGAAAAAGGATAATTTGAAATCTTGGTTTCAACTCTAAAGGAACTCTTTAAAAAAAAGATTTTAAGTTTTGGAAACCCCAATGAAAAAGTAGCAACTGCACGGTTTCTACTGTTCAGATTGGCTCTAAGTGCCAAAAAGTGCTGGAAACGGGGAGATAAGCCTATTTTTGCAACAATGGTTAAAATCTTCAATTTTTCATCACAGATGTGCCCAAGATGCACAAAAGCGCTGGAAACGGTGAGATAAGCCTATTTTTGCAACTTTGGTTAAAATCTTAAATTTTTCATCACAGATGTGCCCAAGATGCCCAAAAGCGCTGGAAACGGGGAGATAAGCCTTTTTTTGCAACTTTGGTGAAAATCTTAAATTTTTCATCACAGATGTGCCCAAGATGCGCAAAAGCGCTGGAAACGGTGAGATAAACCTATTTTTGCAACTATAATTAAAATCTTAAATTTTTCATCACAAATGTGCCCAAGATGCCCAAAGGCGCTGGAAACGGTGAGATAAGCCTATTTTTGCAAATTTGGTTAAAATCTTAAATTTTTCATCACAGATGTGCCCAAGATGCCCAAAAGCGCTGGAAACGGGGAGATAAGCCTTTTTTTGCAAATTTGGTTAAAATCTTAAATTTTTCATCACAGATGTGCCCAAGATGCGCAAAAGCGCTGGAAACGGTGAGATAAACCTATTTTTGCAACTATAATTAAAATCTTAAATTTTTCATCACAAATGTGCCCAAGATGCCCAAAGGCGCTGGAAACGGTGAGATAAGCCTATTTTTGCAACTTTGGTTAAAATCTTCATTTTTTCATCACAGATGTGCCCAATATGCGCAAAAGCGCTGGAAACGGTGAGATAAACCTATTTTTGCAACTATAATTAAAATCTTAAATTTTTCATCACAAATGTGCCCAAGATGCCCAAAGGCGCTGGAAACGGTGAGATAAGCCTATTTTTGCAACTTTGGTTAAAATCTTCATTTTTTCATCACAGATATGCCCAAGGTGCAAAAAAGTGCTGGAAACGGTGAGATAAGCCTAATTTTGCAACAATGTTTAAGGTTTGGAGGTTTCATAGACTAAAGTTGAAAATCAGTGGTTTGACTGCCATAATGAAATAGGGTCACTAATCAACGTGTTTTCTCAAAAGGCCTTCAGTCAAATTCCTTGATACTTAAAATGCATACAGTGGATTATAATAATGAAAAAGGATAATTTGAAATCTTGGTTTCAACTCTAAAGGAACTCTTTAAAAAAAAGATTTTAAGTTTTGGAAACCCCAATGAAAAAGTAGCAACTGCACGGTTTCTACTGTCAGATTGGCTCTAAGTGCCAAAAAGTGCTGGAAACGGAGAGATAAGCCTATTTTTGCAACTTTGGTTAAAATCTTAATTTTTTCATCACAGATATGCCCAAGGTGCACAAAAGTGCTGGAAACGGTGAGATAAGCCTAATTTTGCAACAATGTTTAAGGTTTGGAGGTTTCATAGACTAAAGTTGAAAATCAGTGGTTTGACTGCCATAATGAAATAGGGTCACTAATCAACGTGTTTTCTCAAAAGGCCTTCAGTCAAATTCCTTGATACTTAAAATGCATACAGTGGATTATAATAATGAAAAAGGATAATTTGAAATCTTGGTTTCAACTCTAAAGGAACTCTTTAAAAAAAAGATTTTAAGTTTTGGAAACCCCAATGAAAAAGTAGCAACTGCACGGTTTCTACTGTTCAGATTGGCTCTAAGTGCCAAAAAGTGCTGGAAACGGGGAGATAAGCCTATTTTTGCAACAATGGTTAAAATCTTCAATTTTTCATCACAGATGTGCCCAAGATGCGCAAAAGCGCTGGAAACGGTGAGATAAACCTATTTTTGCAACTATAATTAAAATCTTAAATTTTTCATCACAAATGTGCCCAAGATGCCCAAAGGCGCTGGAAACGGTGAGATAAGCCTATTTTTGCAACTTTGGTTAAAATCTTCATTTTTTCATTACAGATATGCCCAAGGTGCACAAAAGTGCTGGAAACGGTGAGATAAGCCTAATTTTGCAACAATGTTTAAGGTTTGGAGGTTTCATAGACTAAAGTTGAAAATCAGTGGTTTGACTGCCATAATGAAATAGGGTCACTAATCAACGTGTTTTCTCAAAAGGCCTTCAGTCAAATTCCTTGATACTTAATATGCATACAGTGGATTATAATAATGAAAAAGGATAATTTGAAATCTTGGTTTCAACTCTAAAGGAACTCTTTAAAAAAAAGATTTTAAGTTTTGGAAACCCCAATGAAAAAGTAGCAACTGCACGGTTTCTACTGTCAGATTGGCTCTAAGTGCCAAAAAGTGCTGGAAACGGAGAGATAAGCCTATTTTTGCAACTTTGGTAAAAATCTTAAATTTTTCATCACAGATGTGCCCAAGATGCCCAAAAGCGCTGGAAACGGTGAGATAAGCCTATTTTTGCAACTATGGTTAAAATCTTAAATTTTTCATCACAGATGTGCCCAATATGCGCAAAAGCGCTGGAAACGGTGAGAAAACCCTATTTTTGCAACTATGGTTAAAATCTTAAATTTTTCATCACAGATGTGCCCAAGATGCCCAAAAGCGCTGGAAACGGGGAGATAAGCCTTTTTTTGCAAATTTGGTTAAAATCTTAAATTTTTCATCACAGATGTGCCCAAGATGCGCAAAAGCGCTGGAAACGGTGAGATAAACCTATTTTTGCAACTATAATTAAAATCTTAAATTTTTCATCACAAATGTGCCCAAGATGCCCAAAGGCGCTGGAAACGGTGAGATAAGCCTATTTTTGCAACTTTGGTTAAAATCTTCATTTTTTCATCACAGATATGCCCAAGGTGCACAAAAGTGCTGGAAACGGTGAGATAAGCCTAATTTTGCAACAATGTTTAAGGTTTGGAGGTTTCATAGACTAAAGTTGAAAATCAGTGGTTTGACTGCCATAATGAAATAGGGTCACTAATCAACGTGTTTTCTCAAAAGGCCTTCAGTCAAATTCCTTGATACTTAAAATGCATAGAGTGGATTATAATAATGAAAAAGGATAATTTGAAATCTTGGTTTCAACTCTAAAGGAACTCTTTAAAAAAAAGATTTTAAGTTTTGGAAACCCCAATGAAAAAGTAGCAACTGCACGGTTTCTACTGTCAGATTGGCTCTAAGTGCCAAAAAGTGCTGGAAACGGAGAGATAAGCCTATTTTTGCAACTTTGGTTAAAATCTTAAATTTTTCATCACAGATGTGCCCAAGATGCCCAAAAGCGCTGGAAACGGTGAGATAAGCCTATTTTTGCAACTATGGTTAAAATCTTAAATTTTTCATCACAGATGTGCCCAATATGCGCAAAAGCGCTGGAAACGGTGAGAAAACCCTATTTTTGCAACTATGGTTAAAATCTTAAATTTTTCATCACAGATGTGCCCAAGATGCGCAAAAGCGCTGGAAACGGTGAGATAAACCTATTTTTGCAACTATAATTAAAATCTTAAATTTTTCATCACAAATGTGCCCAAGATGCCCAAAGGCAATGGAAACTGTGAGATAAGCCTATTTTTGCAACTTTGGTTAAAATCTTCATTTTTTCATCACAGATATGCCCAAGGTGCACAAAAGTGCTGGAAACGGTGAGATAAGCCTAATTTTGCAACAATGTTTAAGGTTTGGAGGTTTCATAGACTAAAGTTGAAAATCAGTGGTTTGACTGCCATAATGAAATAGGGTCACTAATCAACGTGTTTTCTCAAAAGGCCTTCAGTCAAATTCCTTGATACTTAAAATGCATACAGTGGATTATAATAATGAAAAAGGATAATTTGAAATCTTGGTTTCAACTCTAGAGGAACTCTTTGAAAAAAAGATTTGAAGTTTTGGAAACCCCAATGAAAAAGTAGCAACTGCACGGTTTCTACTGTCAGATTGGCTCTAAGTGCCAAAAAGTGCTGGAAACAGGGAGATAAGCCTATTTTTGCAACTTTGGTTAAAATCATAAATTTTTCATCACAGATGTGCCCAAGATGCGCAAAAGCGCTGGAAACGGTGAGATAAGCCTATTTTTGCAACTTTGGTTAAATCTTAAATTTTTCATCACAGATGTGCCCAAGATGCGCAAAAGCGCTGGAAACGGTGAGATAAGCCTATTTTTGCAACTTTGGTTAAAATCTTCATTTTTTCATCACAGATATGCCCAAGATGCACAAAAGTGCTGGAAACGGTGAGATAAGCCTAATTTTGCAACAATGTTTAAGGTTTGGAGGTTTCATAGACTAAAGTTGAAAATCAGTGGTTTGACTGCCATAATGAAATAGGGTCACTAATCAACGTGTTTTCTCAAAAGGCCTTCAGTCAAATTCCTTGATACTTAAAATGCATACAGTGGATTATAATAATGAAAAAGGATAATTTGAAATCTTGGTTTCAACTCTAAAGGAACTCTTTAAAAAACAGATTTTAAGTTTTGGAAACCCCAATGAAAAAGTAGCAACTGCACGGTTTCTACTGTCAGATTGGCTCTAAGTGCCAAAAAGTGCTGGAAACAGGGAGATAAGCCTATTTTTGCAACTTTGGTTAAAATCATAAATTTTTCATCACAGATGTGCCCAAGATGCGCAAAAGCGCTGGAAACGGTGAGATAAGCCTATTTTTGCAACTTTGGTTAAATCTTAAATTTTTCATCACAGATGTGCCCAAGATGCGCAAAAGCGCTGGAAACGGTGAGATAAGCCTATTTTTGCAACTTTGGTTAAAATCTTCATTTTTTCATCACAGATATGCCCAAGATGCACAAAAGTGCTGGAAACGGTGAGATAAGCCTAATTTTGCAACAATGTTTAAGGTTTGGAGGTTTCATAGACTAAAGTTGAAAATCAGTGGTTTGACTGCCATAATGAAATAGGGTCACTAATCAACGTGTTTTCTCAAAAGGCCTTCAGTCAAATTCCTTGATACTTAAAATGCATACAGTGGATTATAATAATGAAAAAGGATAATTTGAAATCTTGGTTTCAACTCTAAAGGAACTCTTTAAAAAACAGATTTTAAGTTTTGGAAACCCCAATGAAAAAGTAGCAACTGCACGGTTTTTACTGTCAGATTGGCTCTAAGTGCCAAAAAGTGCTGGAAACGGGGAGATAAGCCTATTTTTGCAACAATGGTTAAAATCTTCAATTTTTCATCACAGATGTGCCCAAGATGCCCAAAAGCGCTGGAAACGGGGAGATAAGCCTTTTTTTGCAACTTTGGTTAAAATCTTAAATTTTTCATCACAGATGTGCCCAAGATGCGCAAAAGCGCTGGAAACGGTGAGATAAACCTATTTTTGCAACTATAATTAAAATCTTAAATTTTTCATCACAAATGTGCCCAAGATGCCCAAAGGCGCTGGAAACGGTGAGATAAGCCTATTTTTGCAACTTTGGTTAAAATCTTCATTTTTTCATCACAGATATGCCCAAGGTGCACAAAAGTGCTGGAAACGGTGAGATAAGCCTAATTTTGCAACAATGTTTAAGGTTTGGAGGTTTCATAGACTAAAGTTGAAAATCAGTGGTTTGACTGCCATAATGAATAGGGTCACTAATCAACGTGTTTTCTCAAAAGGCCTTCAGTCAAATTCCTTGATACTTAAAATGCATACAGTGGATTATAATAATGAAAAATTATAATTTGAAATCTTGGTTTCAACTCTAAAGGAACTCTTTAAAAAAAAGATTTTAAGTTTTGGAAACCCCAATGAAAAAGTAGCAACTGCACGGTTTCTACTGTCAGATTGGCTCTAAGTGCCAAAAAGTGCTGGAAACGGAGAGATAAGCCTATTTTTGCAACTTTGGTTAAAATCTTAAATTTTTCATCACAGATGTGCCCAAGATGCCCAAAAGCGCTGGAAACGGTGAGATAAGCCTATTTTTGCAACTATGGTTAAAATCTTAAATTTTTCATCACAGATGTGCCCAATATGCGCAAAAGCGCTGGAAACGGTGAGAAAACCCTATTTTTGCAACTATGGTTAAAATCTTAAATTTTTCATCACAGATGTGCCCAAGATGCGCAAAAGCGCTGGAAACGGTGAGATAAACCTATTTTTGCAACTATAATTAAAATCTTAAATTTTTCATCACAAATGTGCCCAAGATGCCCAAAGGCACTGGAAACTGTGAGATAAGCCTATTTTTGCAACTTTGGTTAAAATCTTAATTTTTTCATCACAGATATGCCCAAGGTGCACAAAAGTGCTGGAAACGGTGAGATAAGCCTAATTTTGCAACAATGTTTAAGGTTTGGAGGTTTCATAGACTAAAGTTGAAAATCAGTGGTTTGACTGCCATAATGAATAGGGTCACTAATCAACGTGTTTTCTCAAAAGGCCTTCAGTCAAATTCCTTGATACTTAAAATGCATACAGTGGATTATAATAATGAAAAATTATAATTTGAAATCTTGGTTTCAACTCTAAAGGAACTCTTTAAAAAAAAGATTTTAAGTTTTGGAAACCCCAATGAAAAAGTAGCAACTGCACGGTTTCTACTGTCAGATTGGCTCTAAGTGCCAAAAAGTGCTGGAAACGGAGAGATAAGCCTATTTTTGCAACTTTGGTTAAAATCTTAAATTTTTCATCACAGATGTGCCCAAGATGCCCAAAAGCGCTGGAAACGGTGAGATAAGCCTATTTTTGCAACTATGGTTAAAATCTTAAATTTTTCATCACAGATGTGCCCAATATGCGCAAAAGCGCTGGAAACGGTGAGAAAACCCTATTTTTGCAACTATGGTTAAAATCTTAAATTTTTCATCACAGATGTGCCCAAGATGCGCAAAAGCGCTGGAAACGGTGAGATAAACCTATTTTTGCAACTATAATTAAAATCTTAAATTTTTCATCACAAATGTGCCCAAGATGCCCAAAGGCACTGGAAACTGTGAGATAAGCCTATTTTTGCAACTTTGGTTAAAATCTTCATTTTTTCATCACAGATATGCCCAAGGTGCACAAAAGTGCTGGAAACGGTGAGATAAGCCTAATTTTGCAACAATGTTTAAGGTTTGGAGGTTTCATAGACTAAAGTTGAAAATCAGTGGTTTGACTGCCATAATGAAATAGGGTCACTAATCAACGTGTTTTCTCAAAAGGCCTTCAGTCAAATTCCTTGATACTTAAAATGCATACAGTGGATTATAATAATGAAAAAGGATAATTTGAAATCTTGGTTTCAACTCTAGAGGAACTCTTTAAAAAAAAGATTTTAAGTTTTGGAAACCCCAATGAAAAAGTAGCAACTGCACGGTTTCTACTGTCAGATTGGCTCTAAGTGCCAAAAAGTGCTGGAAACAGGGAGATAAGCCTATTTTTGCAACTTTGGTTAAATCTTAAATTTTTCATCACAGATGTGCCCAAGATGCGCAAAAGCGCTGGAAACGGTGAGATAAGCCTATTTTTGCAACTTTGGTTAAAATCTTCATTTTTTCATCACAGATATGCCCAAGATGCACAAAAGTGCTGGAAACGGGGAGATAAGCCTATTTTTGCAACAATGGTTAAAATCTTCAATTTTTCATCACAGATGTGCCCAAGATGCACAAAAGCGCTGGAAACGGTGAGATAAGCCTATTTTTGCAACTTTGGTTAAAATCTTAAATTTTTCATCACAGATGTGCCCAAGATGCCAAAAAGCGCTGGAAACGGTGAGATAAGCCTATTTTTGCAACTTTGGTTAAAATCTTCATTTTTTCATCACAGATATGCCCAAGGTGCACAAAAGTGCTGGAAACGGTGAGATAAGCCTAATTTTGCAACAATGTTTAAGGTTTGGAGGTTTCATAGACTAAAGTTGAAAATCAGTGGTTTGACTGCCATAATGAAATAGGGTCACTAATCAACGTGTTTTCTCAAAAGGCCTTCAGTCAAATTCCTTGATACTTAAAATGCATACAGTGGATTATAATAATGAAAAAGGATAATTTGAAATCTTGGTTTCAACTCTAAAGGAACTCTTTAAAAAAAATTTTTTTAAGTTTTGGAAACCCCAATGAAAAAGTAGCAACTGCAAGGTCAGATTGGCTCTAAGTGCCAAAAAGTGCTGGAAACGGTGAGAAAAGCCTATTTTTGCAACTATGGTTAAAATCTTAAATTTTTCATCACGGATGTGCCCAAGATGCCCAAAAGCGCTGGAAACGGTGAGATAAGCCTATTTTTGCAACTCTGGTTAAAATCTTAAATTTTTCATCACAGATGTGCCCAAGGTGCACAAATTATCGTTGATTAGTGACCCTATTTCATTATGGCAGTCAAACCACTGATTTTCAACTTTAGTCTATGAAACCTCCAAACCTTAAACATTGTTGCAAAATTAGGCTTAACTCACCGTTTCCAGCGCTTTTGCGCATCTTGGGCACATCTGTGATGAAAAATTTAAGATTTTAACCAAAGTTGCAAAAATAGGCTTATCTCCCCGTTTCCAGCACTTTTTGGCACTTAGAGCCAATCTGACAGTAGAAACCGTGCAGTTGCTACTTTTTCATTGGGGTTTCCAAAACTTAAAATCTGTTTTTTAAAGAGTTCCTTTAGAGTTGAAACCAAGATTTCAAATGATACTTTTTCATTATAAACATCCACTGTATGCATGTTAAGTATCAAGTAATTTGACTGAAGACCTTTTGAGAAAATACATTGATTAGTATCCCTATTTCATTATGGCAGTCAAACCACTGATTTTCAGCTTTAGTCCTTGAAACCTCCAAACCTTAAACATTGTTGCAAAATTAGGCTTATCTCACCGTTTCCAGCACTTTTGTGCACCTTGGGCATATCTGTGATGAAAAAATGAAGATTTTAACCATAGTTGCAAAAATAGGCTTATCTCAACGTTTCCAGCGCTTTTGCGCATCTTGGGCACATCTGTGATGAAAAATTGAAGATTTTAACCATTGTTGCAAAAATAGGCTTTTCTCCCCGTTTCCAGCACTTTTTGGCACTTAGAGCCAATCTGACAGTAGAAACCGTGCAGTTGCTACTTTTTCCTTGGGGTTTCCAAAACTTAAAATCTTTTTTTTGAAGAATTCCTTTAGAGTTGAAACCAAGATTTCAAATTATCCTTTTTCATTCTTATAATCCACTGTATGCATGTTAAGCATCAAGGAATTTGACTGAAGGCCTTTTGAGAAAATACGTTGATTAGTGACCCTATTTCATTATAACAGTCAAACCCTGCGTGCACATCTCCTACGGTGCACATCTCCAGTGGGGCACATCTCCTGCGGTGAACATTCTGCGTCGCACACCTTGCGGTGCACATAAATGAAACATTTATTTACAAAAAAATTATAATAATTAACTAAAATTCCCCAAAAAACTGTGAGCACACATCCTGCTGCGCATATCTCCTGTGGCGCACATATCCTGCGGCGCACATCTCCTGCGGTGCACATCTCCTCTGTACACATCTCCTGCTATGTACATCTCCTGCTGCGCACATCTCCTGCGGCTCAAATCTCCTGCGGCCCACATCTCCTGCGATGCACATCTCCAGTGGCGCACATCTCCTGCTGCGCATATCGCCTGCGGCGCACATCTCCTGCTATGTACATCTCCTGCGGCGCACATCTCCTGCACTGCATATCTAGAAAAGACAAGAATAAACGGTGCTCTAAGCTGCTCTCCAGGTCCTCTCAGTAGTTGATAAACTTGTGGGCTCAAACATACTCTAAATACTCTTTGTTCAGTATTATATTGAGTACCAGTAGCAGTAATATCGCTCCGTAATTTCAACTTCTCATCAGGCTCCATCTGTCTCCACACTGAACTGCACCTCTCTGACTCGAGTGAGGAGGCGGGACTTAGACCGTTTTACACCAATAACATGCAGTTATTTCACCTTGAACCAATAGGCTCACTTGTTAAGTTTTTTGACCGGTAGAACACTTCCTGAGCAAAAAGGAAATGACTTAATAATAATAAATTAAATACAGAAGAAATAAAACAGAATTGTTAATGAAATAAAAGGAATTCTTAGTAAGGAGGAAATATAAATAATACGGCGCACATCTCCTTTATTGCAAATCCCCTGCGGCGCACATCTCCTGCGGTGCACATCTTTTGCGTCGCACATCCTGCGTTGCACACCCTGTGGTGCACATGAATAAAACATTCACAAAATAAATATTATTAAATCACATTAACAAATAAACTGTGCGCACATCTCCTGCGGCGCACATCTCCTGTGGCGCACATCCCCTGCGTTGCACATAAATGAAACATTTATTTACAAAAAAATTATAATAATTAACTCAAATTAATAAAAAAACTGTGCGCAAACATCCTGCGGCGCAAATCTCCTGCATGCACATCTCCTGCGGTGCACATCTCCGGTGGCGCATATCGCCTGCGGTGCACATCTCTTGCTGCGCACATCTCCGGCGGTGCACATCTCTTGCGGCGCACATCCTGCATTGCATATCTCAAGTGGTGCACATTTCCTGCTGCGCACATCTCCTGCGGCACACATCTCCTGCTGCGAACATCTCCTGCGGCGCACATCTCCTGCTGCGCACATCTCTGGCGGTGCACATCTCTTGCGGCGCATACCCTGCGGTGCACATAAATGAAACATTTATTTACAAAAAAATATTATTAAATCAAATTACTAAAAAAACTGTGTGCACACATCCTGCTGCGCACATCTCCTGAGGCGTACATCTCCTGCTGCGCACATCTCCTGCGTGCACATCTCCTGCGTTGCACATCTCCTGCGTGCATATCTCCTGCGGTGCACATCTCCAGTGGCGCACATCTCCTGCTGCGCAAATCTCCTGCGGTGTACATCCTGCGTCGCACACCCTGCGGTGCAAATAAATGAAACATTTATTTACAAAAAATAATAATAATTAACTCAAATTCCTAAAAAAACTGTGCGCACACATCCTGCGTTGCACATCTCCTGCGTGCACATCTCCTGCGGCGCACATCTCCTGCGGTGCACATCTCCGGTGGCGCATATCGCCTGCGGTGCACATCTCCTGCGGCACACATCTTCTGCTGCGCACATCTCCTGCGGTGCACACATCCTGCTGCGCACATCTCCTGCGGCGCACATCTCCTGCAGTGCACATCTCCTAAGTGCACATCTCCGATGGCGCACATCTCCTGCGTGCACATCTCCTGCTATGTACATCTCCTGCATTGCAAATCTGCTGCGGCGCACATCTCCTGCGGTGCACATCTTTTGCGTCGCACATCTTTTGCGTCACACATCCTGCGTTGCACACCCTGTGGTGCACATGAATAAAACATTTACAAAAAAAATATTATTAAATCACATTAATAAATTAACTGTGCGCACATCTCCTGCGGCGCACATCTCCTCCGGCGCACATCTCCTGCGTGCACATCTCCTGCGGTGCACATCTCCTGCGGTGCACATCTCCTGCTGCGCACATCTCCGGCGGTGCACATCTCTTGCGGCGCACACCCTGCGGTGCACATAAATGAAACATTTATTTACAAAAAATAATAATAATTAACTCAAATTCCTAAAAAAACTGTGCGCACACATCCTGTGGCACACATCTCCTGTGGCGCACATCTCCTGCTGCGCACATCTCCTGCGTGCACATATCCTGCGTTGCACATCTCCTGCTGCGCACATCTCCTGCGTTGCACATCTCCTGCGGCGCACATCTCCTGCGGTGCACATCTCCGGTGGCGCATATCGCCTGCGGCGCACATCTCCTGCTATGTACATCTCCTGCTATGTACATCTCCTGCGGCACACATCTCCTGAAGCGCACATCTCCTGCTGCGCATGTAACCCACATGGAGGCGCACACTGGACCAGTATAACCAAGATTCGTAGGGAGGAGTAATTAACAGGAATCAGACACCACAATGAGCAAACAGAACACAGAGTTAGGTTTAAATGAAAACAATTGTATTAACACACAAAATATTTACAACATTGCCGGCATTCAGTTTAGTAAAATTAGAAATGTCTTTTGAAATGGGTGCACCCAGAAAATAAAAGTAATCCTCAAAAAATAGGATGTTCTGCTTAGGGATGGGCGTTCGATTAAATTGTCTTCGTCGATCGTCGGGAGAGTTAATGACGAATTTTCGATTAATCATTAATATTTTCAAGTTCAAAAATTCACTATTTATAAGCTACATTAAAATGCAGTGATGTTTCCTCATTGAGATCTTTATTACAAGATGAACAAAATATGCGCTGCCGTAATCTTAAGCAGCGGAGCCGACAGCTAGAAGCCGGTGCTACTAAACACAACTGACCCTCGTTTTTTTTTCCTCCAAAATAAAATAATAATAATTTAAAAAAACGTAATGTTAAACAACAACTACAAATATATAATACTTAGGTCTGACAGGTTTTGCCAAATGTAACTCAAAACTATCAGACAAGGTACCGAGTCGAGAAAGCTTCATAAAAATAACCAGTAACTCACATTACTGTGATTCCGGTGTTAGCGCTCCCCTCGTCCGTGTCAGACAACGCAGGCTCCTTGTCTCCCGCAGCCTCTGGGATAGCTTCGCAGTGTTGGCAGTGAACCAAGTCCTTTTTTAACTCAAAATGGTCCCACGCAACACTTTGCCATGACCTCTTCATGTTTATTTTGGAAATGGAACTACACGGTAACTCGCAGCAAGTCGCAGGTAACTGAGTAGGACTGTGGCGTTTTTTTCAAACACTGCCCCCCGTGGTCAAATGTGTAATTAGCGAATTTCTCGATGAAAAAATGATTTCATCGACGACATTCTTAATGGTCAATTAATCGATCGTCGATTAATTATGCCCATCCCTAGTTCTGCTAGATTCAACTGTCGTTTGAGGTCCTCCCCACAGTCTTACCACACTGACAGCAAGGTAGATGAATGCTGGAAGCGCTCCTCAATCCAGGTGCTCAACACGGGTGGCTCGCCATCTCCCTCGTCAGGGAGAGATTCCAATCCAACTCAAAGTTCAAGGGTATCCAGAAAACCCAGCCTGTGTAACATAACACGGCTTATATAGCAACATATGCAAATATTCTTATTCTCTTAACTGTACAGTTCAATTTGATCAATGTCAACATATAATACATTTCAGTACTTAACCCATGAATAAAGGATTACTGTTGTATCATAACATTAACTCTTAATATTAAAGTATAAACAATACTATTAAATTACAATTTTAATGGCAGTGAAACAATATGAATGTTAGATTATTATGCAAACAACCTACAGCTTAACATCAATTACTCACTATATGTGAATATCGGAAGTAAAGCAATGTGAATCATTTTCTTGTCACAACACTGACACCTTGCATTTGTGAATGCAAGCAGCACAATGATGAACAGAAAGCTAATCTCAAAGCTCAAATTCAGCTACATAATCCTTAGCTCTGTACTAAATGTAACTCCCATACATACTCATATTACACATACAAATGTCCACTTTTGTCTCTATAACTAAAGAAATATGAAACATCTTACAGTACACTCAATGGCATAAACACCACGAGGCTATGCTAAGTCATATAGCATTTTGCTACTGTGCCACGTGTGGCCGCTAATTTAGCAGGTGTAACTCACCGGGAAAAGAAAAGAATAAACGGTGCTCTAAGCTGCTCTCCTGGTCCTCTCAGTAGTTGATAAACTTGTTATGGGCTCAAACATACTCTAACTTCTCTTTGTTCAGTATTATATTGAGTACCAGTAGCAGTAATATCGCTCCGTAATTTCAACTTCTCATCAGGCTCCATCTGTCTCCACACTGAACCGCACCTCTCTGACTCGAGTGAGGAGGCGGGACTTAGACCGTTTTACACCAATAACATGCAGTTATTTCACCTTGAACCAATAGGCTCACTTGTTAAGTTTTTTGACCGGTAGAACGCTTCCTGAGCAAAAAGGAAATGACTTAATAATAATAAATTAAATACAGACGAAATAAAACAGAATTGTTAATGAAATAAAAGGAATTCTCAGTAAGGAGGAAATATAAATAATACGGCGCACATCTCCTGCAGCGCACATCTCCTGCTATGTACATCTCCTGCGGCGCACATCTCCTGCGTGCACATCTCCTGCTATGTACATCTCCTGCTGCGCATATCGCCTGCGGCGCACATCTCCTGCTATGTACATCTCCTGCGGCGCACATCTCCTGCGTGCACATCTCCTGCTATGTACATCTCCTGCGGCGCACATCTCCTGGGTGCACATCTCCTGTGGTGCACATCTCCAGTGGCGCACATCTCCTGCTGCGCAAATCTCCTGCGGTGTACATCCTGCACCGCACACCCTGCGGTGCAAATAAATTAAACATTTATTTACAAAAAATAATAATAATTAACTCAAATTCCTAAAAAAACTGTGCGCACACATCCTGCATTGCACATCTCCTGCTTGCACATCTCTTGCGGCGCACATCTCCTGCTATGTATATCTCCTGCGGTGCACATCTCCGATGGAGCACATCTCCTGCGTGCACATCTCCTGCGGCTCACATCTCCTGCAGCGCACATCTCCTAAGTGCACATCTCCTGCGTGCACATCTCTTGCGGTGCACATCTCCAGTGGCGCACATCTCCTGCTGCGGAAATCTCCTGCGGTGAACATCCTGCGTCGCACACCCTGCGGTGCACATAAATGAAACATTTATTTACAAAAAATAATAATAATTAACTCAAATTCCTAAAAAAACTGTGCGCACACATCCTGTGGCACACATCTCCTGCGGCACTCATCTCCTTCGTGCATATCTCCTGCGGTGCACATCTCCAGTGGCGCACATCTCCTGCTACACAAATCTCCTGCGGTGAAAATCCTGCATCGCACACCCTGCGGTGCACATAAATGAAACATTTATTTACAAAAAAATATTATTAAATCAAATTAATAAAAAAAACGTGTGCACACACCCTGCTGCGCACATCTCCTGCTGCGCACATCTCCTGCGGTGGACATCTCCTGCGGTGCACATATCCTGCTATGTACATCTCCTGCGTGCTCATCTCCTGCTATGTAAATCTCCTGCGGCGCACATCTCCTGCGTGCACATCTCCTGTGGTGCACATCTCCAGTGGCGCACATCTCCTGCTGCGCAAATCTCCTGAGGTGCACATAAATGAAACATTTATTTACAAAAAATATTAATAATTAACTAAAATTCCTAAAAAATCTGTGCGTACACATCTCCTGCAGTGCACATCTCCTGCTGCGCACATCTCCTGCGGTGCACATCTCCTGCTGCGCAAATCTCCTGCAGTGCACGTCTCCTGCGGTGCACATCTCCGATGGCGCACATCTCCTGCGGGCACATCTCCTGCGGCGCACATCTCCTGCAGCGCACATCTCCTAAGTGCACATCTCCTGCGTGCACATCTCTTGCGGTGCACATCTCCAGTGGCGCACATCTCCTGCTGCGGAAATCTCCTGCGGTGAACATCCTGCGTCGCACACCCTGCGGTGCACATAAATGAAACATTTATTCACAAAAAATAATAATAATTAACTCAAATTCCTAAAAAAACTGTGCGCACACATCCTGTGGCGCACATCTCCTGCGGCACTCATCTCCTGCGGTGGACATCTCCTGCGGTGCACATATCCTGCTATGTACATCTCCTGCGTGCTCATCTCCTGCTATGTAAATCTCCTGCGGCGCACATCTCCTGCGTGCACATCTCCTGCGTGCACATCTCCTGTGGTGCACATCTCCAGTGGCGCACATCTCCTGCTGCGCAAATCTCCTGAGGTGCACATAAATGAAACATTTATTTACAAAAAATAATAATAATTAACTAAAATTCCTAAAAAAACTGTGCGTACACATCTCCTGCAGTGCACATCTCCTGCTGCGCACATCTCCTGCGGTGCACATCTCCTGCTGCGCAAATCTCCTGCAGTGCACGTCTCCTGCGGTGCACATCTCCGATGGCGCACATCTCCTGCGTGCACATCTCCTGCGGCGCACATCTCCTGCAGCGCACATCTCCTAAGTGCACATCTCCTGCGTGCACATCTCTTGCGGTGCACATCTCCAGTGGCGCACATCTCCTGCTGCGGAAATCTCCTGCGGTGAACATCCTGCGTCGCACACCCTGCGGTGCACATAAATGAAACATTTATTCACAAAAAATAATAATAATTAACTCAAATTCCTAAAAAAACTGTGCGCACACATCCTGTGGCGCACATCTCCTGCGGCGCATATCTCCTGTGTACATATCTCCTGCGGTGCACATCTCCTGCTGCGCACATCTCCTGTGGTGGACATCTCCTGTGGTGCACATATCCTGCTATGTACATCTCCTAAGTGCTCATCTCCTGCTATGTAAATCTCCTGCGGCGCACATCTCCTGCGGCGCACATCTTCTGCGTGCACATCTCCTGCGGTGCACATCTCCTGCGGTGCACATCTCCTGCTGCGCACATCTCCTGCGGTGCAGATCTCCTGCGGTGCACATATCCTGCTATGTACATCTCCTAAGTGCTCATCTCCTGCTATGTAAATCTCCTGCGGCGCACATCTCCTGCGGCGCACATCCTCTGCGTGCACATCTCCTGCGGTGCACATCTCCTGCTGCGCACATCTCCTGCGGTGCAGATCTCCTGCGGTGCACATCTCCTGCTGCGCACATCTCCTGCGGTGCAGATCTCCTGCGGTGCACATCTCCTGCTGCGCAAATCTCCTGCAGTGCACGTTTCCTGCGTGCACATCTCCTGCTATGTACATCTCCTGCGGCGCAAATGTCCTGCGTGCACATCTCCTGCGGTGCACATCTCTAGTGGCACACATCTCCTGCTGCGCAAATCTCCTGCGGTGTACATCCTGCGTCGCACACCCTGCGGTGCACATAAATGAAACATTTATTTACAAAAAAAATTATTAAATCAAGTTAATAAAAAAAACGTGTGCACACACCCTGCTGCGCACATCTCCTGAGGCGCACATCTCATGCTGCGCACATCTCCTGTGGCGCACATCTCCTGCTATGTACATCTCCTGCTGCGCATATCGCCTGCGGCGCACATCTCCTGCGTGCACATCTCCTGCGGCGCATATCTCCTGCAGCGCACATCTCCTAAGTGCACATCTCCTGCGTGCACATCTCTTGCGGTGCACATCTCCAGTGGCGCACATCTCCTGCTGCGGAAATCTCCTGCAGTGAACATCCTGCGTCGCACACCCTGCGGTGCACATAAATGAAACATTTATTCACAAAAAATAATAATAATTAACTCAAATTCCTAAAAAAACTGTGCGCACACATCCTGTGGCGCACATCTCCTGCGGCGCATATCTCCTGTGTACACATCTCCTGCGGTGCAAATCTCCTGCTGCGCACATCTCCTGCGGTGGACATCTCCTGTGGTGCACATATCCTGCTATGTACATCTCCTAAGTGCTCATCTCCTGCTATGTAAATCTCCTGCGGCGCACATCTCCTGCGGCGCACATCTTCTGCGTGCACATCTCCTGCGGTGCACATCTCCTGCGGTGCACATCTCCTGCTGCGCACATCTCCTGCGGTGCAGATCTCCTGCGGTGCACATATCCTGCTATGTACATCTCCTAAGTGCTCATCTCCTGCTATGTAAATCTCCTGCGGCGCACATCTCCTGCGGCGCACATCTTCTGCGTGCACATCTCCTGCGGTGCACATCTCCTGCTGCGCACATCTCCTGCGGTGCAGATCTCCTGCGGTGCACATCTCCTGCTGCGCACATCTCCTGCGGTGCAGATCTCCTGCGGTGCACATCTCCTGCTGCGCAAATCTCCTGCAGTGCACGTTTCCTGCGTGCACATCTCCTGCTATGTACATCTCCTGCGGCGCAAATGTCCTACGTGCACATCTCCTGCGGTGCACATCTCCAGTGGCGCACATCTCCTGCTGCGCAAATCTCCTGCGGTGTACATCCTGCGTCGCACACCCTGCGGTGCACATAAATGAAACATTTATTTACAAAAAAATATTATTAAATCAAATTAATAAAAAAAACGTGTGCACACACCCTGCTGCGCACATCTCCTGAGGCGCACATCTAATGCTGCGCACATCTCCTGTGGCGCACATCTCCTGCTATGTACATCTCCTGCTGCGCATATCGCCTGCGGCGCACATCTCCTGCGTGCACATCTCCTGCGGCGCATATCTCCTGCAGCGCACATCTCCTAAGTGCACATCTCCTGCGTGCACATCTCTTGCGGTGCACATCTCCAGTGGCGCACATCTCCTGCTGCGGAAATCTCCTGCGGTGAACATCCTGCGTCGCACACCCTGCGGTGCACATAAATGAAACATTTATTCACAAAAAATAATAATAATTAACTCAAATTCCTAAAAAAACTGTGCGCACACATCCTGCGGCACTCATCTCCTGCGGCGCATATCTCCTGTGTACACATCTCCTGCGGTGCACATATCCTGCTATGTACATCTCCTGCGTGCTCATCTCCTGCTATGTAAATCTCCTGCGTGCACATCTCCTGTGGTGCACATCTCCAGTGGCGCACATCTCCTGCTGCGCAAATCTCCTGAGGTGCACATAAATGAAACATTTATTTACAAAAAATAATAATAATTAACTAAAATTCCTAAAAAAACTGTGCGTACACATCTCCTGCAGTGCACATCTCCTGCTGCGCACATCTCCTGCGGTGCACATCTCCTGCTGCGCAAATCTCCTGCAGTGCACGTCTCCTGTGGTGCACATCTCCGATGGCGCACATCTCCTGCGTGCACATCTCCTGCGGCGCACATCTCCTGCAGCGCACATCTCCTGCAGCGCACATCTCCTAAGTGCACATCTCCTGCGGTGCACATCTCCTGCTGCGCACATCTCCTGCGGTGGACATCTCCTGTGGTGCACATATCCTGCTATGTACATCTCCTAAGTGCTCATCTCCTGCTATGTAAATCTCCTGCGGCGCACATCTCCTGCGGCGCACATCTTCTGCGTGCACATGTCCTGCGGTGCACATCTCCTGCGGTGCACATCTCCTGCTGCGCACATCTCCTGCGGTGCAGATCTCCTGCGGTGCACATATCCTGCTATGTACATCTCCTAAGTGCTCATCTCCTGCTATGTAAATCTCCTGCGGCGCACATCTCCTGCGGCGCACATCTTCTGCGTGCACATCTCCTGCGGTGCACATCTCCTGCTGCGCACATCTCCTGCGGTGCAGATCTCCTGCGGTGCACATCTCCTGCTGCGCACATCTCCTGCGGTGCAGATCTCCTGCGGTGCACATCTCCTGCTGCGTAAATCTCCTGCAGTGCACGTTTCCTGCGTGCACATCTCCTGCTATGTACATCTCCTGCGGCGCAAATGTCCTACGTGCACATCTCCTGCGGTGCACATCTCCAGTGGCGCACATCTCCTGCTGCGCAAATCTCCTGCGGTGTACATCCTGCGTCGCACACCCTGCGGTGCACATAAATGAAACATTTATTTACAAAAAAATATTATTAAATCAAATTAATAAAAAAAACGTGTGCACACACCCTGCTGCGCACATCTCCTGAGGCGCACATCTCATGCTGCGCACATCTCCTGTGGCGCACATCTCCTGCTATGTACATCTCCTGCTGCGCATATCGCCTGCGGCGCACATCTCCTGCGTGCACATCTCCTGCGGCGCATATCTCCTGCAGCGCACATCTCCTAAGTGCACATCTCCTGCGTGCACATCTCTTGCGATGCACATCTCCAGTGGCGCACATCTCCTGCTGCGGAAATCTCCTGCGGTGAACATCCTGCGTCGCACACCCTGCGGTGCACATAAATGAAACATTTATTCACAAAAAATAATAATAATTAACTCAAATTCCTAAAAAAACTGTGCGCACACATCCTGTGGCGCACATCTCCTGCGGCACTCATCTCCTGCGGCGCATATCTCCTGTGTACACATCTCCTGCGGTGCACATATCCTGCTATGTACATCTCCTGCGTGCTCATCTCCTGCTATGTAAATCTCCTGCGTGCACATCTCCTGTGGTGCACATCTCCAGTGGCGCACATCTCCTGCTGCGCAAATCTCCTGAGGTGCACATAAATGAAACATTTATTTACAAAAAATAATAATAATTAACTAAAATTCCTAAAAAAACTGTGCGTACACATCTCCTGCAGTGCACATCTCCTGCTGCGCACATCTCCTGCGGTGCACATCTCCTGCTGCGCAAATCTCCTGCAGTGCACGTCTCCTGTGGTGCACATCTCCGATGGCGCACATCTCCTGCGTGCACATCTCCTGCGGCGCACATCTCCTGCAGCGCACATCTCCTGCAGCGCACATCTCCTAAGTGCACATCTCCTGCGTTGCACATCTCCTGCTGCGCACATCTCCTGCGGTGCAGATCTCCTGCGTTGCACATCTCCTGCGGCGCACATCTCCTGCGGTGCACATCTCCGGTGGCGCATATCGCCTGCGGCGCACATCTCCTGCTATGTACATCTCCTGCTATGTACATCTCCTGCGGCACACATCTCCTGAAGCGCACATCTCCTGCTGCGCATGTAACCCACATGGAGGCGCACACTGGACCAGTATAACCAAGATTCGTAGGGAGGAGTAATTAACAGGAATCAGACACCACAATGAGCAAACAGAACACAGAGTTAGGTTTAAATGAAAACAATTGTATTAACACACAAAATATTTACAACATTGCCGGCATTCAGTTTAGTAAAATTAGAAATGTCTTTTGAAATGGGTGCACCCAGAAAATAAAAGTAATCCTCAAAAAATAGGATGTTCTGCTTAGGGATGGGCGTTCGATTAAATTGTCTTCGTCGATCGTCGGGAGAGTTAATGACGAATTTTCGATTAATCATTAATATTTTCAAGTTCAAAAATTCACTATTTATAAGCTACATTAAAATGCAGTGATGTTTCCTCATTGAGATCTTTATTACAAGATGAACAAAATATGCGCTGCCGTAATCTTAAGCAGCGGAGCCGACAGCTAGAAGCCGGTGCTACTAAACACAACTGACCCTCGTTTTTTTTTCCTCCAAAATAAAATAATAATAATTAAAAAAAACGTAATGTTAAACAACAACTACAAATATATAATACTTAGGTCTGACAGGTTTTGCCAAATGTAACTCAAAACTATCAGACAAGGTACCGAGTCGAGAAAGCTTCATAAAAATAACCAGTAACTCACATTACTGTGATTCCGGTGTTAGCGCTCCCCTCGTCCGTGTCAGACAACGCAGGCTCCTTGTCTCCCGCAGCCTCTGGGATAGCTTCGCAGTGTTGGCAGTGAACCAAGTCCTTTTTTAACTCAAAATGGTCCCACGCAACACTTTGCCGTGACCTCTTCATGTTTATTTTGGAAATGGAACTACACGGTAACTCGCAGCAAGTCGCAGGTAACTGAGTAGGACTGTGGCGTTTTTTTCAAACACTGCCCCCCGTGGTCAAATGTGTAATTAGCGAATTTCTCGATGAAAAAATGATTTCATCGACGACATTCTTAATGGTCAATTAATCGATCGTCGATTAATTATGCCCATCCCTAGTTCTGCTAGATTCAACTGTCGTTTGAGGTCCTCCCCACAGTCTTACCACACTGACAGCAAGGTAGATGAATGCTGGAAGCGCTCCTCAATCCAGGTGCTCAACACGGGTGGCTCGCCATCTCCCTCGTCAGGGAGAGATTCCAATCCAACTCAAAGTTCAAGGGTATCCAGAAAACCCAGCCTGTGTAACATAACACGGCTTATATAGCAACATATGCAAATATTCTTATTCTCTTAACTGTACAGTTCAATTTGATCAATGTCAACATATAATACATTTCAGTACTTAACCCATGAATAAAGGATTACTGTTGTATCATAACATTAACTCTTAATATTAAAGTATAAACAATACTATTAAATTACAATTTTAATGGCAGTGAAACAATATGAATGTTAGATTATTATGCAAACAACCTACAGCTTAACATCAATTACTCACTATATGTGAATATCGGAAGTAAAGCAATGTGAATCATTTTCTTGTCACAACACTGACACCTTGCATTTGTGAATGCAAGCAGCACAATGAAGAACAGAAAGCTAATCTCAAAGCTCAAATTCAGCTACATAATCCTTAGCTCTGTACTAAATGTAACTCCCATACATACTCATATTACACATACAAATGTCCACTTTTGTCTCTATAACTAAAGAAATATGAAACATCTTACAGTACACTCAATGGCATAAACACCACGAGGCTATGCTAAGTCATATAGCATTTTGCTACTGTGCCACGTGTGGCCGCTAATTTAGCAGGTGTAACTCACCGGGAAAAGAAAAGAATAAACGGTGCTCTAAGCTGCTCTCCAGGTCCTCTCAGTAGTTGATAAACTTGTTATGGGCTCAAACATACTCTAACTTCTCTTTGTTCAGTATTATATTGAGTACCAGTAGCAGTAATATCGCTCCGTAATTTCAACTTCTCATCAGGCTCCATCTGTCTCCACACTGAACCGCACCTCTCTGACTCGAGTGAGGAGGCGGGACTTAGACCGTTTTACAACAATAACATGCAGTTATTTCACCTTGAACCAATAGGCTCACTTGTTAAGTTTTTTGACCGGTAGAACGCTTCCTGAGCAAAAAGGAAATGACTTAATAATAATAAATTAAATACAGACGAAATAAAACAGAATTGTTAATGAAATAAAAGGAATTCTCAGTAAGGAGGAAATATAAATAATACGGCGCACATCTCCTGCATTGCAAATCTGCTGCGTCACACATCCTGCGTTGCACACCCTGTGGTGCATATGAATAAAACATTTACAAAAAAAATATTATTAAATCACATAAATAATTTAACTGTGCGCACATCTCCTGCGGCGCACATCTCCTCCGGCGCACATCTCCTGCGGTGCACATCTCTAGTGGCGCACATCTCCTGATGCGCAAATCTCCTGCGGTGTACATCCTGCGTCGCACACCCTGCGGTGCAAATAAATTAAACATTTCTTTACAAAAAATAATAATAATGAACTCAAATTCCTAAAAAAACTGTGCGCACACATCCTGCAGCGCACATCTCCTGCTATGTACATCTCCTGCGGCGCACATCTCCTGCGTGCACATCTCCTGCTATGTACATCTCCTGCTGCGCATATCGCCTGCGGCGCACATCTCCTGCTATGTACATCTCCTGCGGCGCACATCTCCTGCGTGCACATCTCCTGCTATGTACATCTCCTGCGGCGCACATCTCCTGGGTGCACATCTCCTGTGGTGCACATCTCCAGTGGCGCACATCTCCTGCTGCGCAAATCTCCTGCGGTGTACATCCTGCACCGCACACCCTGCGGTGCAAATAAATTAAACATTTATTTACAAAAAATAATAATAATTAACTCAAATTCCTAAAAAAACTGTGCGCACACATCCTGCATTGCACATCTCCTGCTTGCACATCTCTTGCGGCGCACATCTCCTGCTATGTATATCTCCTGCGGCGCACATCTCCTGCTATGTACATCTCCTGCTGCGCATATCGCCTGCGGCGCACATCTCCTGCGGTGCACATCTCCGATGGCGCACATCTCCTGCGTGCACATCTCCTGCGGCTCACATCTCCTGCAGCGCACATCTCCTAAGTGCACATCTCCTGCGTGCACATCTCTTGCGGTGCACATCTCCAGTGGCGCACATCTCCTGCTGCGGAAATCTCCTGCGGTGAACATCCTGCGTCGCACACCCTGCGGTGCACATAAATGAAACATTTATTTACAAAAAATAATAATAATTAACTCAAATTCCTAAAAAAACTGTGCGCACACATCCTGTGGCACACATCTCCTGCGGCACTCATCTCCTTCGTGCATATCTCCTGCGGTGCACATCTCCAGTGGCGCACATCTCCTGCTACACAAATCTCCTGCGGTGAAAATCCTGCATCGCACACCCTGCGGTGCACATAAATGAAACATTTATTTACAAAAAAATATTATTAAATCAAATTAATAAAAAAAACGTGTGCACACACCCTGCTGCGCACATCTCCTGCTGCGCACATCTCCTGCGGTGGACATCTCCTGCGGTGCACATATCCTGCTATGTACATCTCCTGCGTGCTCATCTCCTGCTATGTAAATCTCCTGCGGCGCACATCTCCTGCGTGCACATCTCCTGTGGTGCACATCTCCAGTGGCGCACATCTCCTGCTGCGCAAATCTCCTGAGGTGCACATAAATGAAACATTTATTTACAAAAAATATTAATAATTAACTAAAATTCCTAAAAAAACTGTGCGTACACATCTCCTGCAGTGCACATCTCCTGCTGCGCACATCTCCTGCGGTGCACATCTCCTGCTGCGCAAATCTCCTGCAGTGCACGTCTCCTGCGGTGCACATCTCCGATGGCGCACATCTCCTGCGGGCACATCTCCTGCGGCGCACATCTCCTGCAGCGCACATCTCCTGCGTGCACATCTCCTGCGTGCACATCTCTTGCGGTGCACATCTCCAGTGGCGCACATCTCCTGCTGCGGAAATCTCCTGCGGTGAACATCCTGCGTCGCACACCCTGCGGTGCACATAAATGAAACATTTATTCACAAAAAATAATAATAATTAACTCAAATTCCTAAAAAAACTGTGCGCACACATCCTGTGGCGCACATCTCCTGCGGCACTCATCTCCTGCGGTGGACCTCTCCTGCGGTGCACATATCCTGCTATGTACATCTCCTGCGTGCTCATCTCCTGCTATGTAAATCTCCTGCGGCGCACATCTCCTGCGTGCACATCTCCTGCGTGCACATCTCCTGTGGTGCACATCTCCAGTGGCGCACATCTCCTGCTGCGCAAATCTCCTGAGGTGCACATAAATGAAACATTTATTTACAAAAAATAATAATAATTAACTAAAATTCCTAAAAAAACTGTGCGTACACATCTCCTGCAGTGCACATCTCCTGCTGCGCACATCTCCTGCGGTGCACATCTCCTGCTGCGCAAATCTCCTGCAGTGCACGTCTCCTGCGGTGCACATCTCCGATGGCGCACATCTCCTGCGTGCACATCTCCTGCGGCGCACATCTCCTGCAGCGCACATCTCCTAAGTGCACATCTCCTGCGTGCACATCTCTTGCGGTGCACATCTCCAGTGGCGCACATCTCCTGCTGCGGAAATCTCCTGCGGTGAACATCCTGCGTCGCACACCCTGCGGTGCACATAAATGAAACATTTATTCACAAAAAATAATAATAATTAACTCAAATTCCTAAAAAAACTGTGCGCACACATCCTGTGGCGCACATCTCCTGCGGCGCATATCTCCTGTGTACATATCTCCTGCGGTGCACATCTCCTGCTGCGCACATCTCCTGCGGTGGACATCTCCTGTGGTGCACATATCCTGCTATGTACATCTCCTAAGTGCTCATCTCCTGCTATGTAAATCTCCTGCGGCGCACATCTCCTGCGGCGCACATCTTCTGCGTGCACATCTCCTGCGGTGCACATCTCCTGCGGTGCACATCTCCTGCTGCGCACATCTCCTGCGGTGCAGATCTCCTGCGGTGCACATATCCTGCTATGTACATCTCCTAAGTGCTCATCTCCTGCTATGTAAATCTCCTGCGGCGCACATCTCCTGCGGCGCACATCTTCTGCGTGCACATCTCCTGCGGTGCACATCTCCTGCTGCGCACATCTCCTGCGGTGCAGATCTCCTGCGGTGCACATCTCCTGCTGCGCAAATCTCCTGCAGTGCACGTTTCCTGCGTGCATATCTCCTGCTATGTACATCTCCTGCGGCGCAAATGTCCTGCGTGCACATCTCCTGCGGTGCACATCTCCAGTGGCACACATCTCCTGCTGCGCAAATCTCCTGCGGTGTACATCCTGCGTCGCACACCCTGCGGTGCACATAAATTAAACATTTATTTACAAAAAAATATTATTAAATCAAGTTAATAAAAAAAACGTGTGCACACACCCTGCTGCGCACATCTCCTGAGGCGCACATCTCATGCTGCGCACATCTCCTGTGGCGCACATCTCCTGCTATGTACATCTCCTGCTGCGCATATCGCCTGCGGCGCACATCTCCTGCGTGCACATCTCCTGCGGCGCATATCTCCTGCAGCGCACATCTCCTAAGTGCACATCTCCTGCGTGCACATCTCTTGCGGTGCACATCTCCAGTGGCGCACATCTCCTGCTGCGGAAATCTCCTGCGGTGAACATCCTGCGTCGCACACCCTGCGGTGCACATAAATGAAACATTTATTCACAAAAAATAATAATAATTAACTCAAATTCCTAAAAAAACTGTGCGCACACATCCTGTGGCGCACATCTCCTGCGGCACTCATCTCCTGCGGCGCATATCTCCTGTGTACACATCTCCTGCGGTGCACATATCCTGCTATGTACATCTCCTGCGTGCTCATCTCCTGCTATGTAAATCTCCTGCGTGCACATCTCCTGTGGTGCACATCTCCAGTGGCGCACATCTCCTGCTGCGCAAATCTCCTGAGGTGCACATAAATGAAACATTTATTTACAAAAAATAATAATAATTAACTAAAATTCCTAAAAAAACTGTGCGTACACATCTCCTGCAGTGCACATCTCCTGCTGCGCACATCTCCTGCGGTGCACATCTCCTGCTGCGCAAATCTCCTGCAGTGCACGTCTCCTGTGGTGCACATCTCCGATGGCGCACATCTCCTGCGTGCACATCTCCTGCGGCGCACATCTCCTGCAGCGCACATCTCCTGCAGCGCACATCTCCTAAGTGCACATCTCCTGCGGTGCACATCTCCTGCGGTGCACATCTCCTGCTGCGCACATCTCCTGCGGTGCAGATCTCCTGCGGTGCACATATCCTGCTATGTACATCTCCTAAGTGCTCATCTCCTGCTATGTAAATCTCCTGCGGCGCACATCTCCTGCGGCGCACATCTTCTGCGTGCACATCTCCTGCGGTGCACATCTCCTGCTGCGCACATCTCCTGCGGTGCAGATCTCCTGCGGTGCACATCTCCTGCTGCGCACATCTCCTGCGGTGCAGATCTCCTGCGGTGCACATCTCCTGCTGCGCAAATCTCCTGCAGTGCACGTTTCCTGCGTGCACATCTCCTGCTATGTACATCTCCTGCGGCGCAAATGTCCTACGTGCACATCTCCTGCGGTGCACATCTCCAGTGGCGCACATCTCCTGCTGCGCAAATCTCCTGCGGTGTACATCCTGCGTCGCACACCCTGCGGTGCACATAAATGAAACATTTATTTACAAAAAAATATTATTAAATCAAATTAATAAAAAAAACGTGTGCACACACCCTGCTGCGCACATCTCCTGAGGCGCACATCTCATGCTGCGCACATCTCCTGTGGCGCACATCTCCTGCTATGTACATCTCCTGCTGCGCATATCGCCTGCGGCGCACATCTCCTGCGTGCACATCTCCTGCGGCGCATATCTCCTGCAGCGCACATCTCCTAAGTGCACATCTCCTGCTATGTAAATCTCCTGTGCGCACACATCCTGTGGCGCACACATCCTGTGGCGCACATCTCCTGCGGCACTCATCTCCTGCGGCGCATATCTCCTGTGTACACATCTCCTGCAGTGCACATATCCTGCTATGTACATCTCCTGCGTGCTCATCTCCTGCTATGTAAATCTCCTGCGTGCACATCTCCTGTGGTGCACATCTCCAGTGGCGCACATCTCCTGCTGCGCAAATCTCCTGAGGTGCACATAAATGAAACATTTATTTACAAAAAATAATAATAATTAACTAAAATTCCTAAAAAAACTGTGCGTACACATCTCCTGCAGTGCACATCTCCTGCTGCGCACATCTCCTGCGGTGCACATCTCCTGCTGCGCAAATCTCCTGCAGTGCACGTCTCCTGTGGTGCACATCTCCGATGGCGCACATCTCCTGCGTGCACATCTCCTGCGGCGCACATCTCCTGCAGCGCACATCTCCTGCAGCGCACATCTCCTAAGTGCACATCTCCTGCGGTGCACATCTCCTGCTGCGCACATCTCCTGCGGTGCAGATCTCCTGCGTTGCACATCTCCTGCGGCGCACATCTCCTGCGGTGCACATCTCCGGTGGCGCATATCGCCTGCGGCGCACATCTCCTGCTATGTACATCTCCTGCTATGTACATCTCCTGCGGCACACATCTCCTGAAGCGCACATCTCCTGCTGCGCATGTAACCCACATGGAGGCGCACACTGGACCAGTATAACCAAGATTCGTAGGGAGGAGTAATTAACAGGAATCAGACACCACAATGAGCAAACAGAACACAGAGTTAGGTTTAAATGAAAACAATTGTATTAACACACAAAATATTTACAACATTGCCGGCATTCAGTTTAGTAAAATTAGAAATGTCTTTTGAAATGGGTGCACCCAGAAAATAAAAGTAATCCTCAAAAAATAGGATGTTCTGCTTAGGGATGGGCGTTCGATTAAATTGTCTTCGTCGATCGTCGGGAGAGTTAATGACGAATTTTCGATTAATCATTAATATTTTCAAGTTCAAAAATTCACTATTTATAAGCTACATTAAAATGCAGTGATGTTTCCTCATTGAGATCTTTATTACAAGATGAACAAAATATGCGCTGCCGTAATCTTAAGCAGCGGAGCCGACAGCTAGAAGCCGGTGCTACTAAACACAACTGACCCTCGTTTTTTTTTCCTCCAAAATAAAATAATAATAATTTAAAAAAACGTAATGTTAAACAACAACTACAAATATATAATACTTAGGTCTGACAGGTTTTGCCAAATGTAACTCAAAACTATCAGACAAGGTACCGAGTCGAGAAAGCTTCATAAAAATAACCAGTAACTCACATTACTGTGATTCCGGTGTTAGCGCTCCCCTCGTCCGTGTCAGACAACGCAGGCTCCTTGTCTCCCGCAGCCTCTGGGATAGCTTCGCAGTGTTGGCAGTGAACCAAGTCCTTTTTTAACTCAAAATGGTCCCACGCAACACTTTGCCGTGACCTCTTCATGTTTATTTTGGAAATGGAACTACACGGTAACTCACAGCAAGTCGCAGGTAACTGAGTAGGACTGTGGCGTTTTTTTCAAACACTGCCCCCCGTGGTCAAATGCGCACATCTCCTGCTATGTACATCTCCTGCGGCGCACATCTCCTGCGTGCACATCTCCTGCTATGTACATCTCCTGCGGCGCACATCTCCTGCGTGCACATCTCCTGTGGTGCACATCTCCAGTGGCGCACATCTCCTGCTGCGCAAATCTCCTGCGGTGTACATCCTGCGTCGCACACCCTGCGGTGCAAATAAATTAAACATTTATTTACAAAAAATAATAATAATTAACTCAAATTCCTAAAAAAACTGTGCGCACACATCCTGTGGCACACATCTCCTGCGGCACTCATCTCCTTCGTGCATATCTCCTGCGGTGCACATCTCCAGTGGCGCACATCTCCTGCTACACAAATCTCCTGCGGTGAAAATCCTGCATCGCACACCCTGCGGTGCACATAAATGAAACATTTATTTACAAAAAAATATTATTAAATCAAATTAATAAAAAAAACGTGTGCACACACCCTGCTGCGCACATCTCCTGAGGCGCACATCTCCTGCGTGCACATATCCTGCGTTGCACATCTCCTGCGTGCACATCTCCTGCGGCGCACATCTCCTGCGGTGCACACCTCCGGTGGCACATATCGCCTGCAGCGCACATCTCCTGCTATGTACATCTCCTGCGGCGCACATCTCCTGCGTGCACATCTCCTGCTATGTACATCTCCTGCGGCGCACATCTCCTGCGTGCACATCTCAAGTGGCGCACATCTCCTGCTGCGCAAATCTCCTGCGGTGTACATCCTGCGTCGCACACCCTGCGGTGCAAATAAATTAAACATTTATTTACAAAAAATAATAATAATTAACTCAAATTCCTAAAAAAACTGTGTAAACACATCCTGCATTGCACATCTCCTGCTTGCACATCTCCTGCGGCGCATATCTCCTGTGTACACATCTCCTGCGGTGCACATCTCCTGCTGCGCACATCTCCTGCGGTGGACATCTCCTGTGGTGCACATATCCTGCTATGTACATCTCCTGCGTGCTCATCTCCTGCTATGTAAATCTCCTGCGGCGCACATCTCCTGCGTGCACATCTCCTGCGTGCACATCTCCTATGGTGCACATCTCCAGTGGCGCACATCTCCTGCTGCGCAAATCTCCTGAGGTGCACATAAATGAAACATTTATTTACAAAAAATAATAATAATTAACTAAAATTCCTAAAAAAACTGTGCGTACACATCTCCTGCAGTGCACATCTCCTGCTGCGCACATCTCCTGCGGTGCACATCTCCTGCTGCGCAAATCTCCTGCAGTGCACGTCTCCTGCGGCACACATCTCCTGTTGCGCACATCTCCTGCGGTGCACATCTCCTGCTGCGCACATCTCCGGCGGTGCACATTTCTTGCGGCGCACACCCTGCGGTGCACATAAATGAAACATTTATTTACAAAAAAATATTATTAAATCAAATTAATAAAAAAAAACGTGTGCACACACCCTGCTGCGCACATCTCCTGAGGCGCACATCTCCTGCTGCGCACATCTCCTGCGTTGCACATCTCCTGCGGCGCACATCTCCTGCGGTGCACATCTCCGGTGGCGCATATCGCCTGCGGCGCACATCTCCTGCTATGTACATCTCCTGCTATGTACATCTCCTGCGGCACACATCTCCTGAAGCGCACATCTCCTGCTGCGCATGTAACCCACATGGAGGCGCACACTGGACCAGTATAACCAAGATTCGTAGGGAGGAGTAATTAACAGGAATCAGACACCACAATGAGCAAACAGAACACAGAGTTAGGTTTAAATGAAAACAATTGTATTAACACACAAAATATTTACAACATTGCCGGCATTCAGTTTAGTAAAATTAGAAATGTCTTTTGAAATGGGTGCACCCAGAAAATAAAAGTAATCCTCAAAAAATAGGATGTTCTGCTTAGGGATGGGCGTTCGATTAAATTGTCTTCGTCGATCGTCGGGAGAGTTAATGACGAATTTTCGATTAATCATTAATATTTTCAAGTTCAAAAATTCACTATTTATAAGCTACATTAAAATGCAGTGATGTTTCCTCATTGAGATCTTTATTACAAGATGAACAAAATATGCGCTGCCGTAATCTTAAGCAGCGGAGCCGACAGCTAGAAGCCGGTGCTACTAAACACAACTGACCCTCGTTTTTTTTTCCTCCAAAATAAAATAATAATAATTTAAAAAAACGTAATGTTAAACAACAACTACAAATATATAATACTTAGGTCTGACAGGTTTTGCCAAATGTAACTCAAAACTATCAGACAAGGTACCGAGTCGAGAAAGCTTCATAAAAATAACCAGTAACTCACATTACTGTGATTCCGGTGTTAGCGCTCCCCTCGTCCGTGTCAGACAACGCAGGCTCCTTGTCTCCCGCAGCCTCTGGGATAGCTTCGCAGTGTTGGCAGTGAACCAAGTCCTTTTTTAACTCAAAATGGTCCCACGCAACACTTTGCCATGACCTCTTCATGTTTATTTTGGAAATGGAACTACACGGTAACTCGCAGCAAGTCGCAGGTAACTGAGTAGGACTGTGGCGTTTTTTTCAAACACTGCCCCCCGTGGTCAAATGTGTAATTAGCGAATTTCTCGATGAAAAAATGATTTCATCGACGACATTCTTAATGGTCAATTAATCGATCGTCGATTAATTATGCCCATCCCTAGTTCTGCTAGATTCAACTGTCGTTTGAGGTCCTCCCCACAGTCTTACCACACTGACAGCAAGGTAGATGAATGCTGGAAGCGCTCCTCAATCCAGGTGCTCAACACGGGTGGCTCGCCATCTCCCTCGTCAGGGAGAGATTCCAATCCAACTCAAAGTTCAAGGGTATCCAGAAAACCCAGCCTGTGTAACATAACACGGCTTATATAGCAACATATGCAAATATTCTTATTCTCTTAACTGTACAGTTCAATTTGATCAATGTCAACATATAATACATTTCAGTACTTAACCCATGAATAAAGGATTACTGTTGTATCATAACATTAACTCTTAATATTAAAGTATAAACAATACTATTAAATTACAATTTTAATGGCAGTGAAACAATATGAATGTTAGATTATTATGCAAACAACCTACAGCTTAACATCAATTACTCACTATATGTGAATATCGGAAGTAAAGCAATGTGAATCATTTTCTTGTCACAACACTGACACCTTGCATTTGTGAATGCAAGCAGCACAATGATGAACAGAAAGCTAATCTCAAAGCTCAAATTCAGCTACATAATCCTTAGCTCTGTACTAAATGTAACTCACATACATACTCATATTACACATACAAATGTCCACTTTTGTCTCTATAACTAAAGAAATATGAAACATCTTACAGTACACTCAAAGGCATAAACACCACGAGGCTATGCTAAGTCATATAGCATTTTGCTACTGTGCCACGTGTGGCCGCTAATTTAGCAGGTGTAACTCACCGGGAAAAGAAAAGAATAAACGGTGCTCTAAGCTGCTCTCCAGGTCCTCTCAGTAGTTGATAAACTTGTTATGGGCTCAAACATACTCTAACTTCTCTTTGTTCAGTATTATATTGAGTACCAGTAGCAGTAATATCGCTCCGTAATTTCAACTTCTCATCAGGCTCCATCTGTCTCCACACTGAACCGCACCTCTCTGACTCGAGTGAGGAGGCGGGACTTAGACCGTTTTACACCAATAACATGCAGTTATTTCACCTTGAACCAATAGGCTCACTTGTTAAGTTTTTTGACCGGTAGAACACTTCCTGAGCAAAAAGGAAATGACTTAATAATAATAAATTAAATACAGACGAAATAAAACAGAATTGTTAATGAAATAAAAGGAATTCTCAGTAAGGAGGAAATATAAATAATACGGCGCACATCTCCTGCATTGCAAATCTGCTGCGTCACACATCCTGCGTTGCACACCCTATGGTGCACATGAATAAAACATTTACAAAAAAAATATTATTAAATCACATAAATAATTTAACTGTGCGCACATCTCCTGCGGCGCACATCTCCTGCGTGCACATCTCCTGTGGTGCACATCTCCAGTGGCGCACATCTCCTGCTGCGCAAATCTCCTGCGGTGTACATCCTGCGTCGCACACCCTGCGGTGCAAATAAATTAAACATTTATTTACAAAAAATAATAATAATTAACTCAAATTCCTAAAAAAACTGTGCGCACACATCCTGTGGCACACATCTCCTGCGGCACTCATCTCCTTCGTGCATATCTCCTGCGGTGCACATCTACAGTGGCGCACATCTCCTGCTACACAAATCTCCTGCGGTGAAAATCCTGCATCGCACACCCTGCGGTGCACATAAATGAAACATTTATTCACAAAAAATAATAATAATGAACTCAAATTCCTAAAAAAACTGTGCGCACACATCCTGCAGCGCACATCTCCTGCTATGTACATCTCCTGCGGCGCACATCTCCTGCGTGCACATCTCCTGCGTGCACATCTCCTGCTATGTACATCTCCTGCTGCGCATATCGCCTGCGGCGCACATCTCCTGCTATGTACATCTCCTGCGGCGCACATCTCCTGCAGCGCACGTCTCCTGCGGTGCACATCTCCTAATGCGCACATCTCCGGCAGTGCACATCTCTTACGGCGCACACCCTGCGGTGCACATAAATGAAACATTTATTTACAAAAAAATATTATTAAAACAAATTAATAAAAAAAACGTGTGCACACACCCTGCTGCGCACATCTCCTGAGGCGCACATCTCCTGCTGCGCACATCTCCTGCGTGCACATATACTGCGTTGCACATCTCCTGCGTGCACATCTCCTGCGGCGCACATCTCCTGCGGTGCACATCTCCGGTGGCGCATATCGCCTGCGGCGGACATCTCCTGCTATGTACATCTCCTGCGGCGCACATCTCCTGCGGTGCACATCTCCTGCTGCGCACATCTCCTGCGGTGGACATCTCCTGTGGTGCACATATCCTGCTATGTACATCTCCTAAGTGCTCATCTCCTGCTATGTAAATCTCCTGCGGCGCACATCTCCTGCGGCGCACATCTTCTGCGTGCACATCTCCTGCGGTGCACATCTCCAGTGGCGCACATCTCCTGCTGCGCAAATCTCCTGAGGTGCACATAAATGAAACATTTATTTACAAAAAATAATAATAATTAACTCAAATTCCTAAAAAAACTGTGCATACACATCTCCTGCAGTGCACATCTCCTGCAGTACACATCTCCTGCTGTGCACATCTCCTGCTGCGCACATCTCCTGCGGTGGACATCTCCTGCGGTGCACATATCCTGCTATGTACATCTCCTGCGTGCTTATCTCCTGCTATGTAAATCTCCTGCGGCGCACATCTCCTGCGTGCACATCTCCTGTGGTGCACATCTCCAGTGGCGCACATCTCCTGCTGCGCAAATGAGGTGCACATAAATGAAACATTTATTTACAAAAAATAATAATAATTAACTAAAATTCCTAAAAAAACTGTGCGTACACATCTCCTGCAGTGCACATCTCCTGCTGCGCACATCTCCTGCGGTGCACATCTCCTGCTGCGCAAATCTCCTGCAGTGCACTTCTCCTGCGGCACACATCTCCTGCAGCGCACATCTCCTGCGTGCACATCTCCTGCTGCGCATATCGCCTGCGGCGCACATCTCCTGCGGTGGACATCTCCTGCGGTGCACATATCCTGCTATGTACATCTCCTGCGTGCTCATCTCCTGCTATGTAAATCTCCTGCGGCGCACATCTCCTGCGTGCACATCTCCTGCGGTGTACATCCTGCGTGGCACACCCTGCGGTGCAAATAAATTAAACATTTATTTACAAAAAATAATAATAATTAACTCAAATTCCTAAAAAAACTGTGCGCACACATCCTGCATTGCACATCTCCTGCTTGCACATCTCCTGCGGCGCATATCTCCTGTGTACACATCTCCTGCGGTGCACATCTCCTGCTGCGCACATCTCCTGCGGTGGACATCTCCTGTGGTGCACATATCCTGCTATGTACATCTCCTAAGTGCTCATCTCCTGCTATGTAAATCTCCTGCGGCGCACATCTCCTGCGTGCACATCTCCTGCGTGCACATCTCCTGTGGTGCACATCTCCAGTGGCGCACATCTCCTGCTGCGCAAATCTCCTGAGGTGCACATAAATGAAACATTTATTTACAAAAAATAATAATAATTAACTAAAATTCCTAAAAAAACTGTGCGTACACATCTCCTGCAGTGCACATCTCCTGCTGCGCACATCTCCTGCGGTGCACATCTCCTGCTGCGCAAATCTCCTGCAGTGCACGTCTCCTGCGGCACACATCTCCTGTTGCGCACATCTCCTGCGGTGCACATCTCCTGCTGCGCACATCTCCGGCGGTGCACATTTCTTGCGGCGCACACCCTGCGGTGCACATAAATGAAACATTTATTTACAAAAAAATATTATTAAATCAAATTAATAAAAAAAAACGTGTGCACACACCCTGCTGCGCACATCTCCTGAGGCGCACATCTCCTGCTGCGCACATCTCCTGCGTTGCACATCTCCTGCGGCGCACATCTCCTGCGGTGCACATCTCCGGTGGCGCATATCGCCTGCGGCGCACATCTCCTGCTATGTACATCTCCTGCTATGTACATCTCCTGCGGCACACATCTCCTGAAGCGCACATCTCCTGCGTGCACATCTCCTGCGGTGCACATCTCCGATGGCGCACATCTCCTGCGTGCACATCTCCTGCGGCGCACATCTCCTGCAGCGCACATCTCCTAAGTGCACATCTCCTGCGTGCACATCTCTTGCGGTGCACATCTCCAGTGGCGCACATCTCCTGCTGCGGAAATCTCCTGCGGTGAACATCCTGCGTCGCACACCCTGCGGTGCACATAAATGAAACATTTATTCACAAAAAATAATAATAATTAACTCAAATTCCTAAAAAAACTGTGCGCACACATCCTGTGGCGCACATCTCCTGCGGCGCACATCTCCTGCTGCGCACATCTCCTGCGGTGGACATCTCCTGTGGTGCACATATCCTGCTATGTACATCTCCTAAGTGCTCATCTCCTGCTATGTAAATCTCCTGCGGCGCACATCTCCTGCAGCGCACATCTTCTGCGTGCACATCTCCTGCGGTGCACATCTCCTGCGGTGCACATCTCCTGCTGCGCACATCTCCTGCGGTGCAGATCTCCTGCGGTGCACATATCCTGCTATGTACATCTCCTAAGTGCTCATCTCCTGCTATGTAAATCTCCTGCGGCGCACATCTCCTGCGGCGCACATCTTCTGCGTGCACATCTCCTGCGGTGCACATCTCCTGCTGCGCACATCTCCTGCGGTGCAGATCTCCTGCGGTGCACATCTCCTGCTGCGCACATCTCCTGCGGTGCAGATCTCCTGCGGTGCACATCTCCTGCTGCGCAAATCTCCTGCAGTGCACGTTTCCTGCGTGCACATCTCCTGCTATGTACATCTCCTGCGGCGCAAATGTCCTGCGTGCACATCTCCTGCGGTGCACATCTCCAGTGGCACACATCTCCTGCTGCGCAAATCTCCTGCGGTGTACATCCTGCGTCGCACACCCTGCGGTGCACATAAATGAAACATTTATTTACAAAAAAATATTATTAAATCAAGTTAATAAAAAAAACGTGTGCACACACCCTGCTGCGCACATCTCCTGAGGCGCACATCTCATGCTGCGCACATCTCCTGTGGCGCACATCTCCTGCTATGTACATCTCCTGCTGCGCATATCGCCTGCGGCGCACATCTCCTGCGTGCACATCTCCTGCGGCGCATATCTCCTGCAGCGCACATCTCCTAAGTGCACATCTCCTGCGTGCACATCTCTTGCGGTGCACATCTCCAGTGGCGCACATCTCCTGATGCGCAAATCTCCTGCGGTGTACATCCTGCGTCGCACACCCTGCGGTGCAAATAAATTAAACATTTCTTTACAAAAAATAATAATAATGAACTCAAATTCCTAAAAAAACTGTGCGCACACATCCTGCAGCGCACATCTCCTGCTATGTACATCTCCTGCGGCGCACATCTCCTGCGTGCACATCTCCTGCTATGTACATCTCCTGCTGCGCATATCGCCTGCGGCGCACATCTCCTGCTATGTACATCTCCTGCGGCGCACATCTCCTGCGTGCACATCTCCTGCTATGTACATCTCCTGCGGCGCACATCTCCTGCGTGCACATCTCCTGTGGTGCACATCTCCAGTGGCGCACATCTCCTGCTGCGCAAATCTCCTGCGGTGTACATCCTGCGTCGCACACCCTGCGGTGCAAATAAATTAAACATTTATTTACAAAAAATAATAATAATTAACTAAAATTCCTAAAAAAACTGTGCGCACACATCCTGTGGCACACATCTCCTGCGGCACTCATCTCCTTCGTGCATATCTCCTGCGGTGCACATCTCCAGTGGCGCACATCTCCTGCTACACAAATCTCCTGCGGTGAAAATCCTGCATCGCACACCCTGCGGTGCACATAAATGAAACATTTATTCACAAAAAATAATAATAATGAACTCAAATTCCTAAAAAAACTGTGCGCACACATCCTGCAGCGCACATCTCCTGCTATGTACATCTCCTGCGGCGCACATCTCCTGCGTGCACATCTCCTGCGTGCACATCTCCTGCTATGTACATCTCCTGCTGCGCATATCGCCTGCGGCGCACATCTCCTGCTATGTACATCTCCTGCGGCGCACATCTCCTGCAGCGCACGTCTCCTGCGGTGCACATCTCCTAATGCGCACATCTCCGGCAGTGCACATCTCTTACGGCGCACACCCTGCGGTGCACATAAATGAAACATTTATTTACAAAAAAATATTATTAAAACAAATTAATAAAAAAAACGTGTGCACACACCCTGCTGCGCACATCTCCTGAGGCGACATATACTGCGTTGCACATCTCCTGCGTGCACATCTCCTGCGGCGCACATCTCCTGCGGTGCACATCTCCGGTGGCGCATATCGCCTGCGGCGGACATCTCCTGCTATGTACATCTCCTGCGGCGCACATCTCCTGCGGTGCACATCTCCTGCTGCGCACATCTCCTGCGGTGGACATCTCCTGTGGTGCACATATCCTGCTATGTACATCTCCTAAGTGCTCATCTCCTGCTATGTAAATCTCCTGCGGCGCACATCTCCTGCGGCGCACATCTTCTGCGTGCACATCTCCTGCGGTGCACATCTCCAGTGGCGCACATCTCCTGCTGCGCAAATCTCCTGAGGTGCACATAAATGAAACATTTATTTACAAAAAATAATAATAATTAACTCAAATTCCTAAAAAAACTGTGCGTACACATCTCCTGCAGTGTACATCTCCTGCAGTACACATCTTCTGCTGTGCACATCTCCTGCTGCGCACATCTCCTGCGGTGGACATCTCCTGCGGTGCACATATCCTGCTATGTACATCTCCTGCGTGCTTATCTCCTGCTATGTAAATCTCCTGCGGCGCACATCTCCTGCGTGCATATCTCCTGTGGTGCACATCTCCAGTGGCGCACATCTCCTGCTGCGCAAATGAGGTGCACATAAATGAAACATTTATTTACAAAAAATAATAATAATTAACTAAAATTCCTAAAAAAACTGTGCGTACACATCTCCTGCAGTGCACATCTCCTGCTGCGCACATCTCCTGCGGTGCACATCTCCTGCTGCGCAAATCTCCTGCAGTGCACGTCTCCTGCGGCACACATCTCCTGTTGCGCACATCTCCTGCGGTGCACATCTCCTGCAGCGCACATCTCCTGCGTGCACATCTCCTGCTGCGCATATCGCCTGCGGCGCACATCTCCTGCGGTGGACATCTCCTGCGGTGCACATATCCTGCTATGTACATCTCCTGCGTGCTCATCTCCTGCTATGTAAATCTCCTGCGGCGCACATCTCCTGCGTGCACATCTCCTGCGTGCACATCTCCTGTGGTGCACATCTCCAGTGGCGCACATCTCCTGCTGCGCACATCTCCTGCGGTGGACATCTCCTGTGGTGCACATATCCTGCTATGTACATCTCCTAAGTGCTCATCTCCTGCTATGTAAATCTCCTGCGGCGCACATCTCCTGCGTGCACATCTCCTGCGTGCACATCTCCTGTGGTGCACATCTCCAGTGGCGCACATCTCCTGCTGCGCAAATCTCCTGAGGTGCACATAAATGAAACATTTATTTACAAAAAATAATAATAATTAACTAAAATTCCTAAAAAAACTGTGCGTACACATCTCCTGCAGTGCACATCTCCTGCTGCGCACATCTCCTGCGGTGCACATCTCCTGCTGCGCAAATCTCCTGCAGTGCACGTCTCCTGCGGCACACATCTCCTGTTGCACACATCTCCTGCGGTGCACATCTCCTGCTGCGCACATCTCCGGCGGTGCACATTTCTTGCGGCGCACACCCTGCGGTGCACATAAATGAAACATTTATTTACAAAAGAATATTATTAAATCAAATTAATAAAAAAAAACGTGTGCACACACCCTGCTGCGCACATCTCCTGAGGCGCACATCTCCTGCTGCGCACATCTCCTGCGTTGCACATCTCCTGCGGCGCACATCTCCTGCGGTGCACATCTCCGGTGGCGCATATCGCCTGCGGCGCACATCTCCTGCTATGTACATCTCCTGCTATGTACATCTCCTGCGGCACACATCTCCTGAAGCGCACATCTCCTGCGTGCACATCTCCTGCGGTGCACATCTCCGATGGCGCACATCTCCTGCGATGTACATCTCCTGCTGCGCATATCGCCTGCGGCGCACATCTCCTGCGGTGCACATCTCCGATGGCGCACATCTCCTGCGTGCACATCTCCTGCGGCGCACATCTCCTGCAGCGCACATCTCCTGCGGTGCACATCTCCGATGGCGCACATCTCCTGCGATGTACATCTCCTGCTGCGCATATCGCCTGCGGCGCACATCTCCTGCGGTGCACATCTCCGATGGCGCACATCTCCTGCGTGCACATCTCCTGCGGCGCACATCTCCAGTGGCGCACATCTCCTGCTGCGGAAATCTCCTGCGGTGAACATCCTGCGTCGCACACCCTGCGGTGCACATAAATGAAACATTTATTCACAAAAAATAATAATAATTAACTCAAATTCCTAAAAAACTGTGCGCACACATCCTGCAGTGCACATCTCCTGCTATGTACATCTCCTGCGGCGCACATCTCCTGCGTGCACATCTCCTGCGTGCACATCTCCTGCTATGTACATCTCCTGCTGCGCATATCGCCTGCGGCGCACATCTCCTGCTATGTGCATCTCCTGCGGCGCACATCTCCTGCAGCGCACGTCTCCTGCGGTGCACATCTCCTAATGCGCACATCTCCGGCAGTGCACATGTCTTACGGCGCACACCCTGCGGTGCACATAAATGAAACATTTATTTACAAAAAAATATTATTAAATCAAATTAATAAAAAAAACGTGTGCACAAACCCTGCTGCGCACATCTCCTGAGGCGCACATCTCCTGCTGCGCACATATCCTGCGTTGCACATCTCCTGCGTGCACATCTCCTGCGGCGCACATCTCCTGCAGTGCACATCTCCGGTGGCGCATATCGCCTGCGGCGCACATCTCCTGCTATGTACATCTCCTGCGGCGCACATCTCCTGCGTGCACATCTCCTGCTATGTACATCTCCTGCGGCGCACATCTCCTGCGTGCACATCTCCTGTGGTGCAAATCTCCAGTGGCGCACATCTCCTGCTGCGCAAATCTCCTGCGGTGTACATCCTGCGTCGCACACCCTGCGGTGCAAATAAATTAAACATTTATTTACAAAAAATAATAATAATTAACTCAAATTCCTAAAAAAACTGTGCGCACACATCCTGCATTGCACATCTCCTGCTTGCACATCTCTTGCGGCGCACATCTCCTGCTATGTATATCTCCTGCGGCGCACATCTCCTGCTATGTACATCTCCTGCTGCGCATATCGCCTGCGGCGCACATCTCCTGCGGTGCACATCTCCGATGGCGCACATCTCCTGCGTGCACATCTCCTGCGGCGCACATCTCCTGCAGCGCACATTTCCTAAGTGCACATCTCCTGCGTGCACATCTCTTGCGGTGCACATCTCCAGTGGCGCAGATCTCCTGCTGCGGAAATCTCCTGAGGTGAAAATCCTGCGTCGCACACCCTGCGGTGCACATAAATGAAACATTTATTTACAAAAAATAATAATAATTAACTCAAATTCCTAAAAAAACTGTGCGCACACATCCTGTGGCACACATCTCCTGCGGCACTCATCTCCTGCGGCGCACATCTCCTGCGGTGCACGTCTCCTGCGGTGCACATCTCCTAATGCGCACATCTCCGGCAGTGCACATCTCTTACGGCGCACACCCTGCGGTGCACATAAATGAAACATTTATTTACAAAAAAATATTATTAAATCAAATTAATAAAAAAAACGTGTGCACACACCCTGCTGCGCACATCTCCTGAGGCGCACATCTCCTGCTGCGCACATCTCCTGCGTGCACATATCCTGCGTTACACATCTCCTGCGTGCACATCTCCTGCGGCGCACATCTCCTGCGGTGCACATCTCCGGTGGCGCATATCGCCTGCGGCACTCATCTCCTGCGGCGCATATCTCCTGTGTACACATCTCCTGCTGTGCACATCTCCTGCTGCGCACATCTCCTGCGGTGGACATCTCCTGCGGCGCACATCTCCTGCGATGTACATCTCCTGCTGCGCATATCGCCTGCGGCGCACATCTCCTGCGGTGCACATCTCCGATGGCGCACATCTCCTGCGTGCACATCTCCTGCGGCGCACATCTCCTGCAGCGCACATCTCCTAAGTGCACATCTCCTGCGTGCACATCTCTTGCGGTGCACATCTCCAGTGGCGCACATCTCCTGCTGCGGAAATCTCCTGCGGTGAACATCCTGCGTCGCACACCCTGCGGTGCACATAAATGAAACATTTATTCACAAAAAATAATAATAATTAACTCAAATTCCTAAAAAACTGTGCGCACACATCCTGCAGCGCACATCTCCTGCTATGTACATCTCCTGCGGCGCACATCTCCTGCGTGCACATCTCCTGCGTGCACATCTCCTGCTATGTACATCTCCTGCTGCGCATATCGCCTGCGGCGCACATCTCCTGCTATGTGCATCTCCTGCGGCGCACATCTCCTGCAGCGCACGTCTCCTGCGGTGCACATATCCTAATGCGCACATCTCCGGCAGTGCACATGTCTTACGGCGCACACCCTGCGGTGCACATAAATGAAACATTTATTTACAAAAAAATATTATTAAATCAAATTAATAAAAAAAACGTGTGCACAAACCCTGCTGCGCACATCTCCTGAGGCGCACATCTCCTGCTGCGCACATATCCTGCGTTGCACATCTCCTGCGTGCACATCTCCTGCGGCGCACATCTCCTGCGGTGCACATCTCCGGTGGCGCATATCGCCTGCGGCGCACATCTCCTGCTATGTACATCTCCTGCGGCGCACATCTCCTGCGTGCACATCTCCTGCTATGTACATCTCCTGCGGCGCACATCTCCTGCGTGCACATCTCCTGTGGTGCAAATCTCCAGTGGCGCACATCTCCTGCGGCGCAAATCTCCTGCGGTGTACATCCTGCGTCGCACACCCTGCGGTGCAAATAAATTAAACATTTATTTACAAAAAATAATAATAATTAACTCAAATTCCTAAAAAAACTGTGCGCACACATCCTGCATTGCACATCTCCTGCTTGCACATCTCTTGCGGCGCACATCTCCTGCTATGTATATCTCCTGCGGCGCACATCTCCTGCTATGTACATCTCCTGCTGCGCATATCGCCTGCGGCGCACATCTCCTGCGGTGCACATCTCCGATGGCGCACATCTCCTGCGTGCACATCTCCTGTGGCGCACATCTCCTGCAGCGCACATTTCCTAAGTGCACATCTCCTGCGTGCACATCTCTTGCGGTGCACATCTCCAGTGGCGCAGATCTCCTGCTGCGGAAATCTCCTGAGGTGAAAATCCTGCGTCGCACACCCTGCGGTGCACATAAATGAAACATTTATTTACAAAAAATAATAATAATTAACTCAAATTCCTAAAAAAACTGTGCGCACACATCCTGTGGCACACATCTCCTGCGGCACTCATCTCCTGCGGCGCACATCTCCTGCGGTGCACGTCTCCTGCGGTGCACATCTCCTAATGCGCACATCTCCGGCAGTGCACATCTCTTACGGCGCACACCCTGCGGTGCACATAAATGAAACATTTATTTACAAAAAAATATTATTAAATCAAATTAATAAAAAAAACGTGTGCACACACCCTGCTGCGCACATCTCCTGAGGCGCACATCTCCTGCTGCGCACATCTCCTGCGTGCACATATCCTGCGTTACACATCTCCTGCGTGCACATCTCCTGCGGCGCACATCTCCTGCGGTGCACATCTCCGGTGGCGCATATCGCCTGCGGCGGACATCTCCTGCTATGTACATCTCCTGCGGCGCACATCTCCTGCGGTGCACATTTCCTGCTATGTACATCTCCTAAGTGCTCATCTCCTGCTATGTAAATCTCCTGCGGCGCACATCTCCTGCGGCGCACATCTTCTGCGTGCACATCTCCTGCGGTGCACATCTCCAGTGGCGCACATCTCCTGCTGCGCAAATCTCCTGAGGTGCACATAAATGAAACATTTATTTACAAAAAATAATAATAATTAACTCAAATTCCTAAAAAAACTGTGCGTACACATCTCCTGCAGTGCACATCTCCTGCTGCGCACATCTCCTGCGTTCACATCTCCTGCTATGTACATCTCCTGCGGCGCAAATGTCCTGCGTGCACATCTCCTGCGGTGCACATCTCCAGTGGCGCACATCTCCTGCTGCGCAAATCTCCTGCGGTGTACATCCTGCGTCGCACACCCTGCGGTGCAAATAAATTAAACATTTATTTACAAAAAATAATAATAATTAACTCAAATTCCTAAAAAAACTGTGCGCACACATCCTGCATTGCACATCTCCTGCTTGCACATCTCTTGCGGCGCACATCTCCTGCTATGTATATCTCCTGCGGCGCACATCTCCTGCTATGTACATCTCCTGCTGCGCATATCGCCTGCGGCGCACATCTCCTGCGGTGCACATCTCCGATGGCGCACATCTCCTGCGTGCACATCTCCTGCGGCGCACATCTCCTGCAGCGCACATCTCCTAAGTGCACATCTCCTGCGTGCACATCTCTTGCGGTGCACATCTCCAGTGGCGCACATCTCCTGCTGCGGAAATCTCCTGCGGTGAACATCCTGCGTCGCACACTCTGCGGTGCACATAAATGAAACATTTATTCACAAAAAATAATAATAATTAACTCAAATTCCTAAAAAAACTGTGCGCACACATCCTGTGGCGAACATCTCCTGCGGCACTCATCTCCTGCGGCGCATATCTCCTGTGTACACATCTCCTGCTGTGCACATCTCCTGCTGCGCACATCTCCTGCGGTGGACATCTCCTGCGGTGCACATATCCTGCTATGTACATCTCCTGCGTGCTTATCTCCTGCTATGTAAATCTCCTGCGGCGCACATCTCCTGCGTGCACATCTCCTGCGTGCACATCTCCTGCGGCGCACATCTCCTGCGGTGCAAATCTCCGGTGGCGCATATCGCCTGCGGCGCACATCTCCTGCTATGTACATCTCCTGCGGCGCACATCTCCTGCGTGCACATCTCCTGCTATGTACATCTCCTGCGGCGCACATCTCCTGCGTGCACATCTCCTGTTGTGAAAATCTCCAGTGGCGCACATCTCCTGCTGCGCAAATCTCCTGCGGTGTACATCCTGCACCGCACACCCTGCGGTGCAAATAAATTAAACATTTATTTACAAAAAATAATAATAATTAACTCAAATTCCTAAAAAAACTGTGCGCACACATCCTGCATTGCACATCTCCTGCTTGCACATCTCTTGCGGCGCACATCTCCTGCTATGTATATCTCCTGCGGCGCACATCTCCTGCTATGTACATCTCCTGCTGCGCATATCGCCTGCGGCGCACATCTCCTGCGGTGCACATCTCCGATGGCGCACATCTCCTGCGTGCACATCTCCTGCGGCGCACATCTCCTGCAGCGCACATCTCCTAAGTGCACATCTCCTGCATGCACATCTCTTGCGGTGCACATCTCCAGTGGCGCAGATCTCCTGCTGCGGAAATCTCCTGCGGTGAACATCCTGCGTCGCACACCCTGCGGTGCACATAAATGAAACATTTATTTACAAAAAATAATAATAATTAACTCAAATTCCTAAAAAAACTGTGCGCACACATCCTGTGGCACACATCTCCTGCGGCACTCATCTCCTGCGGCGCACATCTCCTGCGGTGCACGTCTCCTGCGGTGCACATCTCCTAATGCGCACATCTCCGGCAGTGCACATCTCTTACGGCGCACACCCTGCGGTGCACATAAATGAAACATTTATTTACAAAAAAATATTATTAAAACAAATTAATAAAAAAAACGTGTGCACACACCCTGCTGCGCACATCTCCTGAGGCGCACATCTCCTGCTGCGCACATCTCCTGCGTGCACATATACTGCGTTGCACATCTCCTGCGTGCACATCTCCTGCGGCGCACATCTCCTGCGGTGCACATCTCCGGTGGCGCATATCGCCTGCGGCGGACATCTCCTGCTATGTACATCTCCTGCGGCGCACATCTCCTGCGGTGCACATCTCCTGCTGCGCACATCTCCTGCGGTGGACATCTCCTGTGGTGCACATATCCTGCTATGTACATCTCCTAAGTGCTCATCTCCTGCTATGTAAATCTCCTGCGGCGCACATCTCCTGCGGCGCACATCTTCTGCGTGCACATCTCCTGCGGTGCACATCTCCAGTGGCGCACATCTCCTGCTGCGCAAATCTCCTGAGGTGCAAATAAATGAAACATTTATTTACAAAAAATAATAATAATTAACTCAAATTCCTAAAAAAACTGTGCGTACACATCTCCTGCAGTGCACATCTCCTGCTGCGCACATCTCCTGCGGTGCAGATCTCCTGCGGTGCACATCTCCTGCTGCGCAAATCTCCTGCAGTGCACGTCTCCTGCGTGCACATCTCCTGCTATGTACATCTCCTGCGGCGCAAATGTCCTGCGTGCACATCTCCTGCGGTGCACATCTCCAGTGGCGCACATCTCCTGCTGCGCAAATCTCCTGCGGTGTACATCCTGCGTCGCACACCCTGCGGTGCAAATAAATTAAACATTTATTTACAAAAAATAATAATAATTAACTCAAATTCCTAAAAAAACTGTGCGCACACATCCTGCATTGCACATCTCCTGCTTGCACATCTCTTGCGGCGCACATCTCCTGCTATGTCTATCTCCTGCGGCGCACATCTCCTGCTATGTACATCTCCTGCTGCGCATATCGCCTGCGGCGCACATCTCCTGCGGTGCACATCTCCGATGGCGCACATCTCCTGCGTGCACATATCCTGCAGTGCACATCTCCTGCAGCGCACATCTCCTGCGTGCACATCTCCTGCTGCGCATATCGCCTGCGGCGCACATCTCCTGCGGTGGACATCTCCTGCGGTGCACATATCCTGCTATGTACATCTCCTGCGTGCTCATCTCCTGCTATGTAAATCTCCTGCGGCGCACATCTCCTGCGTGCACATCTCCTGCGTGCACATCTCCTTTGGTGCACATCTCCAGTGGCGCACATCTCCTGCTGCGCAAATCTCCTGAGGTGCACATAAATGAAACATTTATTTACAAAAAATAATAATAATTAACTAAAATTCCTAAAAAAACTGTGCGTACACATCTCCTGCAGTGCACATCTCCTGCTGCGCACATCTCCTGCGGTGCACATCTCCTGCTGCGCAAATCTCCTGCAGTGCACGTCTCCTGCGGTGCACATCTCCGATGGCGCACATCTCCTGAGTGCACATCTCCTGCGGCGCACATCTCCTGCAGCGCACATCTCCTAAGTGCACATCTCCTGCGTACACATCTCTTGCGGTGCACATCTCCAGTGGCGCACATCTCCTGCTGCGGAAATCTCCTGCGGTGAACATCCTGCGTCGCACACCCTGCGGTGCACATAAATGAAACATTTATTCACAAAAAATAATAATAATTAACTCAAATTCCTAAAAAAACTGTGCGCACACATCCTGTGGCGCACATCTCCTGCGGCACTCATCTCCTGCGGCGCATATCTCCTGTGTACACATCTCCTGCTGTGCACATCTCCTACTGCGCACATTTCCTGCGGTGGACATCTCCTGCGGCGCACATCTCCTGCTATGTACATCTCCTGCTGCGCATATCGCCTGCGGCGCACATCTCCTGCGGTGCACATCTCCGATGGCGCACATCTCCTGCGTGCACATCTCCTGCGGCGCACATCTCCTGCAGCGCACATCTCCTAAGTGCACATCTCCTGCGTGCACATCTCTTGCGGTGCACATCTCCAGTGGCGCACATCTCCTGCTGCGGAAATCTCCTGCGGTGAACATCCTGCGTCACACACCCTGCGGTGCACATAAATGAAACATTTATTCACAAAAAATAATAATAATTAACTCAAATTCCTAAAAAACTGTGCGCACACATCCTGCAGCGCACATCTCCTGCTTTGTACATCTCCTGCGGCGCACATCTCCTGCGTGCACATCTCCTGCTTGCACATCTCCTGCTATGTACATCTCCTGCTGCGCATATCGCCTGTGGCGCACATCTCCTGCTATGTACATCTCCTGCGGCGCACATCTCCTGCAGCGCACGTCTCCTGCGGTGCACATCTCCTAATGCGCACATCTCCGGCAGTGCACATGTCTTACGGCGCACACCCTGCGGTGCACATAAATGAAACATTTATTTACAAAAAAATATTATTAAATCAAATTAATAAAAAAAACGTGTGCACAAACCCTGCTGCGCACATCTCCTGAGGCGCACATCTCCTGCTGCGCACATATCCTGCGTTGCACATCTCCTGCGTGCACATCTCCTGCGGCGCACATCTCCTGCGGTGCACATCTCCGGTGGCGCATATCGCCTGCGGCGCACATCTCCTGCTATGTACATCTCCTGCGGCGCACATCTCCTGCGTGCACATCTCCTGCTATGTACATCTCCTGCGGCGCACATCTCCTGCGTGCACATCTCCTGTTGTGCAAATCTCCAGTGGCGCACATCTCCTGCTGCGCAAATCTCCTGCGGTGTACATCCTGCGTCGCACACCCTGCGGTGCAAATAAATTAAACATGTATTTACAAAAAATAATAATAATTAACTCAAATTCCTAAAAAAACTGTGCGCACACATCCTGCATTGCACATCTCCTGCTTGCACATCTCTTGCGGCGCACATCTCCTGCTATGTATATCTCCTGCGGCGCACATCTCCTGCTATGTACATCTCCTGCTGCGCATATCGCCTGCGGCGCACATCTCCTGCGGTGCACATCTCCGATGGCGCACATCTCCTGCGTGCACATCTCCTGCGGCGCACATCTCCTGCAGCGCACATTTCCTAAGTGCACATCTCCTGCGTGCACATCTCTTGCGGTGCACATCTCCAGTGGCGCAGATCTCCTGCTGCGGAAATCTCCTGCGGTGAACATCCTGCGTCGCACACCCTGCGGTGCACATAAATGAAACATTTATTTACAAAAAATAATAATAATTAACTCAAATTCCTAAAAAAACTGTGCGCACACATCCTGCGTTACACATCTCCTGTGTGCACATCTCCTGCGGCGCACATCTCCTGCGGTGCACATCTCCGGTGGCGCATATCGCCTGCGGCGGACATCTCCTGCTATGTACATCTCCTGCGGCGCACATCTCCTGCGGTGCACATTTCCTGCTATGTACATCTCCTAAGTGCTCATCTCCTGCTATGTAAATCTCCTGCGGCGCACATCTCCTGCGGCGCACATCTTCTGCGTGCACATCTCCTGCGGTGCACATCTCCATTGGCGCACATCTCCTGCTGCGCAAATCTCCTGAGGTGCACATAAATGAAACATTTATTTACAAAAAATAATAATAATTAACTCAAATTCCTAAAAAAACTGTGCGTACACATCTCCTGCAGTGCACATCTCCTGCTGCGCACATCTCCTGCGTTCACATCTCCTGCTATGTACATCTCCTGCGGCGCAAATGTCCTGCGTGCACATCTCCTGCGGTGCACATCTCCAGTGGCGCACATCTCCTGCTGCGCAAATCTCCTGCGGTGTACATCCTGCGTCGCACACCCTGCGGTGCAAATAAATTAAACATTTATTTACAAAAAATAATAATAATTAACTCAAATTCCTAAAAAAACTGTGCGCACACATCCTGCATTGCACATCTCCTGCTTGCACATCTCTTGCGGCGCACATCTCCTGCTATGTATATCTCCTGCGGCGCACATCTCCTGCTATGTACATCTCCTGCTGCGCATATCGCCTGCGGCGCACATCTCCTGCGGTGCACATCTCCGATGGCGCACATCTCCTGCGTGCACATCTCCTGCGGCGCACATCTCCTGCAGCGCACATCTCCTAAGTGCACATCTCCTGCGTGCACATCTCTTGCGGTGCACATCTCCAGTGGCGCACATCTCCTGCTGCGGAAATCTCCTGTTGTGAACATCCTGCGTCGCACACTCTGCGGTGCACATAAATGAAACATTTATTCACAAAAAATAATAATAATTAACTCAAATTCCTAAAAAAACTGTGCGCACACATCCTGTGGCGAACATCTCCTGCGGCACTCATCTCCTGCGGCGCATATCTCCTGTGTACACATCTCCTGCTGTGCACATCTCCTGCTGCGCACATCTCCTGCGGTGGACATCTCCTGCGGTGCACATATCCTGCTATGTACATCTCCTGCGTGCTTATCTCCTGCTATGTAAATCTCCTGCGGCGCACATCTCCTGCGTGCACATCTCCTGCGTGCACATCTCCTGCGGCGCACATCTCCTGCGGTGCAAATCTCCGGTGGCGCATATCGCCTGCGGCGCACATCTCCTGCTATGTACATCTCCTGCGGCGCACATCTCCTGCGTGCACATCTCCTGCTATGTACATCTCCTGCGGCGCACATCTCCTGCGTGCACATCTCCTGTTGTGAAAATCTCCAGTGGCGCACATCTCCTGCTGCGCAAATCTCCTGCGGTGTACATCCTGCACCGCACACCCTGCGGTGCAAATAAATTAAACATTTATTTACAAAAAATAATAATAATTAACTCAAATTCCTAAAAAAACTGTGCGCACACATCCTGCATTGCACATCTCCTGCTTGCACATCTCTTGCGGCGCACATCTCCTGCTATGTATATCTCCTGCGGCGCACATCTCCTGCTATGTACATCTCCTGCTGCGCATATCGCCTGCGGCGCACATCTCCTGCGGTGCACATCTCCGATGGCGCACATCTCCTGCGTGCACATCTCCTGCGGCGCACATCTCCTGCAGCGCACATCTCCTAAGTGCACATCTCCTGCATGCACATCTCTTGCGGTGCACATCTCCAGTGGCGCAGATCTCCTGCTGCGGAAATCTCCTGCGGTGAACATCCTGCGTCGCACACCCTGCGGTGCACATAAATGAAACATTTATTTACAAAAAATAATAATAATTAACTCAAATTCCTAAAAAAACGGTGCGCACACATCCTGCATTGCACATCTCCTGCTTGCACATCTCTTGCGGCGCACATCTCCTGCTATGTATATCTCCTGCGGCGCACATCTCCTGCTATGTACATCTCCTGCTGCGCATATCGCCTGCGGCGCACATCTCCTGCGGTGCACATCTCCGATGGCGCACATCTCCTGCGTGCACATCTCCTGCGGCGCACATCTCCTGCAGCGCACATTTCCTAAGTGCACATCTCCTGCGTGCACATCTCTTGCGGTGCACATCTCCAGTGGCGCAGATCTCCTGCTGCGGAAATCTCCTGCGGTGAACATCCTGCGTCGCACACCCTGCGGTGCACATAAATGAAACATTTATTTACAAAAAATAATAATAATTAACTCAAATTCCTAAAAAAACTGTGCGCACACATCCTGCGTTACACATCTCCTGCGTGCACATCTCCTGCGGCGCACATCTCCTGCGGTGCACATCTCCGGTGGCGCATATCGCCTGCGGCGGACATCTCCTGCTATGTACATCTCCTGCGGCGCACATCTCCTGCGGTGCACATTTCCTGCTATGTACATCTCCTAAGTGCTCATCTCCTGCTATGTAAATCTCCTGCGGCGCACATCTCCTGCGGCGCACATCTTCTGCGTGCACATCTCCTGCGGTGCACATCTCCATTGGCGCACATCTCCTGCTGCGCAAATCTCCTGAGGTGCACATAAATGAAACATTTATTTACAAAAAATAATAATAATTAACTCAAATTCCTAAAAAAACTGTGCGTACACATCTCCTGCAGTGCACATCTCCTGCTGCGCACATCTCCTGCGTTCACATCTCCTGCTATGTACATCTCCTGCGGCGCAAATGTCCTGCGTGCACATCTCCTGCGGTGCACATCTCCAGTGGCGCACATCTCCTGCTGCGCAAATCTCCTGCGGTGTACATCCTGCGTCGCACACCCTGCGGTGCAAATAAATTAAACATTTATTTACAAAAAATAATAATAATTAACTCAAATTCCTAAAAAAACTGTGCGCACACATCCTGCATTGCACATCTCCTGCTTGCACATCTCTTGCGGCGCACATCTCCTGCTATGTATATCTCCTGCGGCGCACACCTCCTGCTATGTACATCTCCTGCTGCGCATATCGCCTGCGGCGCACATCTCCTGCGGTGCACATCTCCGATGGCGCACATCTCCTGCGTGCACATCTCCAGTGGCGCACATCTCCTGCTGCGGAAATCTCCTGCGGTGAACATCCTGCGTCGCACACTCTGCGGTGCACATAAATGAAACATTTATTCACAAAAAATAATAATAATTAACTCAAATTCCTAAAAAAACTGTGCGCACACATCCTGTGGCGAACATCTCCTGCGGCACTCATCTCCTGCGGCGCATATCTCCTGTGTACACATCTCCTGCTGTGCACATCTCCTGCTGCGCACATCTCCTGCGGTGGACATCTCCTGCGGTGCACATATCCTGCTATGTACATCTCCTGCGTGCTTATCTCCTGCTATGTAAATCTCCTGCGGCGCACATCTCCTGCGTGCACATCTCCTGCGTGCACATCTCCTGCGGCGCACATCTCCTGCGGTGCAAATCTCCGGTGGCGCATATCGCCTGCGGCGCACATCTCCTGCTATGTACATCTCCTGCGGCGCACATCTCCTGCGTGCACATCTCCTGCTATGTACATCTCCTGCGGCGCACATCTCCTGCGTGCACATCTCCTGTTGTGAAAATCTCCAGTGGCGCACATCTCCTGCTGCGCAAATCTCCTGCGGTGTACATCCTGCACCGCACACCCTGCGGTGCAAATAAATTAAACATTTATTTACAAAAAATAATAATAATTAACTCAAATTCCTAAAAAAACGGTGCGCACACATCCTGCATTGCACATCTCCTGCTTGCACATCTCTTGCGGCGCACATCTCCTGCTATGTATATCTCCTGCGGCGCACATCTCCTGCTATGTACATCTCCTGCTGCGCATATCGCCTGCGGCGCACATCTCCTGCGGTGCACATCTCCGATGGCGCACATCTCCTGCGTGCACATCTCCTGCGGCGCACATCTCCTGCAGCGCACATTTCCTAAGTGCACATCTCCTGCGTGCACATCTCTTGCGGTGCACATCTCCAGTGGCGCAGATCTCCTGCTGCGGAAATCTCCTGCGGTGAACATCCTGCGTCGCACACCCTGCGGTGCACAAAAATGAAACATTTATTTACAAAAAATAATAATAATTAACTCAAATTCCTAAAAAAACTGTGCGCACACATCCTGCGTTACACATCTCCTGCGTGCACATCTCCTGCGGCGCACATCTCCTGCGGTGCACATCTCCGGTGGCGCATATCGCCTGCGGCGGACATCTCCTGCTATGTACATCTCCTGCGGCGCACATCTCCTGCGGTGCACATTTCCTGCTATGTACATCTCCTAAGTGCTCATCTCCTGCTATGTAAATCTCCTGCGGCGCACATCTCCTGCGGCGCACATCTTCTGCGTGCACATCTCCTGCGGTGCACATCTCCATTGGCGCACATCTCCTGCTGCGCAAATCTCCTGAGGTGCACATAAATGAAACATTTATTTACAAAAAATAATAATAATTAACTCAAATTCCTAAAAAAACTGTGCGTACACATCTCCTGCAGTGCACATCTCCTGCTGCGCACATCTCCTGCGTTCACATCTCCTGCTATGTACATCTCCTGCGGCGCAAATGTCCTGCGTGCACATCTCCTGCGGTGCACATCTCCAGTGGCGCACATCTCCTGCTGCGCAAATCTCCTGCGGTGTACATCCTGCGTCGCACACCCTGCGGTGCAAATAAATTAAACATTTATTTACAAAAAATAATAATAATTAACTCAAATTCCTAAAAAAACTGTGCGCACACATCCTGCATTGCACATCTCCTGCTTGCACATCTCTTGCGGCGCACATCTCCTGCTATGTATATCTCCTGCGGCGCACACCTCCTGCTATGTACATCTCCTGCTGCGCATATCGCCTGCGGCGCACATCTCCTGCGGTGCACATCTCCGATGGCGCACATCTCCTGCGTGCACATCTCCAGTGGCGCACATCTCCTGCTGCGGAAATCTCCTGCGGTGAACATCCTGCGTCGCACACTCTGCGGTGCACATAAATGAAACATTTATTCACAAAAAATAATAATAATTAACTCAAATTCCTAAAAAAACTGTGCGCACACATCCTGTGGCGAACATCTCCTGCGGCACTCATCTCCTGCGGCGCATATCTCCTGTGTACACATCTCCTGCTGTGCACATCTCCTGCTGCGCACATCTCCTGCGGTGGACATCTCCTGCGGTGCACATATCCTGCTATGTACATCTCCTGCGTGCTTATCTCCTGCTATGTAAATCTCCTGCGGCGCACATCTCCTGCGTGCACATCTCCTGCGTGCACATCTCCTGCGGCGCACATCTCCTGCGGTGCAAATCTCCGGTGGCGCATATCGCCTGCGGCGCACATCTCCTGCTATGTACATCTCCTGCGGCGCACATCTCCTGCGTGCACATCTCCTGCTATGTACATCTCCTGCGGCGCACATCTCCTGCGTGCACATCTCCTGTTGTGAAAATCTCCAGTGGCGCACATCTCCTGCTGCGCAAATCTCCTGCGGTGTACATCCTGCACCGCACACCCTGCGGTGCAAATAAATTAAACATTTATTTACAAAAAATAATAATAATTAACTCAAATTCCTAAAAAAACTGTGCGCACACATCCTGCATTGCACATCTCCTGCTTGCACATCTCTTGCGGCGCACATCTCCTGCTATGTATATCTCCTGCGGCGCACATCTCCTGCTATGTACATCTCCTGCTGCGCATATCGCCTGCGGCGCACATCTCCTGCGGTGCACATCTCCGATGGCGCACATCTCCTGCGTGCACATCTCCTGCGGCGCACATCTCCTGCAGCGCACATCTCCTAAGTGCACATCTCCTGCATGCACATCTCTTGCGGTGCACATCTCCAGTGGCGCAGATCTCCTGCTGCGGAAATCTCCTGCGGTGAACATCCTGCGTCGCACACCCTGCGGTGCACATAAATGAAACATTTATTTACAAAAAATAATAATAATTAACTCAAATTCCTAAAAAAACTGTGCGCACACATCCTGTGGCACACATCTCCTGCGGCACTCATCTCCTGCGGCGCACATCTCCTGCGGTGCACGTCTCCTGCGGTGCACATCTCCTAATGCGCACATCTCCGGCAGTGCACATCTCTTACGGCGCACACCCTGCGGTGCACATAAATGAAACATTTATTTACAAAAAAATATTATTAAAACAAATTAATAAAAAAAACGTGTGCACACACCCTGCTGCGCACATCTCCTGAGGCGCACATCTCCTGCTGCGCACATCTCCTGCGTGCACATATACTGCGTTGCACATCTCCTGCGTGCACATCTCCTGCGGCGCACATCTCCTGCGGTGCACATCTCCGGTGGCGCATATCGCCTGCGGCGGACATCTCCTGCGGTGAACATCTCCTGCGTGCACATATACTGCGTTGCACATCTCCTAAGTGCACATCTCCTGCATGCACATCTCTTGCGGTGCACATCTCCAGTGGCGCAGATCTCCTGCTGCGGAAATCTCCTGCGGTGAACATCCTGCGTCGCACACCCTGCGGTGCACATAAATGAAACATTTATTTACAAAAAATAATAATAATTAACTCAAATTCCTAAAAAAACTGTGCGCACACATCCTGTGGCACACATCTCCTGCGGCACTCATCTCCTGCGGCGCACATCTCCTGCGGTGCACGTCTCCTGCGGTGCACATCTCCTAATGCGCACATCTCCGGCAGTGCACATCTCTTACGGCGCACACCCTGCGGTGCACATAAATGAAACATTTATTTACAAAAAATAATAATAATTAACTCAAATTCCTAAAAAAACTGTGCGCACACATCCTGTGGCACACATCTCCTGCGGCACTCATCTCCTGCGGCGCACATCTCCTGCGGTGCACGTCTCCTGCGGTGCACATCTCCTAATGCGCACATCTCCGGCAGTGCACATCTCTTACGGCGCACACCCTGCGGTGCACATAAATGAAACATTTATTTACAAAAAAATATTATTAAAACAAATTAATAAAAAAAACGTGTGCACACACCCTGCTGCGCACATCTCCTGAGGCGCACATCTCCTGCTGCGCACATCTCCTGCGTGCACATATACTGCGTTGCACATCTCCTGCGTGCACATCTCCTGCGGCGCACATCTCCTGCGGTGCACATCTCCGGTGGCGCATATCGCCTGCGGCGGACATCTCCTGTGGTGCACATATCCTGCTATGTACATCTCCTAAGTGCTCATCTCCTGCTATGTAAATCTCCTGCGGCGCACATCTCCTGCGGCGCACATCTTCTGCGTGCACATCTCCTGCGGTGCACATCTCCAGTGGCGCACATCTCCTGCTGCGCAAATCTCCTGAGGTGCACATAAATGAAACATTTATTTACAAAAAATAATAATAATTAACTCAAATTCCTAAAAAAACTGTGCGTATACATCTCCTGCAGTGCACATCTCCTGCTGCGCACATCTCCTGCGGTGCAGATCTCCTGCGGTGCACATCTCCTGCTGCGCAAATCTCCTGCAGTGCACGTCTCCTGCGTGCACATCTCCTGCTATGTACATCTCCTGCGGCGCAAATGTCCTGCGTGCACATCTCCTGCGGTGCACATCTCCAGTGGCGCACATCTCCTGCTGCGCAAATCTCCTGCGGTGTACATCCTGCGTCGCACACCCTGCGGTGCAAATAAATTAAACATTTATTTACAAAAAATAATAATAATTAACTCAAATTCCTAAAAAAACTGTGCGCACACATCCTGCATTGCACATCTCCTGCTTGCACATCTCTTGCGGCGCACATCTCCTGCTATGTCTATCTCCTGCGGCGCACATCTCCTGCTATGTACATCTCCTGCTGCGCATATCGCCTGCGGCGCACATCTCCTGCGGTGCACATCTCCGATGGCGCACATCTCCTGCGTGCACATCTCCTGCGGTGCACATCTCCTGCAGCGCACATCTCCTGCGTGCACATCTCCTGCTGCGCATATCGCCTGCGACGCACATCTCCTGCGGTGGACATCTCCTGCGGTGCACATATCCTGCTATGTACATCTCCTGCGTGCTCATCTCCTGCTATGTAAATCTCCTGCGGCGCACATCTCCTGCGTGCACATCTCCTGCGTGCACATCTCCTTTGGTGCACATCTCCAGTGGCGCACATCTCCTGCTGCGCAAATCTCCTGAGGTGCACATAAATGAAACATTTATTTATAAAAAATAATAATAATTAACTAAAATTCCTAAAAAAACTGTGCGTCACATCTCCTGCAGTGCACATCTCCTGCTGCGCACATCTCCTGCGGTGCACATCTCCTGCTGCGCAAATCTCCTGCAGTGCACGTCTCCTGCGGTGCACATCTCCGATGGCGCACATCTCCTGAGTGCACATCTCCTGCGGCGCACATCTCCTGCAGCGCACATCTCCTAAGTGCACATCTCCTGCGTACACATCTCTTGCGGTGCACATCTCCAGTGGCGCACATCTCCTGCTGCGGAAATCTCCTGCGGTGAACATCCTGCGTCGCACACCCTGCGGTGCACATAAATGAAACATTTATTCACAAAAAATAATAATAATTAACTCAAATTCCTAAAAAAAACTGTGCGCACACATCCTGTGGCGCACATCTCCTGCGGCACTCATCTCCTGCGGCGCATATCTCCTGTGTACACATCTCCTGCTGTGCACATCTCCTGCTGCGCACATCTCCTGCGGTGGACATCTCCTGCGGCACACATCTCCTGCTATGTACATCTCCTGCTGCGCATATCGCCTGCGGCGCACATCTCCTGCGGTGCACATCTCCGATGGCGCACATCTCCTGCGTGCACATCTCCTGCGGCGCACATCTCCTGCAGCGCACATCTCCTAAGTGCACATCTCCTGCGTGCACATCTCTTGCGGTGCACATCTCCAGTGGCGCACATCTCCTGCTGCGGAAATCTCCTGCGGTGAACATCCTGCGTCGCACACCCTGCGGTGCACATAAATGAAACATTTATTCACAAAAAATAATAATAATTAACTCAAATTCCTAAAAAACTGTGCGCACACATCCTGCAGCGCACATCTCCTGCTTTGTACATCTCCTGCGGCGCACATCTCCTGCGTGCACATCTCCTGCGTGCACATCTCCTGCTATGTACATCTCCTGCTGCGCATATCGCCTGTGGCGCACATCTCCTGCTATGTACATCTCCTGCGGCGCACATCTCCTGCAGCGCACGTCTCCTGCGGTGCACATCTCCTAATGCGCACATCTCCGGCAGTGCACATGTCTTACGGCGCACACCCTGCGGTGCACATAAATGAAACATTTATTTACAAAAAAATATTATTAAATCAAATTAATAAAAAAAACGTGTGCACAAACCCTGCTGCGCACATCTCCTGAGGCGCACATCTCCTGCTGCGCACATATCCTGCGTTGCACATCTCCTGCGTGCACATCTCCTGCGGCGCACATCTCCTGCGGTGCACATCTCCGGTGGCGCATATCGCCTGCGGCGCACATCTCCTGCTATGTACATCTCCTGCGGCGCACATCTCCTGCGGTGCACATCTACTGCTGCGCACATCTCCTGTGGTGCACATCTCCTGTTGCGCACATCTCCTGCGGTGCATATCTCTTGCGGCGCACATCCTGCATTGCGAACTATGCGTTGCACATAAATAAAACAGTTATTTACAAAAAAAGAAAAAAATCAAATCAAATTAATAAAAAAACTGCGGCACACATCTCCTGCTGCGCATAACGCCTGCTGCGCACATCTCCTGCTATGTACGTCTCCTGCGGCTCACATCTCCTGCATGCACATCTCCTGCAGCGCACATCTCCTGCAGTGAATATCCCAAGTGCTGCACATCTCCTAATGCGCACGTCTCCTGCGGCACACATCTCCTGCTGCGCACATCTCCTGCGGTGCACATCTCCTAATGCGCACATCTCCGGCGGTGCACATCTCTTGCGGCGCACACCCTGCGGTGCACATAAATGAAACATTTATTTACAAAAAAATAATAATAATTAACTCAAATTAATAAAAAAACTGTGCGCACAAATCCTGCAGCGCACATCTCCTGCGTGCTAATCTCCTGCGTGCACATCTCCTGCGGTGCACATCTCCTGCTGCGCACATCTCCTGCGGCGCATATCTCCTGCGTACACATCTCCTGCGGTGCACATCTCCTGCTGCGCACATCTCCTGCGTTGTACATCTCCTGCGGTGCACATCTCCTGCTGCCAACATCTCCGGCGGTGCAAATCTCTTGCGGCGCACATCCTGTGGCGCACACCCTTCGTTGCACATAAATGAAACATTTATTTACAAAAAAATTATAATAATGAACTCAAATTAATAAAAAAACTGTGCGCACACATCCTGCGGCGCACATCTCCTGCGTGCCAATCTCCTGCTGCACACATCTCCTGCGGTGCACATCTCCTGCGGCGCACATCTCCTGCGGTGCACTTCTCCTGCGGCGCACATCTCCTGCTGCACACATCTCCTGCGGTGCACATCTCCTGCGGCGCACATCTCCTGCGGCGCACATATCCTGCGATGCACATCTCCAGTGGCGCACATCTCCGGCGGTGCACATCTCTTGCGGCGCGCACCCTGCGGTGCACATAAATGAAACATTTATTTACAAAAAAATAATAATAATTAACTCAAATTAATAAAAAAACTGTGCGCACAAATCCTGCAGCGCACATCTCCTGCGTGCTAATCTCCTGCGTGCACATCTCCTGCGGTGCACATCTCCTGCTGCGCACATCTCCTGTGGTGCACATCTCCTGTTGCGCACATCTCCTGCGGTGCATATCTCTTGCGGCGCACATCCTGCGTTGCGAACTATGCGTTGCACATAAATAAAACAGTTATTTACAAAAAAAGAAAAAAATCAAATCAAATTAATAAAGAAACTGCGGCACACATCTCCTGCTGCGCATATCGCCTGCGGCGCACATCTCCTGCTATGTACGTCTCCTGCTGCGCACGTCTCCTGCGGCACACATCTCCTGCTGCGCACATCTCCTGCGGTGCACATCTCCTAATGCGCACATCTCCGGCGGTGCACATCTCTTGCGGCGCACACCCTGCGGTGTACATAAATGAAACATTTATTTACAAAAAAATATTATTAAATCAAATTAATAAAAAAAACGTGTGCACACACCCTGCTGCGCACATCTCCTGCGGCGCACATCTCCTGTGGCGCACATCTCTTGCGGCGCACATCTCTTGCGGTGCACATCTCCTGCTGCGCACATCTCCTGCGGTGCACATCTCCTGCTGCGCACATCTCCTGCGTGCACATCTCTTGCGCCGCACATCTCCTGCGGCGCACATCTCTTGCTGCGCACATCTCCTGCGGTGCACATCTCTTGCGGCGCACATCCTGCGGCGCACACCCTGCGTTGCACATAAATGAAACATTTATTTACAAAAAAATCAAAAAATCAAATCAAATTAATAAAAAAACTGCGGCACACATCTCCTGCGGTGCACATCTCCTGCTGTGCACATCTCCTGTGGTGCACATCTCCTGTTGCGCACATCTCTTGCGGTGCATATCTCTTGCGGCGCACATCCTGCGTTGCGAACTATGCGTTGCACATAAATAAAACAGTTATTTACAAAAAAAGAAAAAAATCAAATCAAATTAATAAAAAAACTGCGGCACACATCTTCTGCTGCGCATATCGCCTGCGGCGCACATCTCCTGCTATGTACCTCTCCTGCGGCTCACATCTCCTGCATGCACATCTCCTGCAGCGCACATCTCCTGCAGTGAATATCCCAAGTGGTGCACATCTCCTGCTGCGCACGTCTCCTGCGGCACACATCTCCTGCTGCGCACATCTCCTGCGGTGCACATCTCCTAATGCGCACATCTCCGGCGGTGCACATCTCTTGCGGCGCACACCCTGCGGTGCACATAAATGAAACATTTATTTACAAAAAAATATTATTAAATCAAATTAATAAAAAAAACGTGTGCACACACCCTGCTGCGCACATCTCCTGCGGCGCACATCTCCTGTGGCGCACATCTCTTGCGGCGCACATCTCTTGCGGTGCACATCTCCTGCTGCGCACATCTCCTGCGGCGCACATCTCCTGTGGCGCACATTTCTTGCGGCGCACATCTCTTGCGGTGCACATCTCCTGCTGCGCACATCTCCTGCGGTGCACATCTCCTGCTGCGCATATCTCCTGCGGTGCACATATCCTGCTGCGCACATCTCCTGCGTACAAATCTCCTGCGGTGCACATCTCCTGCTGCGCACATCTCCTGCGGTGTACATCTCCTGCGGTGCACATCTCCTGCTGCGCACATCTCCTGCAGTGCACACATCCTGCGGCGCACATCTCCTGCGTGCTAATCTCCTGCGTGCACATCTCCTGCGGTGCACATCTCCTGCGGCGCACATCTCCTGCGGTGCACATCTCCTGCTGCGCACATCTCCTGTGGTGCACATTTCCTGTTGCGCACATCTCCTGCGGTGCATATCTCTTGTGGCGCACATCCTGCGTTGCGAACCCTGCGTTGCACATAAATAAAACAGTTATTTACAAAAAAATTAAAAAATCAAATCAAATTAATAAAAAAAATGCGGCAAACATCTCCTGATGCGCATATTGACTGCGGCGCACATCTCCTGCTATGTACATCTCCTGCGGCTCACATCTCCTGCATGCACATCTCCTGCGGCGCACATCTCCTGCGATGCACATCTCCAGTGGCGCACATCTCCTGCTGCGCATATCGCCTGCGGCGCATATCTCCTGCTATGTACATATCCTGCAAAACACATTTCCTGTGCACATCTCCTGCAGTGCTAATCTCAAGTGGTGCACATCTCCTGCTGCGCACATCTCCTGCGGCGCATATCTCCTGCGTACACATCTCCTGCGGTGCACATCTCCTGCGGCGCACATCTCCTGCTATGTACATCTCCTGCGGCTCACATCTCCTGCATGCACATCTCCTGCGGCGCACATATCCTGCGATGCATATCTCCTGTGTACACATCTCCTGCTGTGCACATCTCCTGCTGCGCACATCTCCTGCGGTGGACATCTCCTGCGGTGCACATATCCTGCTATGTAAATCTCCTGCGTGCTTATCTCCTGCTATGTAAATCTCCTGCGGCGCACATCTCCTGCGTGCACATCTCCTGCGTGCACATCTCCTGTGGTGCACATCTCCAGTGGCGCACATCTCCTGCTGCGCAAATCTCCTGAGGTGCACATAAATGAAACATTTATTTACAAAAAATAATAACAATTAACTCAAATTCCTAAAAAAATGTGCGTACACATCTCCTGCAGTGCAAATCTCCTGCTGCGCACATCTCCTGCGGTGCAGATCTCCTGCGGTGCACATCTCCTGCTGCGCAAATCTCCTGCAGTGCACGTCTCCTGCGTTCACATCTCCTGCTATGTACATCTCCTGCGGCGCAAATGTCCTGCGTGCACATCTCCTGCGGTGCACATCTCCAGTGGCGCACATCTCCTGCTGCGCAAATCTCCTGCGGTGTACATCCTGCGTCGCACACCCTGCGGTGCAAATAAATTAAACATTTATTTACAAAAAATAATAATAATTAACTCAAATTCCTAAAAAAACTGTGCGCACACATCCTGCATTGCACATCTCCTGCTTGCACATCTCTTGCGGCGCACATCTCCTGCTATGTACATCTCCTGCTGCGCATATCGCCTGCGGCGCACATCTCCTGCGGTGCACATCTCCGATGGCGCACATCTCCTGCGTGCACATCTCCTGCGTGCACATCTCTTGCGGTGCACATCTCCAGTGGCGCACATCTCCTGCTGCGGAAATCTCCTGCGGTGAACATCCTGCGTCGCACACTCTGCGGTGCACATAAATGAAACATTTATTCACAAAAAATAATAATAATTAACTCAAATTCCTAAAAAAACTGTGCGCACACATCCTGTGGCGCACATCTCCTGCGTGCTAATCTCCTGCGTGCACATCTCCTGCGGTGCACATCTCCTGCGGCGCACATCTCCTGCGGTGCACATCTACTGCTGCGCACATCTCCTGTGGTGCACATCTCCTGTTGCGCACATCTCCTGCGGTGCATATCTCTTGCGGCGCACATCCTGCGTTGCGAACTATGCGTTGCACATAAATAAAACAGTTATTTACAAAAAAAGAAAAAAATCAAATCAAATTAATAAAAAAACTGCGGCACACATCTCCTGCTGCGCATATCGCCTGCTGCGCACATCTCCTGCTATGTACGTCTCCTGCGGCTCACATCTCCTGCATGCACATCTCCTGCAGCGCACATCTCCTGCAGTGAATATCCCAAGTGGTGCACATCTCCTAATGCGCACGTCTCCTGCGGCACACATCTCCTGCTGCGCACATCTCCTGCGGTGCACATCTCCTAATGCGCACATCTCCGGCGGTGCACATCTCTTGCGGCGCACACCCTGCGGTGCACATAAATGAAACATTTATTTACAAAAAAATAATAATAATTAACTCAAATTAATAAAAAAACTGTGCGCACAAATCCTGCAGCGCACATCTCCTGCGTGCTAATCTCCTGCGTGCACATCTCCTGCGGTGCACATCTCCAGTGGCGCACATCTCCTGCTGCGCAAATCTCCTGCGGTGTACATCCTGCGTCGCACACCCTGCGGTGCAAATAAATTAAACATTTATTTACAAAAAATAATAATAATTAACTCAAATTCCTAAAAAAACTGTGCGCACACATCCTGCATTGCACATCTCCTGCTTGCACATCTCTTGCGGCGCACATCTCCTGCTATGTCTATCTCCTGCGGCGCACATCTCCTGCTATGTACATCTCCTGCTGCGCATATCGCCTGCGGCGCACATCTCCTGCGGTGCACATCTCCGATGGCGCACATCTCCTGCGTGCACATCTCCTGCGGTGCACATCTCCTGCAGCGCACATCTCCTGCGTGCACATCTCCTGCTGCGCATATCGCCTGCGACGCACATCTCCTGCGGTGGACATCTCCTGCGGTGCACATATCCTGCTATGTACATCTCCTGCGTGCTCATCTCCTGCTATGTAAATCTCCTGCGGCGCACATCTCCTGCGTGCACATCTCCTGCGTGCACATCTCCTTTGGTGCACATCTCCAGTGGCGCACATCTCCTGCTGCGCAAATCTCCTGAGGTGCACATAAATGAAACATTTATTTACAAAAAATAATAATAATTAACTAAAATTCCTAAAAAAACTGTGCGTCACATCTCCTGCAGTGCACATCTCCTGCTGCGCACATCTCCTGCGGTGCACATCTCCTGCTGCGCAAATCTCCTGCAGTGCACGTCTCCTGCGGTGCACATCTCCGATGGCGCACATCTCCTGAGTGCACATCTCCTGCGGCGCACATCTCCTGCAGCGCACATCTCCTAAGTGCACATCTCCTGCGTACACATCTCTTGCGGTGCACATCTCCAGTGGCGCACATCTCCTGCTGCGGAAATCTCCTGCGGTGAACATCCTGCGTCGCACACCCTGCGGTGCACATAAATGAAACATTTATTCACAAAAAATAATAATAATTAACTCAAATTCCTAAAAAAAACTGTGCGCACACATCCTGTGGCGCACATCTCCTGCGGCACTCATCTCCTGCGGCGCATATCTCCTGTGTACACATCTCCTGCTGTGCACATCTCCTGCTGCGCACATCTCCTGCGGTGGACATCTCCTGCGGCACACATCTCCTGCTATGTACATCTCCTGCTGCGCATATCGCCTGCGGCGCACATCTCCTGCGGTGCACATCTCCGATGGCGCACATCTCCTGCGTGCACATCTCCTGCGGCGCACATCTCCTGCAGCGCACATCTCCTAAGTGCACATCTCCTGCGTGCACATCTCTTGCGGTGCACATCTCCAGTGGCGCACATCTCCTGCTGCGGAAATCTCCTGCGGTGAACATCCTGCGTCGCACACCCTGCGGTGCACATAAATGAAACATTTATTCACAAAAAATAATAATAATTAACTCAAATTCCTAAAAAACTGTGCGCACACATCCTGCAGCGCACATCTCCTGCTTTGTACATCTCCTGCGGCGCACATCTCCTGCGTGCACATCTCCTGCGTGCACATCTCCTGCTATGTACATCTCCTGCTGCGCATATCGCCTGTGGCGCACATCTCCTGCTATGTACATCTCCTGCGGCGCACATCTCCTGCAGCGCACGTCTCCTGCGGTGCACATCTCCTAATGCGCACATCTCCGGCAGTGCACATGTCTTACGGCGCACACCCTGCGGTGCACATAAATGAAACATTTATTTACAAAAAAATATTATTAAATCAAATTAATAAAAAAAACGTGTGCACAAACCCTGCTGCGCACATCTCCTGAGGCGCACATCTCCTGCTGCGCACATATCCTGCGTTGCACATCTCCTGCGTGCACATCTCCTGCGGCGCACATCTCCTGCGGTGCACATCTCCGGTGGCGCATATCGCCTGCGGCGCACATCTCCTGCTATGTACATCTCCTGCGGCGCACATCTCCTGCGTGCACATCTCCTGCGTGCACATCTCCTGTGGTGCACATCTCCAGTGGCGCACATCTCCTGCTGCGCAAATCTCCTGCGGTGAACATCCTGCGTCGCACACTCTGCGGTGCACATAAATGAAACATTTATTCACAAAAAATAATAATAATTAACTCAAATTCCTAAAAAAACTGTGCGCACACATCCTGTGGCAAACATCTCCTGCGGCACTCATCTCCTGCGGCGCATATCTCCTGTGTACACATCTCCTGCTGTGCACATCTCCTGCTGCGCACATCTCCTGCGGTGGACATCTCCTGCGGTGCACATATCCTGCTATGTAAATCTCCTGCGTGCTTATCTCCTGCTATGTAAATCTCCTGCGGCGCACATCTCCTGCGTGCACATCTCCTGCGTGCACATCTCCTGTGGTGCACATCTCCAGTGGCGCACATATCCTGCTGCGCAAATCTCCTGAGGTGCACATAAATGAAACATTTATTTACAAAAAATAATAATAATTAACTCAAATTCCTAAAAAAACTGTGCGTACACATCTCCTGCAGTGCACATCTCCTGCTGCGCACATCTCCTGCGGTGCAGATCTCCTGCGGTGCACATCTCCTGCTGCGCAAATCTCCTGCAGTGCACGTCTCCTGCGTTCACATCTCCTGCTATGTACATCTCCTGCGGCGCAAATGTCCTGCGTGCACATCTCCTGCGGTGCACATCTCCAGTGGCGCACATCTCCTGCTGCGCAAATCTCCTGCGGTGTACATCCTGCGTCGCACACCCTGCGGTGCAAATAAATTAAACATTTATTTACAAAAAATAATAATAATTAACTCAAATTCCTAAAAAAACTGTGCGCACACATCCTGCATTGCACATCTCCTGCTTGCACATCTCTTGCGGCGCACATCTCCTGCTATGTACATCTCCTGCTGCGCATATCGCCTGCGGCGCACATCTCCTGCGGTGCACATCTCCGATGGCGCACTTCTCCTGCGTGCACATCTCCTGCGTGCACATCTCTTGCGGTGCACATCTCCAGTGGCGCACATCTCCTGCTGCGGAAATCTCCTGCGGTGAACATCCTGCGTCGCACACTCTGCGGTGCACATAAATGAAACATTTATTCACAAAAAATAATAATAATTAACTCAAATTCCTAAAAAAACTGTGCGCACACATCCTGTGGCGCACATCTCCTGCGTGCTAATCTCCTGCGTGCACATCTCCTGCGGTGCACATCTCCTGCGGCGCACATCTCCTGCGGTGCACATCTACTGCTGCGCACATCTCCTGTGGTGCACATCTCCTGTTGCGCACATCTCCTGCGGTGCATATCTCTTGCGGCGCACATCCTGCATTGCGAACTATGCGTTGCACATAAATAAAACAGTTATTTACAAAAAAAGAAAAAAATCAAATCAAATTAATAAAAAAACTGCGGCACACATCTCCTGCTGCGCATATCGCCTGCTGCGCACATCTCCTGCTATGTACGTCTCCTGCGGCTCACATCTCCTGCATGCACATCTCCTGCAGCGCACATCTCCTGCAGTGAATATCCCAAGTGGTGCACATCTCCTAATGCGCACGTCTCCTGCGGCACACATCTCCTGCTGCGCACATCTCCTGCGGTGCACATCTCCTAATGCGCACATCTCCGGCGGTGCACATCTCTTGCGGCGCACACCCTGCGGTGCACATAAATGAAACATTTATTTACAAAAAAATAATAATAATTAACTCAAATTAATAAAAAAACTGTGCGCACAAATCCTGCAGCGCACATCTCCTGCGTGCTAATCTCCTGCGTGCACATCTCCTGCGGTGCACATCTCCTGCTGCGCACATCTCCTGCGGCGCATATCTCCTGCGTACACATCTCCTGCGGTGCACATCTCCTGCTGCGCACATCTCCTGCGTTGTACATCTCCTGCGGTGCACATCTCCTGCTGCCAACATCTCCGGCGGTGCAAATCTCTTGCGGCGCACATCCTGTGGCGCACACCCTTCGTTGCACATAAATGAAACATTTATTTACAAAAAAATTATAATAATGAACTCAAATTAATAAAAAAACTGTGCGCACACATCCTGCGGCGCACATCTCCTGCGTGCCAATCTCCTGCTGCACACATCTCCTGCGGTGCACATCTCCTGCGGCGCACATCTCCTGCGGTGCACTTCTCCTGCGGCGCACATCTCCTGCTGCACACATCTCCTGCGGTGCACATCTCCTGCGGCGCACATCTCCTGCGGCGCACATATCCTGCGATGCACATCTCCAGTGGCGCACATCTCCGGCGGTGCACATCTCTTGCGGCGCGCACCCTGCGGTGCAAATAAATGAAACATTTATTTACAAAAAAATAATAATAATTAACTCAAATTAATAAAAAAACTGTGCGCACAAATCCTGCAGCGCACATCTCCTGCGTGCTAATCTCCTGCGTGCACATCTCCTGCGGTGCACATCTCCTGCTGCGCACATCTCCTGTGGTGCACATCTCCTGTTGCGCACATCTCCTGCGGTGCATATCTCTTGCGGCGCACATCCTGCGTTGCGAACTATGCGTTGCACATAAATAAAACAGTTATTTACAAAAAAAGAAAAAAATCAAATCAAATTAATAAAGAAACTGCGGCACACATCTCCTGCTGCGCATATCGGCTGCGGCGCACATCTACTGCTATGTACGTCTCCTGCTGCGCACGTCTCCTGCGGCACACATCTCCTGCTGCGCACATCTCCTGCGGTGCACATCTCCTAATGCGCACATCTCCGGCGGTGCACATCTCTTGCGGCGCACACCCTGCGGTGTACATAAATGAAACATTTATTTACAAAAAAATATTATTAAATCAAATTAATAAAAAAAACGTGTGCACACACCCTGCTGCGCACATCTCCTGCGGTGCACATCTCCTGTGGCGCACATCTCTTGCGGCGCACATCTCTTGCGGTGCACATCTCCTGCTGCGCACATCTCCTGCGGTGCACATCTCCTGCTGCGCACATCTCCTGCGTGCACATCTCTTGCGCCGCACATCTCCTGCGGCGCACATCTCTTGCTGCGCACATCTCCTGCGGTGCACATCTCTTGCGGCGCACATCCTGCGGCGCACACCCTGCGTTGCACATAAATGAAACATTTATTTACAAAAAAATCAAAAAATCAAATCAAATTAATAAAAAAACTGCGGCACACATCTCCTGCTGCGCAAATCTCCTGCGGCGCACATCTCCTGCTATGTACATCTCCAGTGGCGCACATCTCCGGCGGTGCACATCTCTTGCGGCGCGCACCCTGCGGTGCACATAAATGAAACATTTATTTACAAAAAAATAATAATAATTAACTCAAATTAATAAAAAAACTGTGCGCACAAATCCTGCAGCGCACATCTCCTGTGGTGCACATCTCCTGTTGCGCACATCTCCTGCGGTGCACATCTCCTGCGGTGCACATCTCCTGCTGTGCACATCTCCTGTGGTGCACATCTCCTGTTGCGCACATCTCTTGCGGTGCATATCTCTTGCGGCGCACATCCTGCGTTGCGAACTATGCGTTGCACATAAATAAAACAGTTATTTACAAAAAAAGAAAAAAATCAAATCAAATTAATAAAAAAACTGCGGCACACATCTTCTGCTGCGCATATCGCCTGCGGCGCACATCTCCTGCTATGTACCTCTCCTGCGGCTCACATCTCCTGCATGCACATCTCCTGCAGCGCACATCTCCTGCAGTGAATATCCCAAGTGGTGCACATCTCCTGCTGCGCACGTCTCCTGCGGCACACATCTCCTGCTGCGCACATCTCCTGCGGTGCACATCTCCTAATGCGCACATCTCCGGCGGTGCACATCTCTTGCGGCGCACACCCTGCGGTGCACATAAATGAAACATTTATTTACAAAAAAATATTATTAAATCAAATTAATAAAAAAAACGTGTGCACACACCCTGCTGCGCACATCTCCTGCGGCGCACATCTCCTGTGGCGCACATCTCTTGCGGCGCACATCTCTTGCGGTGCACATCTCCTGCTGCGCACATCTCCTGCGGCGCACATCTCCTGTGGCGCACATTTCTTGCGGCGCACATCTCTTGCGGTGCACATCTCCTGCTGCGCACATCTCCTGCGGTGCACATCTCCTGCTGCGCATATCTCCTGCGGTGCACATATCCTGCTGCGCACATCTCCTGCGTACAAATCTCCTGCGGTGCACATCTCCTGCTGCGCACATCTCCTGCGGTGTACATCTCCTGCGGTGCACATCTCCTGCTGCGCACATCTCCTGCAGTGCACACATCCTGCGGCGCACATCTCCTGCGTGCTAATCTCCTGCGTGCACATCTCCTGCGGTGCACATCTCCTGCGGCGCACATCTCCTGCGGTGCACATCTCCTGCTGCGCACATCTCCTGTGGTGCACATTTCCTGTTGCGCACATCTCCTGCGGTGCATATCTCTTGTGGCGCACATCCTGCGTTGCGAACCCTGCGTTGCACATAAATAAAACAGTTATTTACAAAAAAATTAAAAAATCAAATCAAATTAATAAAAAAACTGCGGCACACATCTCCTGATGCGCATATTGACTGCGGCGCACATCTCCTGCTATGTACATCTCCTGCGGCTCACATCTCCTGCATGCACATCTCCTGCGGCGCACATCTCCTGCGATGCACATCTCCAGTGGCGCACATCTCCTGCTGCGCATATCGCCTGCGGCGCATATCTCCTGCTATGTACATATCCTGCAAAACACATTTCCTGTGCACATCTCCTGCAGTGCTAATCTCAAGTGGTGCACATCTCCTGCTGCGCACATCTCCTGCGGCGCATATCTCCTGCGTACACATCTCCTGCGGTGCACATCTCCTGCGGCGCACATCTCCTGCTATGTACATCTCCTGCGGCTCACATCTCCTGCATGCACATCTCCTGCGGCGCACATATCCTGCGATGCATATCTCCTGTGTACACATCTCCTGCTGTGCACATCTCCTGCTGCGCACATCTCCTGCGGTGGACATCTCCTGCGGTGCACATATCCTGCTATGTAAATCTCCTGCGTGCTTATCTCCTGCTATGTAAATCTCCTGCGGCGCACATCTCCTGCGTGCACATCTCCTGCGTGCACATCTCCTGTGGTGCACATCTCCAGTGGCGCACATCTCCTGCTGCGCAAATCTCCTGAGGTGCACATAAATGAAACATTTATTTACAAAAAATAATAACAATTAACTCAAATTCCTAAAAAAATGTGCGTACACATCTCCTGCAGTGCAAATCTCCTGCTGCGCACATCTCCTGCGGTGCAGATCTCCTGCGGTGCACATCTCCTGCTGCGCAAATCTCCTGCAGTGCACGTCTCCTGCGTTCACATCTCCTGCTATGTACATCTCCTGCGGCGCAAATGTCCTGCGTGCACATCTCCTGCGGTGCACATCTCCAGTGGCGCACATCTCCTGCTGCGCAAATCTCCTGCGGTGTACATCCTGCGTCGCACACCCTGCGGTGCAAATAAATTAAACATTTATTTACAAAAAATAATAATAATTAACTCAAATTCCTAAAAAAACTGTGCGCACACATCCTGCATTGCACATCTCCTGCTTGCACATCTCTTGCGGCGCACATCTCCTGCTATGTACATCTCCTGCTGCGCATATCGCCTGCGGCGCACATCTCCTGCGGTGCACATCTCCGATGGCGCACATCTCCTGCGTGCACATCTCCTGCGTCGCACACTCTGCGGTGCACATAAATGAAACATTTATTCACAAAAAATAATAATAATTAACTCAAATTCCTAAAAAAACTGTGCGCACACATCCTGCGGCGCACATCTCCTGCGGTGCACATCTACTGCTGCGCACATCTCCTGTGGTGCACATCTCCTGTTGCGCACATCTCCTGCGGTGCATATCTCTTGCGGCGCACATCCTGCGTTGCGAACTATGCGTTGCACATAAATAAAACAGTTATTTACAAAAAAAGAAAAAAATCAAATCAAATTAATAAAAAAACTGCGGCACACATCTCCTGCTGCGCATATCGCCTGCTGCGCACATCTCCTGCTATGTACGTCTCCTGCGGCTCACATCTCCTGCATGCACATCTCCTGCAGCGCACATCTCCTGCAGTGAATATCCCAAGTGGTGCACATCTCCTAATGCGCACGTCTCCTGCGGCACACATCTCCTGCTGCGCACATCTCCTGCGGTGCACATCTCCTAATGCGCACATCTCCGGCGGTGCACATCTCTTGCGGCGCACACCCTGCGGTGCACATAAATGAAACATTTATTTACAAAAAAATAATAATAATTAACTCAAATTAATAAAAAAACTGTGCGCACAAATCCTGCAGCGCACATCTCCTGCGTGCTAATCTCCTGCGTGCACATCTCCTGCGGTGCACATCTCCTGCTGCGCACATCTCCTGTGGTGCACATCTCCTGTTGCGCACATCTCCTGCGGTGCATATCTCTTGCGGCGCACATCCTGCGTTGCGAACTATGCGTTGCACATAAATAAAAGAGTTATTTACAAAAAAAGAAAAAAATCAAATCAAATTAATAAAAAAACTGCGGCACACATCTCCTGCTGCGCATATCGCCTGCGGCGCATTTCTCCTGCTATGTACGTCTCCTGCGGCTCACATCTCCTGCATGCACATCTCCTGCAGCGCACATCTCCTGCAGTGCACACATCCTGCGTTGCACATCTCCTGCGTGCTAATCTCCTGCGTGCACATCTCCTGCGGTGCACATCTCCTGCGGCGCACATCTCCTGCGGTGCACATCTCCTGCTGCGCACATCTCCTGTGGTGCACATTTCCTGTTGCGCACATCTCCTGCTGCGCATATCGCCTGCGGCGCATATCTCCTGCTATGTACATGTCCTGCAGCGCACATTTCCTGTGCACATCTCCTGCAGTGCATATCTCAAGTGGTGCACATCTCCTGCTGCGCACATCTCCTGCGGCGCATATCTCCTGCGTACACATCTCCTGCGGTGCACATCTCCTGCTGCGCACATCTCCTGCGTTGTACATCTCCTGCGGTGCACATCTCCTGCTGCAAACAACCCCGGCGGTGCAAATCTCTTGCGGCGCACATCCTGCGGCGCACACCCTTCGTTGCACATAAATGAAACATTTATTTACAAAAAAATTATAATAATGAACTCAAATTAATAAAAAAACTGTGCGCACACATCCTGCGGCGCACATCTCCTGCGTGCCAATCTCCTGCTGCACACATCTCCTGCGGTGCACATGTCCTGCGGCGCACATCTCCTGCGGTGCACTTCTCCTGCGGCGCACATCTCCTGCTGCACACATCTCCTGCGGTGCACATCTCTTGCGGCGCACATCCTGCGGCGCACACCCTGCGTTGCACATAAATGAAACATTTATTTACAAAAAAATCAAAAAATCAAATCAAATTAATAAAAAAACTGCGGCACACATCTCCTGCTGCGCATATCGCCTGCGGCGCACATCTCCTGCTATTTACATCTCCTGCGGCTCACATCTCCTGCATGCACATCTCCTGCGACGCACATATCCTGCGATGCACATCTCCAGTGGCGCACATCTCCGGCGGTGCACATCTCTTGCGGCGCGCACCCTGCGGTGCACATAAATGAAACATTTATTTACAAAAAAATAATAATAATTAACTCAAATTAATAAAAAAACTGTGCGCACAAATCCTGCAGCGCACATCTCCTGCGTGCTAATCTCCTGCGTGCACATCTCCTGCGGTGCACATCTCCTGCTGCGCACATCTCCTGTGGTGCACATCTCCTGTTGCGCACATCTCCTGCGGTGCATATCTCTTGCGGCGCACATCCTGCGTTGCGAACTATGCGTTGCACATAAATAAAACAGTTATTTACAAAAAAAGAAAAAAATCAAATCAAATTAATAAAGAAACTGCGGCACACATCTCCTGCTGCGCATATCGCCTGCGGCGCACATCTCCTGCTATGTACGTCTCCTGCGGCTCACATCTCCTGCATGCACATCTCCTGCAGCGCACATCTCCTGCAGTGAATATCCCAAGTGGTGCACATCTCCTGCTGCGCACGTCTCCTGCGGCACACATCTCCTGCTGCGCACATCTCCTGCGGTGCACATCTCCTAATGCGCACATCTCCGGCGGTGCACATCTCTTGCGGCGCACACCCTGCGGTGTACATAAATGAAACATTTATTTACAAAAAAATATTATTAAATCAAATTAATAAAAAAAACGTGTGCACACACCCTGCTGCGCACATCTCCTGCGGCGCACATCTCCTGTGGCGCACATCTCTTGCGGCGCACATCTCTTGCGGTGCACATCTCCTGCTGCGCACATCTCCTGCGGTGCACATCTCCTGCTGCGCACATCTCCTGCGTGCACATCTCTTGCGCCGCACATCTCCTGCGGCGCACATCTCTTGCTGCGCACATCTCCTGCGGTGCACATCTCTTGCGGCGCACATCCTGCGGCGCACACCCTGCGTTGCACATAAATGAAACATTTATTTACAAAAAAATCAAAAAATCAAATCAAATTAATAAAAAAACTGCGGCACACATCTCCTGCTGCGCAAATCTCCTGCGGCGCACATCTCCTGCTATGTACATCTCCAGTGGCGCACATCTCCGGCGGTGCACATCTCTTGCGGCGCGCACCCTGCGGTGCACATAAATGAAACATTTATTTACAAAAAAATAATAATAATTAACTCAAATTAATAAAAAAACTGTGCGCACAAATCCTGCAGCGCACATCTCCTGTGGTGCACATCTCCTGTTGCGCACATCTCCTGCGGTGCACATCTCCTGCGGTGCACATCTCCTGCTGTGCATATCTCCTGTGGTGCACATCTCCTGTTGCGCACATCTCCTGCGGTGCATATCTCTTGCGGCGCACATCCTGCGTTGCGAACTATGCGTTGCACATAAATAAAACAGTTATTTACAAAAAAAGAAAAAAATCAAATCAAATTAATAAAAAAACTGCGGCACACATCTTCTGCTGCGCATATCGCCTGCGGCGCACATCTCCTGCTATGTACCTCTCCTGCGGCTCACATCTCCTGCATGCACATCTCCTGCAGCGCACATCTCCTGCAGTGAATATCCCAAGTGGTGCACATCTCCTGCTGCGCACGTCTCCTGCGGCACACATCTCCTAATGCGCACAATTCCGGCGGTGCACATCTCTTGCGGCGCACACCCTGCGGTGCACATAAATGAAACATTTATTTACAAAAAAATATTATTAAATCAAATTAATAAAAAAAACGTGTGCACACACCCTGCTGCGCACATCTCCTGCGGCGCACATCTCCTGTGGCGCACATCTCTTGCGGCGCACATCTCTTGCGGTGCACATCTCCTGCTGCGCACATCTCCTGCGGCGCACATCTCCTGTGGCGCACATTTCTTGCGGCGCACATCTCTTGCGGTGCACATCTCCTGCTGCGCACATCTCCTGCGGTGCACATCTCCTGCTGCGCATATCTCCTGCGGTGCACATATCCTGCTGCGCACATCTCCTGCGTACAAATCTCCTGCGGTGCACATCTCCTGCTGCGCACATCTCCTGCGGTGTACATCTCCTGCGGTGCACATCTCCTGCTGCGCACATCTCCTGCAGTGCACACATCCTGCGGCGCACATCTCCTGCGTGCTAATCTCCTGCGTGCACATCTCCTGCGGTGCACATCTCCTGCGGCGCACATCTCCTGCGGTGCACATCTCCTGCTGCGCACATCTCCTGTGGTGCACATTTCCTGTTGCGCACATCTCCTGCGGTGCATATCTCTTGTGGCGCACATCCTGCGTTGCGAACCCTGCGTTGCACATAAATAAAACAGTTATTTACAAAAAAATTAAAAAATCAAATCAAATTAATAAAAAAACTGCGGCACACATCTCCTGATGCGCATATTGCCTGCGGCGCACATCTCCTGCTATGTACATCTCCTGCGGCTCACATCTCCTGCATGCACATCTCCTGCGGCGCACATCTCCTGCGATGCACATCTCCAGTGGCGCACATCTCCTGCTGCGCATATCGCCTGCGGCGCATATCTCCTGCTATGTACATGTCCTGCAGCGCACATTTCCTGTGCACATCTCCTGCAGTGCTAATCTCAAGTGGTGCACATCTCCTGCTGCGCACATCTCCTGCGGCGCATATCTCCTGCGTACACATCTCCTGCGGTGCACATCTCCTGCGGCGCACATCTCCTGCTATGTACATCTCCTGCGGCTCACATCTCCTGCATGCACATCTCCTGCGGCGCACATATCCTGCGATGCACATCTCCAGTGGCGCACATCTCCGGCGGTGCACATCTCTTGCGGCGCGCACCCTGCGGTACACATAAATGAAACATTTATTTACAAAAAAATAATAATAATTAACTCAAATTAATAAAAAAACTGTGCGCACAAATCCTGCAGCGCACATCTCCTGCGTGCTAATCTCCTGCGTGCACATCTCCTGCGGTGCACATCTCCTGCTGCGCACATCTCCTGTGGTGCACATCTACTGTTGCGCACATCTCCTGCGGTGCATATCTCTTGCGGCGCACATCCTGCGTTGCGAACTATGCGTTGCACATAAATAAAAGAGTTATTTACAAAAAAAGAAAAAAATCAAATCAAATTAATAAAAAAACTGCGGCACACATCTCCTGCTGCGCATATCGCCTGCGGCGCACATCTCCTGCTATGTACGTCTCCTGCGGCTCACATCTCCTGCATGCACATCTCCTGCAGCGCACATCTCCTGCAGTGCACACATCCTGCGGCGCACATCTCCTGCGTGCGAATCTCCTGCGTGCACATCTCCTGCGGTGCACATCTCCTGCGGCGCACATCTCCTGCGGTGCACATCTCCTGCTGCGCACATCTCCTGTGGTGCACATTTCCTGTTGCGCACATCTCCTGCGGTGCATATCTCTTGTGGCGCACATCCTGCGTTGCGAACCCTGCGTTGCACATAAATAAAACAGTTATTTACAAAAAAATTAAAAAATCAAATCAAATTAATAAAAAAACTGCGGCACACATCTCCTGATGTGCATATTGCCTGCGGCGCACATCTCCTGCTATGTACATCTCCTGCGGCTCACATCTCCTGCATGCACATCTCCTGCGGCGCACATCTCCTGCGATGCACATCTCCAGTGGCGCACATCTCCTGCTGCGCATATTGCCTGCGGCGCATATCTCCTGCTATGTACATGTCCTGCAGCGCACATTTCCTGTGCACATCTCCTGCAGTGCATATCTCAAGTGGTGCACATCTCCTGCTGCGCACATCTCCTGCGGCGCATATCTCCTGCGTACACATCTCCTGCGGTGCACATCTCCTGCTGCGCACATCTCCTGCGTTGTACATCTCCTGCGGTGCACATCTCCTGCTGCCCACATCTCCGGCGATGCAAATCTCTTGCGGCGCACATCCTGCGGCGCACACCCTTCGTTGCACATAAATGAAACATTTATTTACAAAAAAATTATAATAATGAACTCAAATTAATAAAAAAACTGTGCGCACACATCCTGCGGCGCACATCTCCTGCGTGCCAATCTCCTGCTGCGCACATCTCCTGCGGTGCACATCTCCTGCGGCGCACATCTCCTGCGGTGCACTTCTCCTGCGGCGCACATCTCCTGCTGCACACATCTCCTGCGGTGCACATCTCTTGCGGCGCACATCCTGCGGCGCACACCCTGCGTTGCACATAAATGAAACATTTATTTACAAAAAAATCAAAAAATCAAATCAAATTAATAAAAAAACTGCGGCACACATCTCCTGCTGCGCATATCGCCTGCGGCGCACATCTCCTGCTATGTACATCTCCTGCGGCTCACATCTCCTGCATGCACATCTCCTGCGGCGCACATATCCTGCGATGCACATCTCCAGTGGCGCACATCTCCGGCGGTGCACATCTCTTGCGGCGCGCACCCTGCGGTGCACATAAATGAAACATTTATTTACAAAAAAATAATAATAATTAACTCAAATTAATAAAAAAACTGTGCGCACAAATCCTGCAGCGCACATCTCCTGCGTGCTAATCTCCTGCGTGCACATCTCCTGCGGTGCACATCTCCTGCTGCGCACATCTCCTGTGGTGCACATCTCCTGTTGCGCACATCTCCTGCGGTGCATATCTCTTGCGGCGCACATCCTGCGTTGCGAACTATGCGTTGCACATAAATAAAACAGTTATTTACAAAAAAAGAAAAAAATCAAATCAAATTAATAAAAAAACTGCGGCACACATCTCCTGATGCGCATATTGCCTGCGGCGCACATCTCCTGCTATGTACATCTCCTGCGGCTCACATCTCCTGCATGCACATCTCCTGCGGCGCACATCTCCTGCGATGCACATCTCCAGTGGCGCACATCTCCTGCTGCGCATATCGCCTGCGGCGCATATCTCCTGCTATGTACATGTCCTGCAGCGCACATTTCCTGTGCACATCTCCTGCAGTGCTAATCTCAAGTGGTGCACATCTCCTGCTGCGCACATCTCCTGCGGCGCATATCTCCTGCGTACACATCTCCTGCGGTGCACATCTCCTGCGGCGCACATCTCCTGCTATGTACATCTCCTGCGGCTCACATCTCCTGCATGCACATCTCCTGCGGCGCACATATCCTGCGATGCACATCTCCAGTGGCGCACATCTCCGGCGGTGCACATCTCTTGCGGCGCGCACCCTGCGGTACACATAAATGAAACATTTATTTACAAAAAAATAATAATAATTAACTCAAATTAATAAAAAAACTGTGCGCACAAATCCTGCAGCGCACATCTCCTGCGTGCTAATCTCCTGCGTGCACATCTCCTGCGGTGCACATCTCCTGCTGCGCACATCTCCTGTGGTGCACATCTACTGTTGCGCACATCTCCTGCGGTGCATATCTCTTGCGGCGCACATCCTGCGTTGCGAACTATGCGTTGCACATAAATAAAAGAGTTATTTACAAAAAAAGAAAAAAATCAAATCAAATTAATAAAAAAACTGCGGCACACATCTCCTGCTGCGCATATCGCCTGCGGCGCACATCTCCTGCTATGTACGTCTCCTGCGGCTCACATCTCCTGCATGCACATCTCCTGCAGCGCACATCTCCTGCAGTGCACACATCCTGCGGCGCACATCTCCTGCGTGCGAATCTCCTGCGTGCACATCTCCTGCGGTGCACATCTCCTGCGGCGCACATCTCCTGCGGTGCACATCTCCTGCTGCGCACATCTCCTGTGGTGCACATTTCCTGTTGCGCACATCTCCTGCGGTGCATATCTCTTGTGGCGCACATCCTGCGTTGCGAACCCTGCGTTGCACATAAATAAAACAGTTATTTACAAAAAAATTAAAAAATCAAATCAAATTAATAAAAAAACTGCGGCACACATCTCCTGATGTGCATATTGCCTGCGGCGCACATCTCCTGCTATGTACATCTCCTGCGGCTCACATCTCCTGCATGCACATCTCCTGCGGCGCACATCTCCTGCGATGCACATCTCCAGTGGCGCACATCTCCTGCTGCGCATATTGCCTGCGGCGCATATCTCCTGCTATGTACATGTCCTGCAGCGCACATTTCCTGTGCACATCTCCTGCAGTGCATATCTCAAGTGGTGCACATCTCCTGCTGCGCACATCTCCTGCGGCGCATATCTCCTGCGTACACATCTCCTGCGGTGCACATCTCCTGCTGCGCACATCTCCTGCGTTGTACATCTCCTGCGGTGCACATCTCCTGCTGCCCACATCTCCGGCGATGCAAATCTCTTGCGGCGCACATCCTGCGGCGCACACCCTTCGTTGCACATAAATGAAACATTTATTTACAAAAAAATTATAATAATGAACTCAAATTAATAAAAAAACTGTGCGCACACATCCTGCGGCGCACATCTCCTGCGTGCCAATCTCCTGCTGCGCACATCTCCTGCGGTGCACATCTCCTGCGGCGCACATCTCCTGCGGTGCACTTCTCCTGCGGCGCACATCTCCTGCTGCACACATCTCCTGCGGTGCACATCTCTTGCGGCGCACATCCTGCGGCGCACACCCTGCGTTGCACATAAATGAAACATTTATTTACAAAAAAATCAAAAAATCAAATCAAATTAATAAAAAAACTGCGGCACACATCTCCTGCTGCGCATATCGCCTGCGGCGCACATCTCCTGCTATGTACATCTCCTGCGGCTCACATCTCCTGCATGCACATCTCCTGCGGCGCACATATCCTGCGATGCACATCTCCAGTGGCGCACATCTCCGGCGGTGCACATCTCTTGCGGCGCGCACCCTGCGGTGCACATAAATGAAACATTTATTTACAAAAAAATAATAATAATTAACTCAAATTAATAAAAAAACTGTGCGCACAAATCCTGCAGCGCACATCTCCTGCGTGCTAATCTCCTGCGTGCACATCTCCTGCGGTGCACATCTCCTGCTGCGCACATCTCCTGTGGTGCACATCTCCTGTTGCGCACATCTCCTGCGGTGCATATCTCTTGCGGCGCACATCCTGCGTTGCGAACTATGCGTTGCACATAAATAAAACAGTTATTTACAAAAAAAGAAAAAAATCAAATCAAATTAATAAAAAAACTGCGGCACACATCTCCTGCTGCGCATATCGCCTGCGGCGCACATCTCCTGCTATGTACGTCTCCTGCGGCTCACATCTCCTGCATGCACATCTCCTGCAGCGCACATCTCCTGCAGTGAATATCCCAAGTGGTGCACATCTCCTGCTGCGCACGTCTCCTGCGGCACATATCTCCTGCTGCGCACATCTCCTGCGGTGCACATCTCCTAATGCGCACATCTCCGGCGGTGCACATCTCTTGCGGCGCACACCCTGCGGTGCACATAAATGAAACATTTATTTACAAAAAAATATTATTAAATCAAATTAATAAAAAAAACGTGTGCACACACCCTGCTGCGCACATCTCCTGCGGCGCACATCTCCTGTGGCGCACATATCCTGCGTTGCACATCTCCTGCGTGCACATCTCCTGCGGCGCACATCTCCTGCGGTGCACATCTCCGGTGGCACATATCGCCTGCGGCGCACATCTCCTGCTATGTACATCCCCTGCGGCGCACATCTCCTGCGTGCACATCTCCTGCTATGTACATCTCCTGCGGCGCACATCTCCTGCGTGCACATCTCCTGCGGTGCACATCTCCAGTGGCGCACATCTCCTGCTGCGCAAATCTCCTGCGGTGTACATCCTGCGTCGCACACCCTGCGGTGCAAATAAATTAAACATTTATTTACAAAAAATAATAATAATTAACTCAAATTCCTAAAAAAACTGTGCGCACACATCCTGCATTGCACATCTCCTGCTTGCACATCTCCTGCGGCGCATATCTCCTGTGTACACATCTCCTGCGGTGCACATCTCCTGCTGCGCACATCTCCTGCGGTGGACATCTCCTGTGGTGCACATATCCTGCTATGTACATCTCCTAAGTGCTCATCTCCTGCTATGTAAATCTCCTGCGGCGCACATCTCCTGCGGCGCACATCTTCTGCGTGCACATCTCCTGCGGTGCACATCTCCAGTGGCGCACATCTCCTGCTGCGCAAATCTCCTGAGGTGCACATAAATGAAACATTTATTTACAAAAAATAATAATAATTAACTCAAATTCCTAAAAAAACTGTGCGTACACATCTCCTGCATTGCACATCTCCTGCTTGCACATCTCTTGCGGCGCACATCTCCTGCTATGTCTATCTCCTGCGGCGCACATCTCCTGCTATGTACATCTCCTGCTGCGCATATCGCCTGCGGCGCACATCTCCTGCGGTGCACATCTCCGATGGCGCACATCTCCTGCGTGCACATCTCCTGCGGCGCACATCTCCTGCAGCGCACATCTCCTGCTGCGCACATCTCCTGCGGTGCACATCTCCTGCTGCGCAAATCTCCTGCAGTGCACGTCTCCTGCGGTGCACATCTCCGATGGCGCACATCTCCTGAGTGCACATCTCCTGCGTACACATCTCTTGCGGTGCACATCTCCAGTGGCGCACATCTCCTGCTGCGGAAATCTCCTGCGGTGAACATCCTGCGTCGCACACCCTGCGGTGCACATAAATGAAACATTTATTCACAAAAAATAATAATAATTAACTCAAATTCCTAAAAAAACTGTGCGCACACATCCTGTGGCGCACATCTCCTGCGGCACTCATCTCCTGCGGCGCATATCTCCTGTGTACACATCTCCTGCTGTGCACATCTCCTGCTGCGCACATCTCCTGCGGTGGACATCTCCTGCGGCGCAAATCTCCTGCTATGTACATCTCCTGCTGCGCATATCGCCTGCGGCGCACATCTCCTGCGGTGCACATCTCCGATGGCGCACATCTCCTGCGTGCACATCTCCTGCGGCGCACATCTCCTGCAGCGCACATCTCCTAAGTGCACATCTCCTGCGTGCACATCTCTTGCGGTGCACATCTCCAGTGGCGCACATCTCCTGCTGCGGAAATCTCCTGCGGTGAACATCCTGCGTCGCACACCCTGCGGTGCACATAAATGAAACATTTATTCACAAAAAATAATAATAATTAACTCAAATTCCTAAAAAACTGTGCGCACACATCCTGCAGCGCACATCTCCTGCTATGTACATCTCCTGCGGCGCACATCTCCTGCGTGCACATCTCCTGCGTGCACATCTCCTGCTATGTACATCTCCTGCTGCGCATATCGCCTGCGGCGCACATCTCCTGCTATGTACATCTCCTGCGGCGCACATCTCCTGCAGCGCACGTCTCCTGCGGTGCACATCTCCTAATGCGCACATCTCCGGCAGTGCACATCTCTTACGGCGCACACCCTGCGGTGCACATAAATGAAACATTTATTTACAAAAAAATATTATTAAATCAAATTAATAAAAAAAACGTGTGCGCAAACCCTGCTGCGCACATCTCCTGAGGCGCACATCTCCTGCTGCGCACATATCCTGCGTTGCACATCTCCTGCGTGCACATCTCCTGCGGCGCACATCTCCTGCGGTGCACATCTCCGGTGGCGCATATCGCCTGCGGCGCACATCTCCTGCTATGTACATCTCCTGCGGCGCACATCTCCTGCGTGCACATCTCCTGCTATGTACATCTCCTGCAGCGCACATCTCCTGCGTGCACATCTCCTGTGGTGCAAATCTCCAGTGGCGCACATCTCCTGCTGCGCAAATCTCCTGCGGTGTACATCCTGCGTCGCACACCCTGCGGTGCAAATAAATTAAACATTTATTTACAAAAAATAATAATAATTAACTCAAATTCCTAAAAAAACTGTGCGCACACATCCTGCATTGCACATCTCCTGCTTGCACATCTCTTGCGGCGCACATCTCCTGCTATGTATATCTCCTGCGGCGCACATATCCTGCTATGTACATCTCCTGCTGCGCATATCGCCTGCGGCGCACATCTCCTGCGGTGCACATCTCCGATGGCGCACATCTCCTGCGTGCACATCTCCTGCGGCGCACATCTCCTGCAGCGCACATCTCCTAAGTGCACATCTCCTGCGTGCACATCTCTTGCGGTGCACATCTCCAGTGGCGCAGATCTCCTGCTGCGGAAATCTCCTGCGGTGAACATCCTGCGTCGCACACCCTGCGGTGCACATAAATGAAACATTTATTTACAAAAAATAATAATAATTAACTCAAATTCCTAAAAAAACTGTGCGCACACATCCTGTGGCACACATCTCCTGCGGCACTCATCTCCTGCGGCGCACATCTCCTGCGGTGCACGTCTCTTGCGGCGCACACCCTGCGGTGTACATAAATGAAACATTTATTTACAAAAAAATATTATTAAATCAAATTAATAAAAAAAACGTGTGCACACACCCTGCTGCGCACATCTCCTGCTGCGCACATCTCCTGCGGTGCACATCTCCTGCTGCGCACATCTCCTGCGGTGCACATCTCCTGCTGCGCACATCTCCTGCGTGCACATCTCTTGCGCCGCACATCTCCTGCGGCGCACATCTCTTGCTGCGCACATCTCCTGCGGTGCACATCTCTTGCGGCGCACCTCCTGCGGCGCACACCCTGCGTTGCACATAAATGAAACATTTATTTACAAAAAAATCAAAAAATCAAATCAAATTAATAAAAAAACTGCGGCACACATCTCCTGCTGCGCATATCTCCTGCGGCGCACATCTCCTGCTATGTACATCTCCAGTGGCGCACATCTCCGGCGGTGCACATCTCTTGCGGCGCGCACCCTGCGGTGCACATAAATGAAACATTTATTTACAAAAAAATAATAATTAACTCAAATTAATAAAAAAACTGTGCGCACAAATCCTGCAGCGCACATCTCCTGTGGTGCACATCTCCTGTTGCGCACATCTCCTGCGGTGCACATCTCCTGCGGTGCACATCTCCTGCTGCGCACATCTCCTGTGGTGCACATCTCCTGTTGCGCACATCTCCTGCGGTGCATATCTCTTGCGGCGCACATCCTGCGTTGCGAACTATGCGTTGCACATAAATAAAACAGTTATTTACAAAAAAAGAAAAAAATCAAATCAAATTAATAAAAAAACTGCGGCACACATCTCCTGCTGCGCATATCGCCTGCGGCGCACATCTCCTGCTATGTACGTCTCCTGCGGCTCACATCTCCTGCATGCACATCTCCTGCAGCGCACATCTCCTGCAGTGAATATCCCAAGTGGTGCACATCTCCTGCTGCGCACGTCTCCTGCGGCACACATCTCCTGCTGCGCACATCTCCTGCGGTGCACATCTCCTAATGCGCACATCTCCGGCGGTGCACATCTCTTGCGGCGCACATCCTGCGGTGCGCATAAATGAAACATTTATTTACAAAAAAATATTATTAAATCAAATTAATAAAAAAAACGTGTGCACACACCCTGCTGCGCACATCTCCTAAGTGCACATCTCCTGCGTGCACATCTCTTGCGGTGCACATCTCCAGTGGCGCACATCTCCTGCTGCGGAAATCTCCTGCGGTGAACATCCTGCGTCGCACAACTTGCGGTGCACATAAATGAAACATTTATTTACAAAAAATAATAATAATTAACTCAAATTCCTAAAAAAACTGTGCGCACACATCCTGTGGCCCACATCTCCTGCGGCGCATATCTCCTGTGTACACATCTCCTGCGGTGCACATCTCCTGCTGCGCACATCTCCTGCGGTGGACATCTCCTGTGGTGCACATATCCTGCTATGTACATCTCCTAAGTGCTCATCTCCTGCTATGTAAATCTCCTGCGGCGCACATCTCCTGAGGCGCACATCTTCTGTGTGCACATCTCCTGCGGTGCACATCTCCTGCTGCGCACATCTCCTGCGGTGCAGATCTCCTGCGGTGCACATCTCCTGCTGCGCACATCTCCTGCGGTGCAGATCTCCTGCGGTGCACATATCCTGCTATGTACATCTCCTAAGTGCTCATCTCCTGCTATGTAAATCTCCTGCGGCGCACATCTCCTGCGGCGCACATCTTCTGCGTGCACATCTCCTGCGGTGCACATCTCCTGCTGCGCAAATCTCCTGCAGTGCACGTTTCCTGCGTGCACATCTCCTGCTATGTACATCTCCTGCGGCGCAAATGTCCTGCGTGCACATCTCCTGCGGTGCACATCTCCAGTGGCGCACATCTCCTGCTGCGCAAATCTCCTGCGGTGTACATCCTGCGTCGCACACCCTGCGGTGCACATAAATGAAACATTTATTTACAAAAAAATATTATTAAATCAAGCTAATAAAAAAAACGTGTGCACACACCCTGCTGCGCACATCTCCTGAGGCGCACATCTCATACTGCGCACATCTCCTTCGGCGCACATCTCCTGCTATGTACATCTCCTGCTGCGCATATCGCCTGCGGCGCACATCTCCTGCTATGTACATCTCCTGCGGCGCACATCTCCTGCGTGCACATCTCCTGCTATGTACATCTCCTGCGGCGCACATCTCCTGCGTGCACATCTCCTGTGGTGCACATCTCCAGTGGCGCACATCTCCTGCTGCGCAAATCTCCTGCGGTGTACATCCTGCGTCGCACACCCTGCGGTGCAAATAAATTAAACATTTATTTACAAAAAATAATAATAATTAACTCAAATTCCTAAAAAAACTGTGCGCACACATCCTGTGGCACACATCTCCTGCGGCACTCATCTCCTTCGTGCATATCTCCTGCGGTGCACATCTCCAGTGGCGCACATCTCCTGCTACACAAATCTCCTGCGGTGAAAATCCTGCATCGCACACCCTTCGGTGCACATAAATGAAACATTTATTTACAAAAAAATATTATTAAATCAAATTAATAAAAAAAACGTGTGCACACACCCTGCATTGCACATCTCCTGCTTGCACATCTCTTGCGGCGTACATCTCCTGCTATGTATATCTCCTGCGGCGCACATCTCCTGCTATGTACATCTCCTGCTGCGCATATCGCCTGCGGCGCACATCTCCTGCGGTGCACATCTCCGATGGCGCACATCTCCTGCGTGCACATCTCCTGCGGCGCACATCTCCTGCAGCGCACATCTCCTAAGTGCACATCTCCTGCGTGCACATCTCTTGCGGTGCACATCTCCAGTGGCGCAGATCTCCTGCTGCGGAAATCTCCTGCGGTGAACATCCTGCGTCGCACACCCTGCGGTGCACATAAATGAAATATTTATTTACAAAAAATAATAATAATTAACTCAAATTCCTAAAAAAACTGTGCGCACACATCCTGTGGCACACATCTCCTGCGGCACTCATCTCCTGCGGCGCACATCTCCTGCGGTGCACGTCTCCTGCGGTGCACATCTCCTAATGTGCACATCTCCGGCAGTGCACATCTCTTACGGCGCACACCCTGCGGTGCACATAAATGAAACATTAATTTACAAAAAAATATTATTAAATCAAATTAATAAAAAAAACGTGTGCACACACCCTGCTGCGCACATCTCCTGAGGCGCACATCTCCTGCTGCGCACATCTCCTGCGTGCACATATCCTGCGTTGCACATCTCCTGCGTGCACATCTCCTGCGGCGCACATCTCCTGCGGTGCACATCTCCGGTGGCGCATATCGCCTGCGGCGGACATCTCCTGCTATGTACATCTCCTGCGGCGCACATCTCCTGCGGTGCACATATCCTGCTATGTACATCTCCTAAGTGCTCATCTCCTGCTATGTAAATCTCCTGCGGCGCACATCTCCTGCGGCGCACATCTTCTGTGTGCACATCTCCTGCGGTGCACATCTCCAGTGGCGCACATCTCCTGCTGCGCAAACCTCCTGAGGTGCACATAAATGAAACATTTATTTACAAAAAATAATAATAATTAACTCAAATTCCTAAAAAAACTGTGCGTACACATCTCCTGCAGTGCACATCTCCTGCTGCGCACATCTCCTGCGGTGCAGATCTCCTGCGGTGCACATCTCCTGCTGCGCAAATCTCCTGCAGTGCACGTCTCCTGCGTTCACATCTCCTGCTATTTACATCTCCTGCGGCGCAAATGTCCTGCGTGCACATCTCCTGCGGTGCACATCTCCAGTGGCGCACATCTCCTGCTGCGCAAATCTCCTGCGGTGTACATCCTGCGTCGCAAACCCTGCGGTGCAAATAAATTAAACATTTATTTACAAAAAATAATAATAATTAACTCAAATTCCTAAAAAAACTGTGCGCACACATCCTGCATTGCACATCTCCTGCTTGCACATCTCTTGCGGCGCACATCTCCTGCTATGTGCATCTCCTGCTGCGCATATCGCCTGCGGCGCACATCTCCTGCGGTGCACATCTCCGATGGCGCACATCTCCTGCGTGCACATCTCCTGCGGCGCACATCTCCTGCAGCGCACATCTCCTAAGTGCACATCTCCTGCGTGCACATCTCTTGCGGTGCACATCTCCTGCGGCGCACATCTCCTGCAGCGCACATCTCCTAAGTGCACATCTCCTGCGTGCACATCTCTTGCGGTGCACATCTCCAGTGGCGCACATCTCCTGCTGCGGAAATCTCCTGCGGTGAACATCCTGCGTCGCACACTCTGCGGTGCACATAAATGAAACATTTATTCACAAAAAATAATAATAATTAACTCAAATTCCTAAAAAAACTGTGCGCACACATCCTGTGGCGAACATCTCCTGCGGCACTCATCTCCTGCGGCCCATATCTCCTGTGTACACATCTCCTGCTGTGCACATCTCCTGCTGCGCACATCTCCTGCGGTGGACATCTCCTGCGGTGCACATATCCTGCTATGTACATCTCCTGCGTGCTCATCTCCTGCTATGTAAATCTCCTGCGGCGCACATCTCCTGCGTGCACATCTCCTGCGTGCACATCTCCTGTGGTGCACATCTCCAGTGGCGCACATCTCCTGCTGCGCAAATCTCCTGAGGTGCACATAAATGAAACATTTATTTACAAAAAATAATAATAATTAACTCAAATTCCTAAAAAAACTGTGCGTACACATCTCCTGCAGTGCACATCTCCTGCTGCGCACATCTCCTGCGGTGCAGATCTCCTGCGGTGCACATCTCCTGCTGCGCAAATCTCCTGCAGTGCACGTCTCCTGCGTTCACATCTCCTGCGGCGCAAATGTCCTGCGTGCACATCTCCTGCGGCGCAAATGTCCTGCGTGCACATCTCCTGCGGTGCACATCTCCAGTGGCGCACATCTCCTGCTGCGCAAATCTCCTGCGGTGTACATCCTGCGTCGCACACCCTGCGGTGCAAATAAATTAAACATTTATTTACAAAAAATAATAATAATTAACTCAAATTCCTAAAAAAACTGTGCGCACACATCCTGCATTGCACATCTCCTGCTTGCACATCTCTTGCGGCGCACATCTCCTGCTATGTACATCTCCTGCTGCGCATATCGCCTGCGGCGCACATCTCCTGCGGTGCACATCTCCGATGGCGCACATCTCCTGCATGCACATCTCCTGCGGCGCACATCTCCTGCAGCGCACATCTCCTAAGTGCACATCTCCTGCGTGCACATCTCTTGCGGTGCACATCTCCAGTGGCGCACATCTCCTGCTGCGGAAATCTCCTGCGGTGAACATCCTGCGTCGCACACTCTGCGGTGCACATAAATGAAACATTTATTCACAAAAAATAATAATAATTAACTCAAATTCCTAAAAAAACTGTGCGCACACATCCTGTGGCGCACATCTCCTGCGTGCTAATCTCCTGCGTGCACATCTCCTGCGGTGCACATCTCCTGCGGCGCACATCTCCTGCGGTGTACATCTCCTGCTGCGCACATCTCCTGTGGTGCACATCTCCTGTTGTGCACATCTCCTGCGGTGCATATCTCTTGCGGCGCACATCCTGCGTTGCGAACTATGCGTTGCACATAAATAAAACAGTTATTTACAAAAAAAGAAAAAAATCAAATCAAATTAATAAAAAAACTGCGGCTCACATCTCCTGCATGCACATCTCCTGCAGCGCACATCTCCTGCAGTGAATATCCCAAGTGGTGCACATCTCCTGCTGCGCACGTCTCCTGCGGCACACATCTCCTGCTGCGCACATCTCCTGCGGTGCACATCTCCTAATGCGCACATCTCCGGCGGTGCACATCTCTTGCGGCGCACACCCTGCGGTGCACATAAATGAAACATTTATTTACAAAAAAATATTATTAAATCAAGTTAATAAAAAAAACCTGTGCACACACCCTGCTGCGCACATCTCCTGCGGCGCACATCTCCTGTGGCGCACATTTCTTGCGGCGCACATCTCTTGCGGTGCACATCTCCTGCTGCGCACATCTCCTGCGGTGCACATCTCCTGCTGCGCACATCTCCTGCGGTGCACATCTCCTGCTGCGCACATCTCCTAAGTACAAATCTCCTGCGGTGCACATCTCCTGCTGCGCACATCTCCTGCGGTGTACATCTCCTGCGGTGCACATCTCCTGCTGCGCACATCTCCTGCAGTGCACACATCCTGCGGCGCACATCTCCTGCGTGCTAATCTCCTGCGTGCACATCTCCTGCGGTGCACATCTCCTGCGGCGCACATCTCCTGCGGTGCACATCTCCTGCTGCGCACATCTCCTGTGGTGCACATTTCCTGTTGCGCACATCTCCTGCGGTGCATATCTCTTGTGGCGCACATCCTGCGTTGCGAACCCTGCGTTGCATATAAATAAAACAGTTATTTACAAAAAAATTAAAAAATCAAATCAAATTAATAAAAAAACTAGGGCACACATCTCCTGATGCGCATATTGCCTGCGGCGCACATCTCCTGCTATGTACATCTCCTGCGGCTCACATCTCCTGCATGCACATCTCCTGCGGCGCACATCTCCTGCGATGCACATCTCCAGTGGCGCACATCTCCTGCTGCGCATATCGCCTGCGGCGCATATCTCCTGCTATGTACATGTCCTGCAGGGCACATTTCCTGTGCACATCTCCTGCAGTGCATATCTCAAGTGGTGCACATCTCCTGCTGCGCACATCTCCTGCGGCGCATATCTCCTGCGTACACATCTCCTGCGGTGCACATCTCCTGCTGCGCACATCTCTGCGTTGTACATCTCCTGCGGTGCACATCACCTGCTGCCCACATCTCCGGCGGTGCAAATCTCTTGCGGCGCACATCCTGCGGCGCACACCCTTCGTTGCACATAAATGAAACATTTATTTACAAAAAAATTATAATAATGAACTCAAATTAATAAAAAAACTGTGCGCACACATCCTGCGGCGCAAATCTCCTGCGTGCCAATCTCCTGCTGCGCACATCTCCTGCGGTGCACATCTCCTGCGGCGCACATCTCCTGCGGTGCACTTCTCCTGCGGCGCACATCTCCTGCTGCACACATCTCCTGCGGTGCACATCTCTTGCGGCGCACATCCTGCGGCGCACACCCTGCGTTGCACATAAATGAAACATTTATTTACAAAAAAATCAAAAAATCAAATCAAATTAATAAAAAAACTGCGGCACACATCTCCTGCTGCGCATATCGCCTGCGGCGCACATCTCCTGCTATGTACATCTCCTGCGGCTCACATCTCCTGCATGCACATCTCCTGCGGCGCACATATCCTGCGATGCACATCTCCAGTGGCGCACATCTCCGGTGGTGCACATAAATGAAACATTTATTTACAAAAAAATAATAATAATTAACTCAAATTAATAAAAAAACTGTGCGCACAAATCCTGCAGCGCACATCTCCTGCGTGCTAATCTCCTGCGTGCACATCTCCTGCGGTGCACATCTCCTGCTGCGCACATCTCCTGTGGTGCACATCTCCTGTTGCGCACATCTCCTGCGGTGCATATCTCTTGCGGCGCACATCCTGCGTTGCGAACTATGCGTTGCACATAAATAAAAGAGTTATTTACAAAAAAAGAAAAAAATCAAATCAAATTAATAAAAAAACTGCGGCACACATCTCCTGCTGCGCATATCGCCTGCGGCGCACATCTCCTGCTATGTACGTCTCCTGCGGCTCACATCTCCTGCATGCACATCTCCTGCAGCGCACATCTCCTGCAGTGAATATCCCAAGTGGTGCACATCTCCTGCTGCGCACGTCTCCTGCGGCACACATCTCCTGCTGCGCACATCTCCGGCGGTGCACATCTCTTGCGGCGCACACCCTGCGGTGTACATAAATGAAACATTTATTTACAAAAAAATATTATTAAATCAAATTAATAAAAAAAACGTGTGCACACACCCTGCTGCGCACATCTCCTGCGGCGCACATCTCCTGTGGCGCACATCTCTTGCGGCGCACATCTCCTGCTGCGCACATCTCCTGCGGTGCACATCTCCTGCTGCGCACATCTCCTGCGGTGCACATCTCCTGCTGCGCACATCTCCTGCGTGCACATCTCTTGCGCCGCACATCTCCTGCGGCGCACATCTCTTGCTGCGCACATCTCCTGCGGTGCACATCTCTTGCGGCGCACATCCTGCGGCGCACACCCTGCGTTGCACATAAATGAAACATTTATTTATAAAAAAATCAAAAAATCAAATCAAATTAATAAAAAAACTGCGGCACACATCTCCTGCTGCGCATATCTCCTGCGGCGCACATCTCCTGCTATGTACATCTCCAGTGGCGCACATCTCCGGCGGTGCACATCTCTTGCGGCGCGCACCCTGCGGTGCACATAAATGAAACATTTATTTACAAAAAAATAATAATAATTAACTCAAATTAATAAAAAAACTGTGCGCACAAATCCTGCAGCGCACATCTCCTGTGGTGCACATCTCCTGTTGCGCACATCTCCTGCGGTGCACATCTCCTGCGGTGCACATCTCCTGCTGCGCACATCTCCTGTGGTGCACATCTCCTGTTGCGCACATCTCCTGCGGTGCATATCTCTTGCGGCGCACATCCTGCGTTGCGAACTATGCGTTGCACATAAATAAAACAGTTATTTACAAAAAAAGAAAAAAATCAAATCAAATTAATAAAAAAACTGCGGCACACATCTCCTGCTGCGCATATCGCCTGCGGCGCACATCTCCTGCTATGTACCTCTCCTGCGGCTCACATCTCCTGCATGCACATCTCCTGCAGCGCACATCTCCTGCAGTGAATATCCCAAGTGGTGCACATCTCCTGCTGCGCACGTCTCCTGCGGCACACATCTCCTGCTGCGCACATCTCCTGCGGTGCACATCTCCTAATGCGCACATCTCCGGCGGTGCACATCTCTTGCGGCGCACACCCTGCGGTGCACATAAATGAAACATTTATTTACAAAAAAATATTATTAAATCAAATTAATAAAAAAAACGTGTGCACACACCCTGCTGCGCACATCTCCTGCGGCGCACATCTCCTGTGGCGCACATCTCTTGCGGCGCACATCTCTTGCGGTGCACATCTCCTGCGGTGAACATCTCCTGCTGCGCACATCTCCTGCGGTGCACATCTCCTGCTGCGCACATCTCCTGCGGTGCACATCTCCTGCTGCGCACATCTCCTGCGGTGCACATCTCCTGCGGCGCACATCTCTTGCGGTGAACATCTCCTGCTGCGCACATCTCCTGCGGTGCACATCTCCTGCTGCGCACATCTCCTGCGGTGCACATCTCCTGCTGCGCACATCTCCTGCGTACAAATCTCCTGCGGTGCACATCTCCTGCTGCGCACATCTCCTGCGGTGTACATCTCCTGCGGTGCACATCTCCTGCTGCGCACATCTCCTGCAGTGCACACATCCTGCGGTGCACATCTCCTGCGTGCTAATCTCCTGCGTGCACATCTCCTGCGGTGCACATCTCCTGCGGCGCACATCTCCTGCGGTGCACATCTCCTGCTGCGCACATCTCCTGTGGTGCACATTTCCTGTTGCGCACATCTCCTGCGGTGCATATCTCTTGTGGCGCACATCCTGCGTTGCGAACCCTGCGTTGCACATAAATAAAACAGTTATTTACAAAAAAATTAAAAAATCAAATCAAATTAATAAAAAAACTGCGGCACACATCTCCTGATGCGCATATTGCCTGCGGCACACATCTCCTGCTATGTACATCTCCTGCGGCTCACATCTCCTGCATGCACATCTCCTGCGGCGCACATCTCCTGCGATGCACATCTCCAGTGGCGCACATCTCCTGCTGCGCATATCGCCTGCGGCGCATATCTCCTGCTATGTACATGTCCTGCAGCGCACATTTCCTTTGCACATCTCCTGCAGTGCATATCTCAAGTGGTGCATATCTCCTGCTGCGCACATCTCCTGCGGCGCACATCTCCTGCTGCACACATCTCCTGCGGTGCACATCTCTTGCGGCGCACATCCTGCGGCGCACACCCTGCGTTGCACATAAATGAAACATTTATTTACAAAAAAATCAAAAAATCAAATCAAATTAATAAAAAAACTGCGGCACACATCTCCTGCTGCGCATATCGCCTGCGGCGCACATCTCCTGCTATGTACATCTCCTGCGGCTCACATCTCCTGCATGCACATCTCCTGCGGCGCACATATCCTGCGATGCACATCTCCAGTGGCGCACATCTCCGGTGGTGCACATAAATGAAACATTTATTTACAAAAAAATAATAATAATTAACTCAAATTAATAAAAAAACTGTGCGCACAAATCCTGCAGCGCACATCTCCTGCGTGCTAATCTCCTGCGTGCACATCTCCTGCGGTGCACATCTCCTGCTGCGCACATCTCCTTTGGTGCACATCTCCTGTTGCGCACATCTCCTGCGGTGCATATCTCTTGCGGCGCACATCCTGCGTTGCGAACTATGCGTTGCACATAAATAAAACAGTTATTTACAAAAAAAGAAAAAAATCAAATCAAATTAATAAAAAAACTGCGGCACACATCTCCTGCTGCGCATATCGCCTGCGGCGCACATCTCCTGCTATGTACGTCTCCTGCGGCTCACATCTCCTGCATGCACATCTCCTGCAGCGCACATCTCCTGCAGTGAATATCCCAAGTGGTGCACATCTCCTGCTGCGCACGTCTCCTGCGGCACACATCTCCTGCTGCGCACATCTCCGGCGGTGCACATCTCTTGCGGCGCACACCCTGCGGTGTATATAAATGAAACATTTATTTACAAAAAAATATTATTAAATCAAATTAATAAAAAAAACGTGTGCACACACCCTGCTGCGCACATCTCCTGCGGCGCACATCTCCTGTGGCGCACATCTCTTGCGGCGCACATCTCCTGCTGCGCACATCTCCTGCGGTGCACATCTCCTGCTGCGCACATCTCCTGCGGTGCACATCTCCTGCTGCGCACATCTCCTGCGTGCACATCTCTTGCGCCGCACATCTCCTGCGGCGCACATCTCTTGCTGCGCACATCTCCTGCGGTGCACATCTCTTGCGGCGCACATCCTGCGGCGCACACCCTGCGTTGCACATAAATGAAACATTTATTTATAAAAAAATCAAAAAATCAAATCAAATTAATAAAAAAACTGCGGCACACATCTCCTGCTGCGCATATCTCCTGCGGCGCACATCTCCTGCTATGTACATCTCCAGTGGCGCACATCTCCGGCGGTGCACATCTCTTGCGGCGCGCACCCTGCGGTGCACATAAATGAAACATTTATTTACAAAAAAATAATAATAATTAACTCAAATTAATAAAAAAACTGTGCGCACAAATCCTGCAGCGCACATCTCCTGTGGTGCACATCTCCTGTTGCGCACATCTCCTGCGGTGCACATCTCCTGCGGTGCACATCTCCTGCTGCGCACATCTCCTGTGGTGCACATCTCCTGTTGCGCACATCTCCTGCGGTGCATATCTCTTGCGGCGCACATCCTGCGTTGCGAACTATGCGTTGCACATAAATAAAACAGTTATTTACAAAAAAAGAAAAAAATCAAATCAAATTAATAAAAAAACTGCGGCACACATCTCCTGCTGCGCATATCGCCTGCGGTGCACATCTCCTGCTATGTACCTCTCCTGCGGCTCACATCTCCTGCATGCACATCTCCTGCAGCGCACATCTCCTGCAGTGAATATCCCAAGTGGTGCACATCTCCTGCTGCGCACGTCTCCTGCGGCACACATCTCCTGCTGCGCACATCTCCTGCGGTGCACATCTCCTAATGCGCACATCTCCGGCGGTGCACATCTCTTGCGGCGCACACCCTGCGGTGCACATAAATGAAACATTTATTTACAAAAAAATATTATTAAATCAAATTAATAAAAAAAACGTGTGCACACACCCTGCTGCGCACATCTCCTGCGGCGCACATCTCCTGTGGCGCACATCTCTTGCGGCTCACATCTCTTGCGGTGCACATCTCCTGCTGCGCACATCTCCTGCGGCGCACATCTCCTGTGGCGCACATTTCTTGCGGCGCACATCTCTTGCGGTGAACATCTCCTGCTATGTACATCTCCAGTGGCGCACATCTCCGGCGGTGCACATCTCTTGCGGCGCGCACCCTGCGGTGCACATAAATGAAACATTTATTTACAAAAAAATAATAATAATTAACTCAAATTAATAAAAAAACTGTGCGCACAAATCCTGCAGCGCACATCTCCTGTGGTGCACATCTCCTGTTGCGCACATCTCCTGCGGTGCACATCTCCTGCGGTGCACATCTCCTGCTGCGCACATCTCCTGTGGTGCACATCTCCTGTTGCGCACATCTCCTGCGGTGCATATCTCTTGCGGCGCACATCCTGCGTTGCGAACTATGCGTTGCACATAAATAAAACAGTTATTTACAAAAAAAGAAAAAAATCAAATCAAATTAATAAAAAAACTGCGGCACACATCTCCTGCTGCGCATATCGCCTGCGGTGCACATCTCCTGCTATGTACCTCTCCTGCGGCTCACATCTCCTGCATGCACATCTCCTGCAGCGCACATCTCCTGCAGTGAATATCCCAAGTGGTGCACATCTCCTGCTGCGCACGTCTCCTGCGGCACACATCTCCTGCTGCGCACATCTCCTGCGGTGCACATCTCCTAATGCGCACATCTCCGGCGGTGCACATCTCTTGCGGCGCACACCCTGCGGTGCACATAAATGAAACATTTATTTACAAAAAAATATTATTAAATCAAATTAATAAAAAAAACGTGTGCACAAACCCTGCTGCGCACATCTCCTGCGGCGCACATCTCCTGTGGCGCACATCTCTTGCGGCTCACATCTCTTGCGGTGCACATCTCCTGCTGCGCACATCTCCTGCGGCGCACATCTCCTGTGGCGCACATTTCTTGCGGCGCACATCTCTTGCGGTGAACATCTCCTGCTGCGCACATCTCCTGCGGTGCACATCTCCTGCTGCGCACATCTCCTGCGGTGCACATCTCCTGCTGCGCACATCTCCTGCGTACAAATCTCCTGCGGTGCACATCTCCTGCTGCGCACATCTCCTGCGGTGTACATCTCCTGCGGTGCACATCTCCTGCTGCGCACATCTCCTGCAGTGCACACATCCTGCGGCGCACATCTCCTGCGTGCTAATCTCCTGCGTGCACATCTCCTGCGGTGCACATCTCCTGCGGCGCACATCTCCTGCGGTGCACATCTCCTGCTGCGCACATCTCCTGTGGTGCACATTTCCTGTTGCGCACATCTCCTGCGGTGCATATCTCTTGTGGCGCACATCCTGCGTTGCGAACCCTGCGTTGCACATAAATAAAACAGTTATTTACAAAAAAATTAAAAAATCAAATCAAATTAATAAAAAAACTGCGGCACACATCTCCTGATGCGCATATTGCCTGCGGCGCACATCTCCTGCTATGTACATCTCCTGCGGCTCATATCTCCTGCATGCACATCTCCTGCGGCGCACATCTCCTGCGATGCACATCTCCAGTGGCGCACATCTCCTGCTGCGCATATCGCCTGCGGCGCATATCTCCTGCTATGTACATGTCCTGCAGCGCACATTTCCTTTGCACATCTCCTGCAGTGCATATCTCAAGTGGTGCACATCTCCTGCTGCGCACATCTCCTGCGGCGCATATCTCCTGCGTACACATCTCCTGCGGTGCACATCTCCTGCGGCGCACATCTCCTGCTATGTACATCTCCTGCGGCTCACATCTCCTGCATGCACATCTCCTGCGGCGCACATATCCTGCGATGCACATCTCCAGTGGCGCACATCTCCGGCGGTGCACATCTCTTGCGGCGCGCACCCTGCGGTGCACATAAATGAAACATTTATTTACAAAAAAATAATAATAATTAACTCAAATTAATAAAAAAACTGTGCGCACAAATCCTGCAGCGCACATCTCCTGCGTGCTAATCTCCTGCGTGCACATCTCCTGCGGTGCACATCTCCTGCTGCGCACATCTCCTGTGGTGCACATCTCCTGTTGCGCACATCTCCTGCGGTGCATATCTCTTGCGGCGCACATCCTGCGTTGCGAACTATGCGTTGCACATAAATAAAAGAGTTATTTACAAAAAAAGAAAAAAATCAAATCAAATTAATAAAAAAACTGCGGCACACATCTCCTGCTGCGCATATCGCCTGCGGCGCACATCTCCTGCTATGTACGTCTCCTGCGGCTCACATCTCCTGCATGCACATCTCCTGCAGCGCACATCTCCTGCAGTGCACACATCCTGCGGCGCACATCTCCTGCGTGCTAATCTCCTGCGTGCACATCTCCTGCAGTGCACATCTCCTGCGGCGCACATCTCCTGCGGTGCACATCTCCTGCTGCGCACATCTCCTGTGGTGCACATTTCCTGTTGCGCACATCTCCTGCGGTGTACATCCTGCGTCGCACACCCTGCGGTGCACATAAATGAAACATTTATTTACAAAAAAATATTATTAAATCATACTAATAAAAAAAACGTGTGCACACACCCTGCTGCGCACATCTCCTGAGGCGCACATCTCATGCTGCGCACATCTCCTGCGGCGCACATCTCCTGCTATGTACATCTCCTGCTGCGCATATCGCCTGCGGCGCACATCTCCTGCTATGTACATCTCCTGCGGCGCACATCTCCTGCGTGCACATCTCCTGCTATGTACATCTCCTGCGGCGCACATCTCCTGCGTGCACATCTCCTGTGGTGCACATCTCCAGTGGCGCACATCTCCTGCTGCGCAAATCTCCTGCGGTGTACATCCTGCGTCGCACACCCTGCGGTGCAAATAAATTAAACATTTATTTACAAAAAATAATAATAATTAACTCAAATTCCTAAAAAAACTGTGCGCACACATCCTGTGGCACACATCTCCTGCGGCACTCATCTCCTTCGTGCATATCTCCTGCGGTGCACATCTCCAGTGGCGCACATCTCCTGCTACACAAATCTCCTGCGGTGAAAAACCTGCATCGCACACCCTTCGGTGCACATAAATGAAACATTTATTTACAAAAAAATATTATTAAATCAAATTAATAAAAAAAACGTGTGCACACACCCTGCTGCGCACATCTCCTGAGGCGCACATCTCCTGCGTGCACATATCCTGCGTTGCACATCTCCTGCGTGCACATTTCCTGCGGCGCACATCTCCTGCGGTGCACATCTCCGGTGGCACATATCGCCTGCGGCGCACATCTCCTGCTATGTACATCTCCTGCGGCTCACATCTCCTGCATGCACATCTCCTGCGGCGCACATCTCCTGCGATGCACATCTCCAGTGGGGCACATCTCCTGCTGCGCATATCGCCTGCGGCGCATATCTCCTGCTATGTACATGTCCTGCAGCGCACATTTCCTTTGCACATCTCCTGCAGTGCATATCTCAAGTGGTGCACATCTCCTGCTGCGCACATCTCCTGCGGCGCATATCTCCTGCGTACACATCTCCTGCGGTGCACATCTCCTGCGGCGCACATCTCCTGCTATGTACATCTCCTGCGGCTCACATCTCCTGCATGCACATCTCCTGCGGCGCACATATCCTGCGATGCACATCTCCAGTGGCGCACATCTCCGGCGGTGCACATCTCTTGCGGCGCGCACCCTGCGGTGCACATAAATGAAACATTTATTTACAAAAAAATAATAATAATTAACTCAAATTAATAAAAAAACTGTGCGCACAAATCCTGCAGCGCACATCTCCTGCGTGCTAATCTCCTGCGTGCACATCTCCTGCGGTGCACATCTCCTGCTGCGCACATCTCCTGTGGTGCACATCTCCTGTTGCGCACATCTCCTGCGGTGCATATCTCTTGCGGCGCACATCCTGCGTTGCGAACTATGCGTTGCACATAAATAAAAGAGTTATTTACAAAAAAAGAAAAAAATCAAATCAAATTAATAAAAAAACTGCGGCACACATCTCCTGCTGCGCATATCGCCTGCGGCGCACATCTCCTGCTATGTACGTCTCCTGCGGCTCACATCTCCTGCATGCACATCTCCTGCAGCGCACATCTCCTGCAGTGCACACATCCTGCGGCGCACATCTCCTGCGTGCTAATCTCCTGCGTGCACATCTCCTGCGGTGCACATCTCCTGCGGCGCACATCTCCTGCGGTGCACATCTCCTGCTGCGCACATCTCCTGTGGTGCACATTTCCTGTTGCGCACATCTCCTGCGGTGTACATCCTGCGTCGCACACCCTGCGGTGCACATAAATGAAACATTTATTTACAAAAAAATATTATTAAATCAAACTAATAAAAAAAACGTGTGCACACACCCTGCTGCGCACATCTCCTGAGGCGCACATCTCATGCTGCGCACATCTCCTGCGGCGCATATCTCCTGCTATGTACATCTCCTTCTGCGCATATCGCCTGCGGCGCACATCTCCTGCTATGTACATCTCCTGCGGCGCACATCTCCTGCGTGCACATCTCCTGCTATGTACATCTCCTGCGGCGCACATCTCCTGCGTGCACATCTCCTGTGGTGCACATCTCCAGTGGCGCACATCTCCTGCTGCGCAAATCTCCTGCGGTGTACATCCTGCGTCGCACACCCTGCGGTGCAAATAAATTAAACATTTATTTACAAAAAATAATAATAATTAACTCAAATTCCTAAAAAAACTGTGCGCACACATCCTGCATTGCACATCTCCTGCTTGCACATCTCCTGCGGCGCATATCTCCTGTGTACACATCTCCTGCGGTGCACATCTCCTGCTGCGCACATCTCCTGCGGTGGACATCTCCTGTGGTGCACATATCCTGCTATGTACATCTCCTAAGTGCTCATCTCCTGCTATGTAAATCTCCTGCGGCGCACATCTCCTGCGGCGCACATCTTCTGCGTGCACATCTCCTGCGGTGCACATCTCCAGTGGCGCACATCTCCTGCTGCGCAAATCTCCTGAGGTGCACATAAATGAAACATTTATTTACAAAAAATAATAATAATTAACTCAAATTCCTAAAAAAACTGTGCGTACACATCTCCTGCAGTGCACATCTCCTGCTGCGCACATCTCCTGCGGTGCAGATCTCTTGCGGTGCACATCTCCTGCTGCGCAAATCTCCTGCAGTGCACGTCTCCTGCGTGCACATCTCCTGCTATGTACATCTCCTGCGGCGCAAATGTCCTGCGTGCACATCTCCTGCGGTGCACATCTCCAGTGGCGCACATCTCCTGCTGCGCAAATCTCCTGCGGTGTACATCCTGCGTCGCACACCCTGCGGTGCAAATAAATTAAACATTTATTTACAAAAAATAATAATAATTAACTCAAATTCCTAAAAAAACTGTGCGCACACATCCTGCATTGCACATCTCCTGCTTGCACATCTCTTGCGGCGCACATCTCCTGCTATGTCTATCTCCTGCGGCGCACATCTCCTGCTATGTACATCTCCTGCTGCGCATATCGCCTGCGGCGCACATCTCCTGCGGTGCACATCTCCGATGGCGCACATCTCCTGCGTGCACATCTCCTGCGGCGCACATCTCCTGCAGCGCACATCTCCTGCGTGCACATCTCCTGCTGCACATATCGCCTGCGGCGCACATCTCCTGCGGTGGACATCTCCTGCGGTGCACATATCCTGCTATGTACATCTCCTGCGTGCTCATCTCCTGCTATGTAAATCTCCTGCGGCGCACATCTCCTGCGTGCACATCTCCTGCGTGCACATCTCCTTTGGTGCACATCTCCAGTGGCGCACATCTCCTGCTGCGCAAATCTCCTGAGGTGCACATAAATGAAACATTTATTTACAAAAAATAATAATAATTAACTAAAATTCCTAAAAAAACTGTGCGTACACATCTCCCGCAGTGCACATCTCCTGCTGCGCACATCTCCTGCGGTGCACATCTCCTGCTGCGCAAATCTCCTGCAGTGCACGTCTCCTGCGGTGCACATCTCCGATGGCGCACATCTCCTGAGTGCACATCTCCTGCGGCGCACATCTCCTGCAGCGCATATCTCCTAAGTGCACATCTCCTGCGTACACATCTCTTGCGGTGCACATCTCCAGTGGCGCACATCTACTGCTGCGGAAATCTCCTGCGGTGAACATCCTGCGTCGCACACCCTGCGGTGCACATAAATGAAACATTTATTCACAAAAAATAATAATAATTAACTCAAATTCCTAAAAAAACTGTGCGCACACATCCTGTGGCGCACATCTCCTGCGGCACTCATCTCCTGCGGCGCATATCTCCTGTGTACACATCTTCTGCTGTGCACATCTCCTGCTGCGCACATCTCCTGCGGTGGACATCTCCTGCGGCGCACATCTCCTGCTATGTACATCTCCTGCTGCGCATATCGCCTGCGGCGCACATCTCCTGCGGTGCACATCTCCGATGGCGCACATCTCCTGCGTGCACATCTCCTGCGGCGCACATCTCCTGCAGCGCACATCTCCTAAGTGCACATCTCCTGCGTGCACATCTCTTGCGGTGCACATCCTCAGTGGCGCACATCTCCTGCTGCGGAAATCTCCAGCGGTGAACATCCTGCGTCGCACACCCTGCGGTGCACATAAATGAAACATTTTTTCACAAAAAATAATAATAATTAACTCAAATTCCTAAAAAACTGTGCGCACACATCCTGCAGCGCATATCTCCTGCTATGTACATCTCCTGCGGTGCACATCTCCTGCGTGCACATCTCCTGCGTGCACATCTCCTGCTATGTACATCTCCTGCTGCGCATATCGCCTGCGGCGCACATCTCCTGCTATGTACATCTCCTGCGGCGCACATCTCCTGCAGCGCACGTCTCCTGCGGTGCACATCTCCTAATGCGCACATCTCCGGCAGTGCACATCTCTTACGGCGCACACCCTGCGGTGCACATAAATGAAACATTTATTTACAAAAAAATATTATTAAATCAAATTAATAAAAAAAACGTGTGCGCAAACCCTGCTGCGCACATCTCCTGAGGCGCACATCTCCTGCTGCGCACATATCCTGCGTTGCACATCTCCTGCGTGCACATCTCCTGCGGCGCACATCTCCTGCGGTGCACATCTCCGGTGGCGCATATCGCCTGCGGCGCACATCTCCTGCTATGTACATCTCCTGCGGCGCACATCTCCTGCGTGCACATCTCCTGCTATGTACATCTCCTGCGGCGCACATCTCCTGCGTGCACATCTCCTGTGGTGCAAATCTCCAGTGGCGCACATCTCCTGCTGCGCAAATCTCCTGCGGTGTACATCCTGCGTCGCACACCCTGCGGTGCAAATAAATTAAACATTTATTTACAAAAAATAATAATAATTAACTCAAATTCCTAAAAAAACTGTGCGCACACATCCTGCATTGCACATCTCCTGCTTGCACATCTCTTGCGGCGCACATCTCCTGCTATGTATATCTCCTGCGGCGCACATCTCCTGCTATGTACATCTCCTGCTGCGCATATCGCCTGCGGCGCACATCTCCTGCGGTGCACATCTCCGATGGCGCACATCTCCTGCGTGCACATCTCCTGCGGCGCACATCTCCTGCAGCGCACATCTCCTAAGTGCACATCTCCTGCGTGCACATCTCTTGCGGTGCACATCTCCAGTGGCGCAGATCTCCTGCTGCGGAAATCTCCTGCGGTGAACATCCTGCGTCGCACACCCTGCGGTGCACATAAATGAAACATTTATTTACAAAAAATAATAATAATTAACTCAAATTCCTAAAAAAACTGTGCGTACACATCTCCTGCAGTGCACATCTCCTGCTGCGCACATCTCCTGCGGTGCAGATCTCCTGCGGTGCACATCTCCTGCTGCGCAAATCTCCTGCAGTGCACGTCTCCTGCGTGCACATCTCCTGCTATGTACATCTCCTGCGGCGCAAATGTCCTGCGTGCACATCTCCTGCGGTGCACATCTCCAGTGGCGCACATCTCCTGCTGCGCAAATCTCCTGCGGTGTACATCCTGCGTCGCACACCCTGCGGTGCAAATAAATTAAACATTTATTTACAAAAAATAATAATAATTAACTCAAATTCCTAAAAAAACTGTGCGCACACATCCTGCATTGCACATCTCCTGCTTGCACATCTCTTGCGGCGCACATCTCCTGCTATGTCTATCTCCTGCGGCGCACATCTCCTGCTATGTACATCTCCTGCTGCGCATATCGCCTGCGGCGCACATCTCCTGCGTCGCACATCTCCGATGGCGCACATCTCCTGCGTGCACATCTCCTGCGGCGCACATCTCCTGCAGCGCACATCTCCTGCGTGCACATCTCCTGCTGCGCATATCGCCTGCGGCGCACATCTCCTGCGGTGGACATCTCCTGCGGTGCACATATCCTGCTATGTACATCTCCTGCGTGCTCATCTCCTGCTATGTAAATCTCCTGCGGCGCACATCTCCTGCGTGCACATCTCCTGCGTGCACATCTCCTTTGGTGCACATCTCCAGTGGCGCACATCTCCTGCTGCGCAAATCTCCTGAGGTGCACATAAATGAAACAATTATTTACAAAAAATAATAATAATTAACTAAAATTCCTAAAAAAACTGTGCGTACACATGTCCTGCAGTGCACATCTCCTGCTGCGCACATCTCCTGCGGTGCACATCTCCTGCTGCGCAAATCTCCTGCAGTGCACGTCTCCTGCGGTGCACATCTCCGATGGCGCACATCTCCTGAGTGCACATCTCCTGCGGCGCACATCTCCTGCAGCGCACATCTCCTAAGTGCACATCTCCTGCGTACACATCTCTTGCGGTGCACATCTCCAGTGGCGCACATCTACTGCTGCGGAAATCTCCTGCGGTGAACATCCTGCGTCGCACACCCTGCGGTGCACATAAATGAAACATTTATTCACAAAAAATAATAATAATTAACTCAAATTCCTAAAAAAACTGTGCGCACACATCCTGTGGCGCACATCTCCTGCGGCACTCATCTCCTGCGGCGCATATCTCCTGTGTACACATCTCCTGCTGTGCACATCTCCTGCTGCGCACATCTCCTGCGGTGGACATCTCCTGCGGCGCACATCTCCTGCTATGTACATCTCCTGCTGCGCATATCGCCTGCGGCGCACATCTCCTGCGGTGCACATCTCCGATGGCGCACATCTCCTGCGTGCACATCTCCTGCGGCGCACATCTCCTGCAGCGCACATCTCCTAAGTGCACATCTCCTGCGTGCACATCTCTTGCGGTGCACATCTCCAGTGGCGCACATCTCCTGCTGCGGAAATCTCCTGCGGTGAACATCCTGCGTCGCACACCCTGCGGTGCACATAAATGAAACGTTTTTTCACAAAAAATAATAATAATTAACTCAAATTCCTAAAAAACTGTGCGCACACATCCTGCAGCGCACATCTCCTGCTATGTACATCTCCTGCGGCGCACATCTCCTGCGTGCACATCTCCTGCGTGCACATCTCCTGCTATGTACATCTCCTGCTGCGCATATCGCCTGCGGCGCACATCTCCTGCTATGTACATCTCCTGCGGCGCACATCTCCTGCAGCGCACGTCTCCTGCGGTGCACATCTCCTAATGCGCACATCTCCGGCAGTGCACATCTCTTACGGCGCACACCCTGCGGTGCACATAAATGAAACATTTATTTACAAAAAAATATTATTAAATCAAATTAATAAAAAAAACGTGTGCGCAAACCCTGCTGCGCACATCTCCTGAGGCGCACATCTCCTGCTGCGCACATATCCTGCGTTGCACATCTCCTGCGTTCACATCTCCTGCGGCGCACATCTCCTGCGGTGCACATCTCCGGTGGCGCATATCGCCTGCGGCGCACATCTCCTGCTATGTACATCTCCTGCGGCGCACATCTCCTGCGTGCACATCTCCTGCTATGTACATCTCCTGCGGCGCACATCTCCTGCGTGCACATCTCCTGTGGTGCAAATCTCCAGTGGCGCACATCTCCTGCTGCGCAAATCTCCTGCGGTGTACATCCTGCGTCGCACACCCTGCGGTGCAAATAAATTAAACATTTATTTACAAAAAATAATAATAATTAACTCAAATTCCTAAAAAAACTGTGCGCACACATCCTGCATTGCACATCTCCTGCTTGCACATCTCTTGCGGCGCACATCTCCTGCTATGTATATCTCCTGCGGCGCACATCTCCTGCTATGTACATCTCCTGCTGCGCATATCGCCTGCGGCGCACATCTCCTGCGGTGCACATCTCCGATGGCGCACATCTCCTGCGTGCACATCTCCTGCGGCGCACATCTCCTGCAGCGCACATCTCCTAAGTGCACATCTCCTGCGTGCACATCTCTTAGGGTGCACATCTCCAGTGGCGCAGATCTCCTGCTGCGGAAATCTCCTGCGGTGAACATCCTGCGTCGCACACCCTGCGGTGCACATAAATGAAACATTTATTTACAAAAAATAATAATAATTAACTCAAATTCCTAAAAAAACTGTGCGTACACATCTCCTGCAGTGCACATCTCCTGCTGCGCACATCTCCTGCGGTGCAGATCTCCTGCGGTGCACATCTCCTGCTGCGCAAATCTCCTGCAGTGCACGTCTCCTGCGTGCACATCTCCTGCTATGTACATCTCCTGCGGCGCAAATGTCCTGCGTGCACATCTCCTGCGGTGCACATCTCCAGTGGCGCACATCTCCTGCTGCGCAAATCTCCTGCGGTGTACATCCTGCGTCGCACACCCTGCGGTGCAAATAAATTAAACATTTATTTACAAAAAATAATAATAATTAACTCAAATTCCTAAAAAAACTGTGCGCACACATCCTGCATTGCACATCTCCTGCTTGCACATCTCTTGCGGCGCACATCTCCTGCTATGTCTATCTCCTGCGGCGCACATCTCCTGCTATGTACATCTCCTGCTGCGCATATCGCCTGCGGCGCACATCTCCTGCGGTGCACATCTCCGATGGCGCACATCTCCTGCGTGCACATCTCCTGCGGCGCACATCTCCTGCAGCGCACATCTCCTGCGTGCACATCTCCTGCTGCGCATATCGCCTGCGGCGCACATCTCCTGCGGTGGACATCTCCTGCGGTGCACATATCCTGCTATGTACATCTCCTGCGTGCTCATCTCCTGCTATGTAAATCTCCTGCGGCGCACATCTCCTGCGTGCACATCTCCTGCGTGCACATCTCCTTTGGTGCACATCTCCAGTGGCGCACATCTCCTGCTGCGCAAATCTCCTGAGGTGCACATAAATGAAACATTTATTTACAAAAAATAATAATAATTAACTAAAATTCCTAAAAAAACTGTGCGTACACATCTCCTGCAGTGCACATCTCCTGCTGCGCACATCTCCTGCGGTGCACATCTCCTGCTGCGCAAATCTCCTGCAGTGCACGTCTCCTGCGGTGCACATCTCCGATGGCGCACATCTCCTGAGTGCACATCTCCTGCGGCGCACATCTCCTGCAGCGCACATCTCCTAAGTGCACATCTCCTGCGTACACATCTCTTGCGGTGCACATCTCCAGTGGCGCACATCTACTGCTGCGCACATCTCCTGCGGCACTCATCTCCTGCGGCGCATATCTCCTGTGTACACATCTCCTGCTGTGCACATCTCCTGCTGCGCACATCTCCTGCGGTGGACATCTCCTGCGGCGCACATCTCCTGCTATGTACATCTCCTGCTGCGCATATCGCCTGCGGCGCACATCTCCTGCGGTGCACATCTCCGATGGCGCACATCTCCTGCGTGCACATCTCCTGCGGCGCACATCTCCTGCAGCGCACATCTCCTAAGTGCACATCTCCTGCGTGCACATCTCTTGCGGTGCACATCTCCAGTGGCGCACATCTCCTGCTGCGGAAATCTCCTGCGGTGAACATCCTGCGTCGCACACCCTGCGGTGCACATAAATGAAACGTTTTTTCACAAAAAATAATAATAATTAACTCAAATTCCTAAAAAACTGTGCGCACACATCCTGCAGCGCACATCTCCTGCTATGTACATCTCCTGCGGCGCACATCTCCTGCGTGCACATCTCCTGCGTGCACATCTCCTGCTATGTACATCTCCTGCTGCGCATATCGCCTGCGGCGCACATCTCCTGCTATGTACATCTCCTGCGGCGCACATCTCCTGCAGCGCACGTCTCCTGCGGTGCACATCTCCTAATGCGCACATCTCCGGCAGTGCACATCTCTTACGGCGCACACCCTGCGGTGCACATAAATTAAACATTTATTTACAAAAAAATATTATTAAATCAAATTAATAAAAAAAACGTGTGCGCAAACCCTGCTGCGCACATCTCCTGAGGCGCACATCTCCTGCTGCGCACATATCCTGCGTTGCACATCTCCTGCGTGCACATCTCCTGCGGCGCACATCTCCTGCGGTGCACATCTCCGGTGGCGCATATCGCCTGCGGCGCACATCTCCTGCTATGTACATCTCCTGCGGCGCACATCTCCTGCGTGCACATCTCCTGCTATGTACATCTCCTGCGGCGCACATCTCCTGCGTGCACATCTCCTGTGGTGCAAATCTCCAGTGGCGCACATCTCCTGCTGCGCAAATCTCCTGCGGTGTACATCCTGCGTCGCACACCCTGCGGTGCAAATAAATTAAACATTTATTTACAAAAAATAATAATAATTAACTCAAATTCCTAAAAAAACTGTGCGCACACATCCTGCATTGCACATCTCCTGCTTGCACATCTCTTGCGGCGCACATCTCCTGCTATGTATATCTCCTGCGGCGCACATCTCCTGCTATGTACATCTCCTGCTGCGCATATCGCCTGCGGCGCACATCTCCTGCGGTGCACTTCTCCGATGGCGCACATCTCCTGCGTGCACATCTCCTGCGGCGCACATCTCCTGCAGCGCACATCTCCTGCGTGCACATCTCCTGCGTGCACATCTCTTGCGGTGCACATCTCCAGTGGCGCAGATCTCCTGCTGCGGAAATCTCCTGCGGTGAACATCCTGCGTCGCACACCCTGCGGTGCACATAAATGAAACATTTATTTACAAAAAATAATAATAATTAACTCAAATTCCTAAAAAAACTGTGCGTACACATCTCCTGCAGTGCACATCTCCTGCTGCGCACATCTCCTGCGGTGCAGATCTCCTGCGGTGCACATCTCCTGCTGCGCAAATCTCCTGCAGTGCACGTCTCCTGCGTGCACATCTCCTGCTATGTACATCTCCTGCGGCGCAAATGTCCTGCGTGCACATCTCCTGCGGTGCACATCTCCAGTGGCGCACATCTCCTGCTGCGCAAATCTCCTGCGGTGTACATCCTGCGTCGCACACCCTGCGGTGCAAATAAATTAAACATTTATTTACAAAAAATAATAATAATTAACTCAAATTCCTAAAAAAACTGTGCGCACACATCCTGCATTGCACATCTCCTGCTTGCACATCTCTTGCGGCGCACATCTCCTGCTATGTCTATCTCCTGCGGCGCACATCTCCTGCTATGTACATCTCCTGCTGCGCATATCGCCTGCGGCGCACATCTCCTGCGGTGCACATCTCCGATGGCGCACATCTCCTGCGTGCACATCTCCTGCGGCGCACATCTCCTGCAGCGCACATCTCCTGCGTGCACATCTCCTGCTGCGCATATCGCCTGCGGCGCACATCTCCTGCGGTGGACATCTCCTGCGGTGCACATATCCTGCTATGTACATCTCCTGCGTGCTCATCTCCTGCTATGTAAATCTCCTGCGGCGCACATCTCATGCGTGCACATCTCCTGCGTGCACATCTCCTTTGGTGCACATCTCCAGTGGCGCACATCTCCTGCTGCGCAAATCTCCTGAGGTGCACATAAATGAAACATTTATTTACAAAAAATAATAATAATTAACTAAAATTCCTAAAAAAACTGTGCGTACACATCTCCTGCAGTGCACATCTCCTGCTGCGCACATCTCCTGCGGTGCACATCTCCTGCTGCGCAAATCTCCTGCAGTGCACGTCTCCTGCGGTGCACATCTCCGATGGCGCACATCTCCTGAGTGCACATCTCCTGCGGCGCACATCTCCTGCAGCGCACATCTCCTAAGTGCACATCTCCTGCGTACACATCTCTTGCGGTGCACATCTCCAGTGGCGCACATCTACTGCTGCGGAAATCTCCTGCGGTGAACATCCTGCGTCGCACACCCTGCGGTGCACATAAATGAAACATTTATTCACAAAAAATAATAATAATTAACTCAAATTCCTAAAAAAACTGTGCGCACACATCCTGTGGCGCACATCTCCTGCGGCACTCATCTCCTGCGGCGCATATCTCCTGTGTACACATCTCCTGCTGTGCACATCTCCTGCTGCGCACATCTCCTGCGGTGGACATCTCCTGCGGCGCACATCTCCTGCTATGTACATCTCCTGCTGCGCATATCGCCTGCGGCGCACATCTCCTGCGGTGCACATCTCCGATGGCGCACATCTCCTGCGTGCACATCTCCTGCGGCGCACATCTCCTGCAGCGCACATCTCCTAAGTGCACATCTCCTGCGTGCACATCTCTTGCGGTGCACATCTCCAGTGGCGCACATCTCCTGCTGCGGAAATCTCCTGCGGTGAACATCCTGCGTCGCACACCCTGCGGTGCACATAAATGAAACGTTTTTTCACAAAAAATAATAATAATTAACTCAAATTCCTAAAAAACTGTGCGCACACATCCTGCAGCGCACATCTCCTGCTATGTACATCTCCTGCGGCGCACATCTCCTGCGTGCACATCTCCTGCGTGCACATCTCCTGCTATGTACATCTCCTGCTGCGCATATCGCCTGCGGCGCACATCTCCTGCTATGTACATCTCCTGCGGCGCACATCTCCTGCAGCGCACGTCTCCTGCGGTGCACATCTCCTAATGCGCACATCTCCGGCAGTGCACATCTCTTACGGCGCACACCCTGCGGTGCACATAAATGAAACATTTCTTTACAAAAAAATATTATTAAATCAAATTAATAAAAAAAACGTGTGCGCAAACCCTGCTGCGCACATCTCCTGAGGCGCACATCTCCTGCTGCGCACATATCCTGCGTTGCACATCTCCTGCGTGCACATCTCCTGCGGCGAACATCTCCTGCGGTGCACATCTCCGGTGGCGCATATCGCCTGCGGCGCACATCTCCTGCTATGTACATCTCCTGCGGCGCACATCTCCTGCGTGCACATCTCCTGCCATGTACATCTCCTGCGGCGCACATCTCCTGCGTGCACATCTCCTGTGGTGCAAATCTCCAGTGGCGCACATCTCCTGCTGCGCAAATCTCCTGCGGTGTACATCCTGCGTCGCACACCCTGCGGTGCAAATAAATTAAACATTTATTTACAAAAAATAATAATAATTAACTCAAATTCCTAAAAAAACTGTGCGCACACATCCTGCATTGCACATCTCCTGCTTGCACATCTGTTGCGGCGCACATCTCCTGCTATGTATATCTCCTGCGGCGCACATCTCCTGCTATGTACATCTCCTGCTGCGCATATCGCCTGCGGCGCACATCTCCTGCGGTGCACATCTCCGATGGCGCACATCTCCTGCGTGCACATCTCCTGCGACGCACATCTCCTGCAGCGCACATCTCCTAAGTGCACATCTCCTGCGTGCACATCTCTTGCGGTGCACATCTCCAGTGGCGCAGATCTCCTGCTGCGGAAATCTCCTGCGGTGAACATCCTGCGTCGCACACCCTGCGGTGCACATAAATGAAACATTTATTTACAAAAAATAATAATAATTAACTCAAATTCCTAAAAAAACTGTGCGTACACATCTCCTGCAGTGCACATCTCCTGCTGCGCACATCTCCTGCGGTGCAGATCTCCTGCGGTGCACATCTCCTGCTGCGCAAATCTCCTGCAGTGCACGTCTCCTGCGTGCACATCTCCTGCTATGTACATCTCCTGCGGCGCAAATGTCCTGCGTGCACATCTCCTGCGGTGCACATCTCCAGTGGCGCACATCTCCTGCTGCGCAAATCTCCTGCGGTGTACATCCTGCGTCGCACACCCTGCGGTGCAAATAAATTAAACATTTATTTACAAAAAATAATAATAATTAACTCAAATTCCTAAAAAAACTGTGCGCACACATCCTGCATTGCACATCTCCTGCTTGCACATCTCTTGCGGCGCACATCTCCTGCTATGTCTATCTCCTGCGGCGCACATCTCCTGCTATGTACATCTCCTGCTGCGCATATCGCCTGCGGCGCACATCTCCTGCGGTGCACATCTCCGATGGCGCACATCTCCTGCGTGCACATCTCCTGCGGCGCACATCTCCTGCAGCGCACATCTCCTGCGTGCACATCTCCTGCTGCGCATATCGCCTGCGGCGCACATCTCCTGCGGTGGACATCTCCTGCGGTGCACATATCCTGCTATGTACATCTCCTGCGTGCTCATCTCCTGCTATGTAAATCTCCTGCGGCGCACATCTCCTGCGTGCACATCTCCTGCGTGCACATCTCCTTTGGTGCACATCTCCAGTGGCGCACATCTCCTGCTGCGCAAATCTCCTGAGGTGCACATAAATGAAACATTTATTTACAAAAAATAATAATAATTAACTAAAATTCCTAAAAAAACTGTGCGTACACATCTCCTGCAGTGCACATCTCCTGCTGCGCACATCTCCTGCGGTGCACATCTCCTGCTGCGCAAATCTCCTGCAGTGCACGTCTCCTGCGGTGCACATCTCCGATGGCGCACATCTCCTGAGTGCACATCTCCTGCGGCGCACATCTCCTGCAGCGCACATCTCCTAAGTGCACATCTCCTGCGTACACATCTCTTGCGGTGCACATCTCCAGTGGCGCACATCTACTGCTGCGGAAATCTCCTGCGGTGAACATCCTGCGTCGCACACCCTGCGGTGCACATAAATGAAACATTTATTCACAAAAAATAATAATAATTAACTCAAATTCCTAAAAAAACTGTGCGCACACATCCTGTGGCGCACATCTCCTGCGGCACTCATCTCCTGCGGCGCATATCTCCTGTGTACACATCTCCTGCTGTGCACATCTCCTGCTGCGCACATCTCCTGCGGTGGACATCTCCTGCGGCGCACATCTCCTGCTATGTACATCTCCTGCTGCGCATATCGCCTGCGGCGCACATCTCCTGCGGTGCACATCTCCGATGGCGCACATCTCCTGCGTGCACATCTCCTGCGGCGCACATCTCCTGCAGCGCACATCTCCTAAGTGCACATCTCCTGCGTGCACATCTCTTGCGGTGCACATCTCCAGTGTCGCACATCTCCTGCTGCGGAAATCTCCTGCGGTGAACATCCTGCGTCGCACACCCTGCGGTGCACATAAATGAAACGTTTTTTCACAAAAAATAATAATAATTAACTCAAATTCCTAAAAAACTGTGCGCACACATCCTGCAGCGCACATCTCCTGCTATGTACATCTCCTGCGGCGCACATCTCCTGCGTGCACATCTCCTGCGTGCACATCTCCTGCTATGTACATCTCCTGCTGCGCATATCGCCTGCGGCGCACATCTCCTGCTATGTACATCTCCTGCGGCGCACATCTCCTGCAGCGCACGTCTCCTGCGGTGCACATCTCCTAATGCGCACATCTCCGGCAGTGCACATCTCTTACGGCGCACACCCTGCGGTGCACATAAATGAAACATTTATTTACAAAAAAATATTATTAAATCAAATTAATAAAAAAAACGTGTGCGCAAACCCTGCTGCGCACATCTCCTGAGGCGCACATCTCCTGCTGCGCACATATCCTGCGTTGCACATCTCCTGCGTGCACATCTCCTGCGGCGCACATCTCCTGCGGTGCACATCTCCGGTGGCGCATATCGCCTGCGGCGCACATCTCCTGCTATGTACATCTCCTGAGGCGCACATCTCCTGCGTGCACATCTCCTGCTATGTACATCTCCTGCGGCGCACATCTCCTGCGTGCACATCTCCTGTGGTGCAAATCTCCAGTGGCGCACATCTCCTGCTGCGCAAATCTCCTGCGGTGTACATCCTGCGTCGCACACCCTGCGGTGCAAATAAATTAAACATTTATTTACAAAAAATAATAATAATTAACTCAAATTCCTAAAAAAACTGTGCGCACACATCCTGCATTGCACATCTCCTGCTTGCACATCTCTTGCGGCGCACATCTCCTGCTATGTATATCTCCTGCGGCGCACATCTCCTGCTATGTACATCTCCTGCTGCGCATATCGCCTGCGGCGCACATCTCCTGCGGTGCACATCTCCGATGGCGCACATCTCCTGCGTGCACATCTCCTGCGGCGCACATCTCCTGCAGCGCACATCTCCTAAGTGCACATCTCCTGCGTGCACATCTCTTGCGGTGCACATCTCCAGTGGCGCAGATCTCCTGCTGCGGAAATCTCCTTCGGTGAACATCCTGCGTCGCACACCCTGCGGTGCACATAAATGAAACATTTATTTACAAAAAATAATAATAATTAACTCAAATTCCTAAAAAAACTGTGCGTACACATCTCCTGCAGTGCACATCTCCTGCTGCGCACATCTCCTGCGGTGCAGATCTCCTGCGTGCACATCTCCTGCTATGTACATCTCCTGCGGCGCAAATGTCCTGCGTGCACATCTCCTGCGGTGCACATCTCCAGTGGCGCACATCTCCTGCTGCGCAAATCTCCTGCGGTGTACATCCTGCGTCGCACACCCTGCGGTGCAAATAAATTAAACATTTATTTACAAAAAATAATAATAATTAACTCAAATTCCTAAAAAAACTGTGCGCACACATCCTGCATTGCACATCTCCTGCTTGCACATCTCTTGCGGCGCACATCTCCTGCTATGTCTATCTCCTGCGGCGCACATCTCCTGCTATGTACATCTCCTGCTGCGCATATCGCCTGCGGCGCACATCTCCTGCGGTGCACATCTCCGATGGCGCACATCTCCTGCGTGCACATCTCCTGCGGCGCACATCTCCTGCAGCGCACATCTCCTGCGTGCACATCTCCTGCTGCGCATATCGCCTGCGGCGCACATCTCCTGCGGTGGACATCTCCTGCGGTGCACATATCCTGCTATGTACATCTCCTGCTGCGCATATCGCCTGCGGCGCACATCTCCTGCGGTGCACATCTCCGATGGCGCACATCTCCTGCGTGCACATCTCCTGCGGCGCACATCTCCTGCAGCGCACATCTCCTAAGTGCACATCTCCTGCGTGCACATCTCTTGCGGTGCACATCTCCAGTGGCGCAGATCTCCTGCTGCGGAAATCTCCTGCGGTGAACATCCTGCGTCGCACACCCTGCGGTGCACATAAATGAAACATTTATTTACAAAAAATAATAATAATTAACTCAAATTCCTAAAAAAACTGTGCGTACACATCTCCTGCAGTGCACATCTCCTGCTGCGCACATCTCCTGCGGTGCAGATCTCCTGCGGTGCACATCTCCTGCTGCGCAAATCTCCTGCAGTGCACGTCTCCTGCGTGCACATCTCCTGCTATGTACATCTCCTGCGGCGCAAATGTCCTGCGTGCACATCTCCTGCGGTGCACATCTCCAGTGGCGCACATCTCCTGCTGCGCAAATCTCCTGCGGTGTACATCCTGCGTCGCACACCCTGCGGTGCAAATAAATTAAACATTTATTTACAAAAAATAATAATAATTAACTCAAATTCCTAAAAAAACTGTGCGCACACATCCTGCATTGCACATCTCCTGCTTGCACATCTCTTGCGGCGCACATCTCCTGCTATGTCTATCTCCTGCGGCGCACATCTCCTGCTATGTACATCTCCTGCTGCGCATATCGCCTGCGGCGCACATCTCCTGCGGTGCACATCTCCGATGGCGCACATCTCCTGCGTGCACATCTCCTGCGGCGCACATCTCCTGCAGCGCACATCTCCTGCGTGCACATCTCCTGCTGCGCATATCGCCTGCGGCGCACATCTCCTGCGGTGGACATCTCCTGCGGTGCACATATCCTGCTATGTACATCTCCTGCGTGCTCATCTCCTGCTATGTAAATCTCCTGCGGCGCACATCTCCTGCGTGCACATCTCCTGCGTGCACATCTCCTTTGGTGCACATCTCCAGTGGCGCACATCTCCTGCTGCGCAAATCTCCTGAGGTGCACATAAATGAAACATTTATTTACAAAAAATAATAATAATTAACTAAAATTCCTAAAAAAACTGTGCGTACACATCTCCTGCAGTGCACATCTCCTGCTGCGCACATCTCCTGCGGTGCACATCTCCTGCTGCGCAAATCTCCTGCAGTGCACGTCTCCTGCGGTGCACATCTCCGATGGCGCACATCTCCTGAGTGCACATCTCCTGCGGCGCACATCTCCTGCAGCGCACATCTCCTAAGTGCACATCTCCTGCGTACACATCTCTTGCGGTGCACATCTCCAGTGGCGCACATCTACTGCTGCGGAAATCTCCTGCGGTGAACATCCTGCGTCGCACACCCTGCGGTGCACATAAATGAAACATTTATTCACAAAAAATAATAATAATTAACTCAAATTCCTAAAAAAACTGTGCGCACACATCCTGTGGCGCACATCTCCTGCGGCACTCATCTCCTGCGGCGCATATCTCCTGTGTACACATCTCCTGCTGTGCACATCTCCTGCTGCGCACATCTCCTGCGGTGGACATCTCCTGCGGCGCACATCTCCTGCTATGTACATCTCCTGCTGCGCATATCGCCTGCGGCGCACATCTCCTGCGGTGCACATCTCCGATGGCGCACATCTCCTGCGTGCACATCTCCTGCGGCGCACATCTCCTGCAGCGCACATCTCCTAAGTGCACATCTCCTGCGTGCACATCTCTTGCGGTGCACATCTCCAGTGTCGCACATCTCCTGCTGCGGAAATCTCCTGCGGTGAACATCCTGCGTCGCACACCCTGCGGTGCACATAAATGAAACGTTTTTTCACAAAAAATAATAATAATTAACTCAAATTCCTAAAAAACTGTGCGCACACATCCTGCAGCGCACATCTCCTGCTATGTACATCTCCTGCGGCGCACATCTCCTGCGTGCACATCTCCTGCGTGCACATCTCCTGCTATGTACATCTCCTGCTGCGCATATCGGCTGCGGCGCACATCTCCTGCTATGTACATCTCCTGCGGCGCACATCTCCTGCAGCGCACGTCTCCTGCGGTGCACATCTCCTAATGCGCACATCTCCGGCAGTGCACATCTCTTACGGCGCACACCCTGCGGTGCACATAAATGAAACATTTATTTACAAAAAAATATTATTAAATCAAATTAATAAAAAAAACGTGTGCGCAAACCCTGCTGCGCACATCTCCTGCGGCGCACATCTCCTGCAGCGCACATCTCCTAAGTGCATATCTCCTGCGTGCACATCTCTTGCGGTGCACATCTCCAGTGGCGCACATCTCCTGCTGCGGAAATCTCCTGCGGTGAACATCCTGCGTCGCACACCCTGCGGTGCACATAAATGAAACGTTTTTTCACAAAAAATAATAATAATTAACTCAAATTCCTAAAAAACTGTGCGCACACATCCTGCAGCGCACATCTCCTGCTATGTACATCTCCTGCGGCGCACATCTCCTGCGTGCACATCTCCTGCGTGCACATCTCCTGCTATGTACATCTCCTGCTGCGCATATCGCCTGCGGCGCACATCTCCTGCTATGTACATCTCCTGCGGCGCACATCTCCTGCAGCGCACGTCTCCTGCGGTGCACATCTCCTAATGCGCACATCTCCGGCAGTGCACATCTCTTACGGCGCACACCCTGCGGTGCACATAAATGAAACATTTATTTACAAAAAAATATTATTAAATCAAATTAATAAAAAAAACGTGTGCGCAAACCCTGCTGCGCACATCTCCTGAGGCGCACATCTCCTGCTGCGCACATATCCTGCGTTGCACATCTCCTGCGTGCACATCTCCTGCGGCGCACATCTCCTGCGGTGCACATCTCCGGTGGCGCATATCGCCTGCGGCGCACATCTCCTGCTATGTACATCTCCTGCGGCGCACATCTCCTGCGTGCACATCTCCTGCTATGTACATCTCCTGCGGCGCACATCTCCTGCGTGCACATCTCCTGTGGTGCAAATCTCCAGTGGCGCACATCTCCTGCTGCGCAAATCTCCTGCGGTGTACATCCTGCGTCGCACACCCTGCGGTGCAAATAAATTAAACATTTATTTACAAAAAATAATAATAATTAACTCAAATTCCTAAAAAAACTGTGCGCACACATCCTGCATTGCACATCTCCTGCTTGCACATCTCTTGCGGCGCACATCTCCTGCTATGTATATCTCCTGCGGCGCACATCTCCTGCTATGTACATCTCCTGCTGCGCATATCGCCTGCGGCGCACATCTCCTGCGGTGCACATCTCCGATGGCGCACATCTCCTGCGTGCACATCTCCTGCGGCGCACATCTCCTGCAGCGCACATCTCCTAAGTGCACATCTCCTGCGTGCACATCTCTTGCGGTGCACATCTCCAGTGGCGCAGATCTCCTGCTGCGGAAATCTCCTGAGGTGAACATCCTGCGTCGCACACCCTGCGGTGCACATAAATGAAACATTTATTTACAAAAAATAATAATAATTAACTCAAATTCCTAAAAAAACTGTGCGTACACATCTCCTGCAGTGCACATCTCCTGCTGCGCACATCTCCTGCGGTGCAGATCTCCTGCGGTGCACATCTCCTGCTGCGCAAATCTCCTGCAGTGCACGTCTCCTGCGTGCACATCTCCTGCTATGTACATCTCCTGCGGCGCAAATGTCCTGCGTGCACATCTCCTGCGGTGCACATCTCCAGTGACGCACATCTCCTGCTGCGCAAATCTCCTGCGGTGTACATCCTGCGTCGCACACCCTGCGGTGCAAATAAATTAAACATTTATTTACAAAAAATAATAATAATTAACTCAAATTCCTAAAAAAACTGTGCGCACACATCCTGCATTGCACATCTCCTGCTTGCACATCTCTTGCGGCGCACATCTCCTGCTATGTCTATCTCCTGCGGCGCACATCTCCTGCTATGTACATCTCCTGCTGCGCATATCGCCTGCGGCGCACATCTCCTGCGGTGCACATCTCCGATGGCGCACATCTCCTGCGTGCACATCTCCTGCGGCGCACATCTCCTGCAGCGCACATCTCCTGCGTGCACATCTCCTGCTGCGCATATCGCCTGCGGCGCACATCTCCTGCGGTGGACATCTCCTGCGGTGCACATATCCTGCTATGTACATCTCCTGCGTGCTCATCTCCTGCTATGTAAATCTCCTGCGGCGCACATCTCCTGCGTGCACATCTCCTGCGTGCACATCTCCTTTGGTGCACATCTCCAGTGGCGCACATCTCCTGCTGCGCAAATCTCCTGAGGTGCACATAAATGAAACATTTATTTACAAAAAATAATAATAATTAACTAAAATTCCTAAAAAAACTGTGCGTACACATCTCCTGCAGTGCACATCTCCTGCTGCGCACATCTCCTGCGGTGCACATCTCCTGCTGCGCAAATCTCCTGCAGTGCACGTCTCCTGCGGTGCACATCTCCGATGGCGCACATCTCCTGAGTGCACATCTCCTGCGGCGCACATCTCCTGCAGCGCACATCTCCTAAGTGCACATCTCCTGCGTACACATCTCTTGCGGTGCACATCTCCAGTGGCGCACATCTACTGCTGCGGAAATCTCCTGCGGTGAACATCCTGCGTCGCACACCCTGCGGTGCACATAAATGAAACATTTATTCACAAAAAATAATAATAATTAACTCAAATTCCTAAAAAAACTGTGCGCACACATCCTGTGGCGCACATCTCCTGCGGCACTCATCTCCTGCGGCGCATATCTCCTGTGTACACATCTCCTGCTGTGCACATCTCCTGCTGCGCACATCTCCTGCGGTGGACATCTCCTGCGGCGCACATCTCCTGCTATGTACATCTCCTGCTGCGCATATCGCCTGCGGCGCACATCTCCTGCGGTGCACATCTCCGATGGCGCACATCTCCTGCGTGCACATCTCCTGCGGTGCACATCTCCTGCAGCGCACATCTCCTAAGTGCACATCTCCTGCGTGCACATCTCTTGCGGTGCACATCTCCAGTGGCGCACATCTCCTGCTGCGGAAATCTCCTGCGGTGAACATCCTGCGTCGCACACCCTGCGGTGCACATAAATGAAACGTTTCTTCACAAAAAATAATAATAATTAACTCAAATTCCTAAAAAACTGTGCGCACACATCCTGCAGCGCACATCTCCTGCTATGTACATCTCCTGCGGCGCACATCTCCTGCGTGCACATCTCCTGCGTGCACATCTCCTGCTATGTACATCTCCTGCTGCGCATATCGCCTGCGGCGCACATCTCCTGCTATGTACATCTCCTGCGGCGCACATCTCCTGCAGCGCACGTCTCCTGCGGTGCACATCTCCTAATGCGCACATCTCCGGCAGTGCACATCTCTTACGGCGCACACCCTGCGGTGCACATAAATGAAACATTTATTTACAAAAAAATATTATTAAATCAAATTAATAAAAAAAACGTGTGCGCAAACCCTGCTGCGCACATCTCCTGAGGCGCACATCTCCTGCTGCGCACATATCCTGCGTTGCACATCTCCTGCGTGCACATCTCCTGCGGCGCACATCTCCTGCGGTGCACATCTCCGGTGGCGCATATCGCCTGCGGCGCACATCTCCTGCTATGTACATCTCCTGCGGCGCACATCTCCTGCGTGCACATCTCCTGCTATGTACATCTCCTGCGGCGCACATCTCCTGCGTGCACATCTCCTGTGGTGCAAATCTCCAGTGGCGCACATCTCCTGCTGCGCAAATCTCCTGCGGTGTACATCCTGCGTCGCACACCCTGCGGTGCAAATAAATTAAACATTTATTTACAAAAAATAATAATAATTAACTCAAATTCCTAAAAAAACTGTGCGCACACATCCTGCATTGCACATCTCCTGCTTGCACATCTCTTGCGGCGCACATCTCCTGCTATGTATATCTCCTGCGGCGCACATCTCCTGCTATGTACATCTCCTGCTGCGCATATCGCCTGCGGCGCACATCTCCTGCGGTGCACATCTCCGATGGCGCACATCTCCTGCGTGCACATCTCCTGCGGCGCACATCTCCTGCAGCGCACATCTCCTAAGTGCACATCTCCTGCGTGCACATCTCTTGCGGTGCACATCTCCAGTGGCGCAGATCTCCTGCTGCGGAAATCTCCTGCGGTGAACATCCTGCGTCGCACACCCTGCGGTGCACATAAATGAAACATTTATTTACAAAAAATAATAATAATTAACTCAAATTCCTAAAAAAACTGTGCGCACACATCCTGTGGCACACATTTCCTGCGGCACTCATCTCCTGCGGCGCACATCTCCTGCGGTGCACGTCTCCTGCGGTGCACATCTCCTAATGCGCACATCTCCGGCAGTGCACATCTCTTACGGCGCACACCCTGCGGTGCACATAAATGAAACATTTATTTACAAAAAAATATTATTAAATCAAATTAATAAAAAAAACGTGTGCACACACCCTGCTGCGCACATCTCCTGAGGCGCACATCTCCTGCTGCGCACATCTCCTGCGTGCACATATCCTGCGTTGCACATCTCCTGCGTGCACATCTCCTGCTGCGCACATCTCCTGCGGTGGACATCTCCTGCGGTGCACATATCCTGCTATGTACATCTCCTGCGTGCTTATCTCCTGCTATGTAAATCTCCTGCGGCGCACATCTCCTGCGTGCACATCTCCTGCGTGCACATCTCCTGTGGTGCACATCTCCAGTGGCGCACATCTCCTGCTGCGCAAATCTCCTGCAGTGCACGTCTCCTGCGTTCACATCTCCTGCTATGTACATCTCCTGCGGCGCAAATGTCCTGCGTGCACATCTCCTGCGGTGCACATCTCCAGTGGCGCACATCTCCTGCTGCGCAAATCTCCTGCGGTGTACATCCTGCGTCGCACACCCTGCGGTGCAAATAAATTAAACATTTATTTACAAAAAATAATAATAATTAACTCAAATTCCTAAAAAAACTGTGCGCACACATCCTGCATTGCACATCTCCTGCTTGCACATCTCTTGCGGCGCACATCTCCTGCTATGTACATCTCCTGCTGCGCATATCGCCTGCGGCGCAAATCTCCTGCGGTGCACATCTCCGATGGCGCACATCTCCTGCGTGCACATCTCCTGCGGCGCACATCTCCTGCAGCGCACATCTCCTAAGTGCACATCTCCTGCGTGCTAATCTCCTGCGTGCACATCTCCTGCGGTGCACATCTCCTGCGGCGCACATCTCCTGCGGTGCACATCTCCTGCTGCGCACATCTCCTGTGGTGCACATTTCCTGTTGCGCACATCTCCTGCGGTGCATATCTCTTGTGGCGCACATCCTGCGTTGCGAACCCTGCGTTGCACATAAATAAAACAGTTATTTACAAAAAAATTAAAAAATCAAATCAAATTAATAAAAAAACTGCGGCACACATCTCCTGATGCGCATATTGCCTGCGGCGCACATCTCCTGCGATGCACATCTCCAGTGGCGCACATCTCCTGCTGCGCATATCGCCTGCGGCGCATATCTCCTGCTATGTACATGTCCTGCAGCGCACATTTCCTGTGCACATCTCCTGCAGTGCATATCTCAAGTTGTGCACATCTCCTGCTGCGCACATCTCCTGCGGCGCATATCTCCTGCGTACACATCTCCTGCGGTGCACATCTCCTGCTGCGCACATCTCCTGCGTTGTACATCTCCTGCGGTGCACATCTCCTGCTGCCCACATCTCCGGCGGTGCAAATCTCTTGCGGCGCACATCCTGCGGCGCACACCCTTTGTTGCACATAAATGAAACATTTATTTACAAAAAAATTATAATAATGAACTCAAATTAATAAAAAAACTGTGCGCACATATCCTGCGGCGCACATCTCCTGCGTGCCAATCTCCTGCTGCGCACATCTCCTGCGGTGCACATCTCCCGCGGCGCACATCTCCTGCGGTGCACTTCTCCTGCGGCGCACATCTCCTGCTGCACACATCTCCTGCGGTGCACATCTCTTGCGGCGCACATCCTGCGGCGCACACCCTGCGTTGCACATAAATGAAACATTTATTTACAAAAAAATCAAAAAATCAAATCAAATTAATAAAAAAACTGCGGCACACATCTCCTGCTGCGCATATCGCCTGCGGCGCACATCTCCTGCTATGTACATCTCCTGCGGCTCACATCTCCTGCATGCACATCTCCTGCGGCGCACATATCCTGCGATGCACATCTCCAGTGGCGCACATCTCCGGCGGTGCACATCTCTTGCGGCGCGCACCCTGCGGTGCACATAAATGAAACATTTATTTACAAAAAAATAATAATAATTAACTCAAATTAATAAAAAAACTGTGCGCACAAATCCTGCAGCGCACATCTCCTGCGTGCTAATCTCCTGCGTGCACATCTCCTGCGGTGCACATCTTCTGCTGCGCACATCTCCTGTGGTGCACATCTCCTGTTGCGCACATCTCCTGCGGTGCATATCTCTTGCGGCGCACATCCTGCGTTGCGAACTATGCGTTGCACATAAATAAAACAGTTATTTACAAAAAAAGAAAAAAATCAAATCAAATTAATAAAAAAACTGCGGCACACATCGCCTGCTGCGCATATCGCCTGCGGCGCACATCTCCTGCTATGTACGTCTCCTGCGGCTCACATCTCCTGCATGCACATCTCCTGCAGCGCACATCTCCTGCAGTGAATATCCCAAGTGGTGCACATCTCCTGCTGCGCACGTCTCCTGCGGCACACATCTCCTGCTGCGCACATCTCCGGCGGTGCACATCTCTTGCGGCGCACACCCTGCGGTGTACATAAATGAAACATTTATTTACAAAAAAATATTATTAAATCAAATTAATAAAAAAAACGTGTGCACACACCCTGCTGCGCACATCTCCTGCGGCGCACATCTCCTGCTGCGCACATCTCCTGCGTGCACATATCCTGCGTTGCACATCTCCTGCGTGCACATCTCCTGCTGCGCACATCTCCTGCGGTGGACATCTCCTGCGGTGCACATATCCTGCTATGTACATCTCCTGCGTGCTTATCTCCTGCTATGTAAATCTCCTGCGGCGCACATCTCCTGCGTGCACATCTCCTGCGTGCACATCTCCTGTGGTGCACATCTCCAGTGGCGCACATCTCCTGCTGCGCAAATCTCCTGAGGTGCACATAAATGAAACATTTATTTACAAAAAATTATAATAATTAACTCAAATTCCTAAAAAAACTGTGCGTACACATCTTCTGCAGTGCACATCTCCTGCTGCGCACATCTCCTGCGGTGCAGATCTCCTGCGGTGCACATCTCCTGCTGCGCAAATCTCCTGCAGTGCACGTCTCCTGCGTTCACATCTCCTGCTATGTACATCTCCTGCGGCGCAAATGTCCTGCGTGCACATCTCCTGCGGTGCACATCTCCAGTGGCGCACATCTCCTGCTGCGCAAATCTCCTGCGGTGTACATCCTGCGTCGCACACCCTGCGGTGCAAATAAATTAAACATTTATTTACAAAAAATAATAATAATTAACTCAAATTCCTAAAAAAACTGTGCGCACACATCCTGCATTGCACATCTCCTGCTTGCACATCTCTTGCGGCGCACATCTCCTGCTATGTACATCTCCTGCTGCGCATATCGCCTGCGGCGCAAATCTCCTGCGGTGCACATCTCCGATGGCGCACATCTCCTGCGTGCACATCTCCTGCGGCGCACATCTCCTGCAGCGCACATCTCCTAAGTGCACATCTCCTGCGTGCTAATCTCCTGCGTGCACATCTCCTGCGGTGCACATCTCCTGCGGCGCACATCTCCTGCGGTGCACATCTCCTGCTGCGCACATCTCCTGCGGTGCATATCTCTTGTGGCGCACATCCTGCGTTGCGAACCCTGCGTTGCACATAAATAAAACAGTTATTTACAAAAAAATTAAAAAATCAAATCAAATTAATAAAAAAACTGCGGCACACATCTCCTGATGCGCATATTGCCTGCGGCGCACATCTCCTGCTATGTACATCTCCTGCGGCTCACATCTCCTGCATGCACATCTCCTGCGGCGCACATCTCCTGCGATGCACATCTCCAGTGGCGCACATCTCCTGCTGCGCATATCGCCTGCGGCGCATATCTCCTGCTATGTACATGTCCTGCAGCGCACATTTCCTGTGCACATCTCCTGCAGTGCATATCTCAAGTTGTGCACATCTCCTGCTGCGCACATCTCCTGCGGCGCATATCTCCTGCGTACACATCTCCTGCGGTGCACATCTCCTGCTGCGCACATCTCCTGCGTTGTACATCTCCTGCGGTGCACATCTCCTGCTGCCCACATCTCCGGCGGTGCAAATCTCTTGCGGCGCACATCCTGCGGCGCACACCCTTTGTTGCACATAAATGAAACATTTATTTACAAAAAAATTATAATAATGAACTCAAATTAATAAAAAAACTGTGCGCACATATCCTGCGGCGCACATCTCCTGCGTGCCAATCTCCTGCTGCGCACATCTCCTGCGGTGCACATCTCCTGCGGCGCACATCTCCTGCGGTGCACTTCTCCTGCGGCGCACATCTCCTGCTGCACACATCTCCTGCGGTGCACATCTCTTGCGGCGCACATCCTGCGGCGCACACCCTGCGTTGCACATAAATGAAACATTTTTTTACAAAAAAATTATAATAATTAACTCAAATTAATAACAAAACTGTGCGCACACATCCTGCGGCGCAAATCTCCTGCTGCGCACATCTCCTGTGTTGCAAAACATGCGATGCACATAAATAAAATAATAAAAAAACTTTGCGCACACATCCTGCGGCGCACATCTCCTGCGTGCATATCTCCTGCGGTGCACATCTCCAGTGGCGCACATCTCCTGCTACGAAAATCTCCTGCGGTGAAAATCCTGCATCGCACACCCTGCGGTGCACATAAATGAAACATTTATTTACAAAAAATAATAATAATTAACTCAAATTCCTAAAAAAAATGTGCGCACACAACCTGCGGCGCACATCGCCTGCGGCACTCATCTCCTGCGGCGCATATCTCCTGCGTACACATCTCCTGCGGTGCACATCTCCTGCTGCGCACATCTCCTGCGGTGTACATCTCCAGCGGTGCACATCTCCTGCTGCGCACATCTGCGGCGGTGCATATCTCTAGCGGCGCACATCCTGCCGCGCACATCTCCTGCGGTGCACATCTCCTGAGGCGCACATCTCCTGCGATGCACATCTCCTGTGGTGCACATCTCCTGCTGCGCACATCTCCGGCGGTGCACATCTCTTGCGGCACACATCCTGCGGCGCACACCCTTCGTTGCACATAAATGAAACATTTATTTACAAAAAAATTATAATAATTAAGTCAAATTAATAAAAAAACTGTGCGCACACATCCTGCGGTGCAAATCTCCTGCTGCGCACATCTCCTGCATTGCAGAACATGCGATGCACATAAATAAAATTAATAAAAAAACTGTGCGCACACATCCTGCGGCGCACATCTCCTGCGTGCCAATCTCCTGCTGCGCACATCTCCTACGGTGCACATCTCCTGCGGCGCACATCTCCTGCGGTGCACATCTCCTGCTGCGCACATCTCCTGCGTTGCAAATCTCCGCACACATCCTGCGGCGCACATCTCCTGCGGCACTCATCTCCTGCGGCGCTTATCTCCTGCGTACACATCTCCTGCGGTGCACATCTCCTGCTGCGCATATCTCCTGCGGTTTACATCTCCTGCGGTGCACATCTCCTGCTGCGCACATCTCCGGCGGTGCATATCTCTTGCGGCGCACATCCTGCGGCGCACACCCTTCGTTGCACATAAATGAAACATTTATTTACAAAAAAATTATAATAATTAACTCAAATTAATAAAAAAACTGTGCGCACACATCCTGCGGCGCAAATCTCCTGCTGTGCACATCTCCTGCTTTGCACAACATGCGATGCACATAAATAAAATTAATAAAAAAACTGTGCGCACACATCCTGCGGCGCACATCTCCTGCGTGCTAATCTCCTGCGTGCACATCTCCTGCGGCACACATCTCCTGCTGCGCATATCGCCTGCGGCGCACATCTCCTGCTATGTACGTCTCCTGCGGCTCACATCTCCTGCATGCACATCTCCTGCAGCGCACATCTCCTGCAGTGAATATCCCAAGTGGTGCACATCTCCTGCTGCGCACGTCTCCTGCGGCACACATCTCCTGCTGCGCACATCTCCTGCGGTGCACATCTCCTAATGCGCACATCTCCTGTGGCGCACATCTCTTGCGGCGCACATCTCTTGCGGTGCACATCTCCTGCGGCGCACATCTCTTGCGGCGCACATCTCTTGCGGTGCACATCTCCTGCGGCGCACATCTCCTGTGGTGCACATCTCTTGCGGCGCACATCCTGCGGCGCACACCCTGCGTTGCACATAAATGAAACATTTATTTACAAAAAAATTATAATAATTAACTCAAATTAATAACAAAACTGTGCGCACACATCCTGCGGCGCAAATCTCCTGCTGCGCACATCTCCTGTGTTGCAAAACATGCGATGCACATAAATAAAATAATAAAAAAACTTTGCGCACACATCCTGCGGCGCACATCTCCTGCGTGCATATCTCCTGCGGTGCACATCTCCAGTGGCGCACATCTCCTGCTACGAAAATCTCCTGCGGTGAAAATCCTGCATCGCACACCCTGCGGTGCACATAAATGAAACATTTATTTACAAAAAATAATAATAATTAACTCAAATTCCTAAAAAAAATGTGCGCACACATCCTGCGGCGCACATCGCCTGCGGCACTCATCTCCTGCGGCGCATATCTCCTGCGTACACATCTCCTGCGGTGCACATCTCCTGCTGCGCACATCTCCTGCGGTGTACATCTCCAGCGGTGCACATCTCCTGCTGCGCACATCTGCGGCGGTGCATATCTCTAGCGGCGCACATCCTGCCGCGCACATCTCCTGCGGTGCACATCTCCTGAGGCGCACATCTCCTGCGGTGCACATCTCCTGTGGTGCACATCTCCTGCTGCACACATCTCCGGCGGTGCACATCTCTTGCGGCACACATCCTGCGGCGCACACCCTTCGTTGCACATAAATGAAACATTTATTTACAAAAAAATTATAATAATTAAGTCAAATTAATAAAAAAACTGTGCGCACACATCCTGCGGTGCAAATCTCCTGCTGCGCACATCTCCTGCATTGCAGAACATGCGATGCACATAAATAAAATTAATAAAAAAACTGTGCGCACACATCCTGCGGCGCACATCTCCTGCGTGCCAATCTCCTGCTGCGCACATCTCCTACGGTGCACATCTCCTGCGGCGCACATCTCCTGCGGTGCACATGTCCTGCTGCGCACATCTCCTGCGTTGCAAATCTCCGCACACATCCTGCGGCGCACATCTCCTGCGGCACTCATCTCCTGCGGCGCTTATCTCCTGCGTACACATCTCCTGCGGTGCACATCTCCTCCTGCGCATATCTCCTGCGGTTTACATCTCCTGCGGTGCACATCTCCTGCTGCGCACATCTCCGGCGGTGCATATCTCTTGCGGCGCACATCCTGCGGCGCACACCCTTCGTTGCACATAAATGAAACATTTATTTACAAAAAAATTATAATAATTAACTCAAATTAATAAAAAAACTGTGCGCACACATCCTGCGGCGCAAATCTCCTGCTGTGCACATCTCCTGCTTTGCACAACATGCGATGCACATAAATAAAATTAATAAAAAAACTGTGCGCACACATCCTGCGGCGCACATCTCCTGCGTGCTAATCTCCTGCGTGCACATCTCCTGCGGCACACATCTCCTGCTGCGCATATCGCCTGCGGCGCACATCTCCTGCTATGTACGTCTCCTGCGGCTCACATCTCCTGCATGCACATCTCCTGCAGCGCACATCTCCTGCAGTGAATATCCCAAGTGGTGCACATCTCCTGCTGCGCACGTCTCCTGCGGCACACATCTCCTGCTGCGCACATCTCCTGCGGTGCACATCTCCTAATGCGCACATCTCCGGCGGTGCACATCTCTTGCGGCGCACACCCTGCGGTGTACATAAATGAAACATTTATTTACAAAAAAATATTATTAAATCAAATTAATAAAAAAAACGTGTGCACACACCCTGCTGCGCACATCTCCTGCGGCGCACATCTCCTGTGGCGCACATCTCTTGCGGCGCACATCTCTTGCGGTGCACATCTCCTGCTGCGCACATCTCCTGCGGTGCACATCTCCTGCTGCGCACATCTCCTGCGGTGCACATCTCCTGCTGCGCACATCTCCTGCGTGCACATCTCTTGCGCCGCACATCTCCTGCGGCGCACATCTCTTGCTGCGCACATCTCCTGCGGTGCACATCTCTTGCGGCGCACATCCTGCGGCGCACACCCTGCGTTGCACATAAATGAAACATTTATTTACAAAAAAATCAAAAAATCAAATCAAATTAATAAAAAAACTGCGGCACACATCTCCTGCTGCGCATATCTCCTGCGGCGCACATCTCCTGCTATGTACATCTCCAGTGGCGCACATCTCCGGCGGTGCACATCTCTTGCGGCGCGCACCCTGCGGTGCACATAAATGAAACATTTATTTACAAAAAAATAATAATAATTAACTCAAATTAATAAAAAAACTGTGCGCACAAATCCTGCAGCGCACATCTCCTGTGGTGCACATCTCCTGTTGCGCACATCTCCTGCGGTGCACATCTCCTGCGGTGCACATCTCCTGCTGCGCACATCTCCTGTGGTGCACATCTCCTGTTGCGCACATCTCCTGCGGTGCATATCTCTTGCGGCGCACATCCTGCGTTGCGAACTATGCGTTGCACATAAATGAAACAGTTATTTACAAAAAAAGAAAAAAATCAAATCAAATTAATAAAAAAACTGCGGCACACATCTCCTGCTGCGCATATCGCCTGCGGCGCACATCTCCTGCTATGTACGTCTCCTGCGGCTCACATCTCCTGCATGCACATCTCCTGCAGCGCACATCTCCTGCAGTGAATATCCCAAGTGGTGCACATCTCCTGCTGCGCACGTCTCCTGCGGCACACATCTCCTGCTGCGCACATCTCCTGCGGTGCACATCTCCTAATGCGCACATCTCCGGCGGTGCACATCTCTTGCGGCGCACACCCTGCGGTGCACATAAATGAAACATTTATTTACAAAAAAATATTATTAAATCAAATTAATAAAAAAAACGTGTGCACACACCCTGCTGCGCACATCTCCTGCGGCGCACATCTCCTGTGGCGCACATCTCTTGCGGCGCACATCTCTTGCGGTGCACATCTCCTGCTGCGCACATCTCCTGCGGTGCACATCTCCTGCTGCGCACATCTCCTGCGGCGCACATCTCCTGTGGCGCACATCTCCTGCTGCGCACGTCTCCTGCGGCACACATCTCCTGCTGCGCACATCTCCTGCGGTGCACATCTCCTGCTGCGCACATCTCCTGCGGTGCACATCTCCTGCTGCGCACATCTCCTGCGTACAAATCTCCTGCGGTGCACATCTCCTGCTGCTCACATCTCCTGCGGTGTACATCTCCTGCGGTGCACATCTCCTGCTGCGCACATCTCCTGCAGTGCACACATCCTGCGGCGCACATCTCCTGCGTGCTATTCTCCTGCGTGCACATCTCCTGCGGTGCACATCTCCTGCGGCGCACATCTCCTGCGGTGCACATCTCCTGCTGCGCACATCTCCTGTGGTGCACATTTCCTGTTGCGCACATCTCCTGCGGTGCATATCTCTTGTGGCGCACATCCTGCGTTGCGAACCCTGCGTTGCACATAAATAAAACAGTTATTTACAAAAAAGTTAAAAAATCAAATCAAATTAATAAAAAAACTGCGGCACACATCTCCTGATGCGCATATTGCCTGCGGCGCACATCTCCTGCTATGTACACCTCCTGCGGCTCACATCTCCTGCATGCACATCTCCTGCGGCGCACATCTCCTGCGATGCACATCTCCAGTGGCGCACATCTCCTGCTGCGCATATCGCCTGCGGCGCATATCTCCTGCTATGTACATGTCCTGCAGCGCACATTTCCTGTGCACATCTCCTGCAGTGCATATCTTAAGTGGTGCACATCTCCTGCTGCGCACATCTCCTGCGGCGCATATCTCCTGCGTACACATCTCCTGCGGTGCACATCTCCTGCTGCGCACATCTCCTGCGTTGTACATCTCCTGCGGTGCACATCTCCTGCTGCCCACATCTCCGGCGGTGCAAATCTCTTGCGGCGCACATCCTGCGGCGTACACCCTTCGTTGCACATAAATGAAACATTTATTTACAAAAAAATTATAATAATGAACTCAAATTAATAAAAAAACTGTGCGCACACATCCTGCGGCGCACATCTCCTGCGTGCCAATCTCCTGCTGCGCACATCTCCTGCGGTGCACATCTCCTGCGGCGCACATCTCCTGCGGTGCACTTCTCCTGCGGCGCACATCTCCTGCTGCACACATCACCTGCGGTGCACATCTCTTGCGGCGCACATCCTGCGGCGCACACCCTGCTTTGCACATAAATGAAACATTTATTTACAAAAAAATCAAAAAATCAAATCAAATTAATAAAAAAACTGCGGCACACATCTCCTGCTGCACATATCGCCTGCGGCGCACATCTCCTGCTATGTACGTCTCCTGCGGCTCACATCTCCTGCATGCACATCTCCTGCGGCGCACATATCCTGCGATGCACATCTCCAGTGGCACACATCTCCGGCGGTGCACATCTCTTGCGGCGCGCACCCTGCGGTGCACATAAATGAAACATTTATTTACAAAAAAATAATAATAATTAACTCAAATTAATAAAAAAACTGTGCGCACAAATCCTGCAGCGCACATCTCCTGCATGCACATCTCCTGCGGCGCACATATCCTGCGATGCACATCTCCAGTGGCGCACATCTCCTGTGGTGCGCATCTCCTGTTGCGCACATCTCCTGCGGTGCATATCTCTTGCGGCGCACATCCTGCGTTGCGAACTATGCGTTGCACATAAATAAAACAGTTATTTACAAAAAAAGAAAAAAATCAAATCAAATTAATAAAAAAACTGCGGCACACATCTCCTGCTGCGCATATCGCCTGCGGCGCACATCTCCTGCTATGTACGTCTCCTGCGGCTCACATCTCCTGCATGCACATCTCCTGCAGCGCACATCTCCTGCAGTGCACACATCCTGCGGCGCACATCTCCTGCGTGCTAATCTCCTGCGTGCACATCTCCTGTGGTGCACATCTCCTGCGGCGCACATCTCCTGCGGTGCACATCTCCTGCTGCGCACATCTCCTGTGGTGCACATTTCCTGTTGCGCACATCACCTGCGGTGCATATCTCTTGTGGCGCACATCCTGCGTTGCGAACCCTGCGTTGCACATAAATAAAACAGTTATTTACAAAAAAATTAAAAAATCAAATCAAATTAATAAAAAAACTGCGGCACACATCTCCTGATGCGCATATTGCCTGCGGCGCACATCTCCTGCTATGTACATCTCCTGCAGCTCACATGTCCTGCATGCACATCTCCTGCGGCGCACATCTCCTGCTATGTACATCTCCTGCGGCTCACATGTCCTGCATGCACATCTCCTGCTATGTACATCTCCTGCGGCTCACATCTCCTGCATGCACATCTCCTGCGGCGCACATATCCTGCGATGCACATCTCCAGTGGCGCACATCTCCGGCGGTGCACATCTCTTGCGGCGCTCACCCTGCGGTGCACATAAATGAAACATTTATTTACAAAAAAATAATAATAATTAACTCAAATTAATAAAAAAACTGTGCGCACAAATCCTGCAGCGCACATCTCCTGCGTGCTAATCTCCTGCGTGCACATCTCCTGCTGCGCACATCTCCTGTGGTGCACATCTCCTGTTGCGCACATCTCCTGCGGTGCATATCTCTTGCGGCGCACATCTCCTAATGCGCACATCTCCGGCGGTGCACATCTCTTGCGGCGCACACCCTGCGGTGTACATAAATGAAACATTTATTTACAAAAAAATATTATTAAATCAAATTAATAAAAAAAACGTGTGCACACACCCTGCTGCGCACATCTCCTGCGGCGCACATCTCCTGTGGCGCACATCTCTTGCGGCGCACATCTCTTGCGGTGCACATCTCCTGCTGCGCACATCTCCTGCGGTGCACATCTCCTGCTGCGCACATCTCCTGCGGTGCACATCTCCTGCTGCGCACATCTCCTGCGTGCACATCTCTTGCGCCGCACATCTCCTGCGGCGCACATCTCTTGCTGCGCACATCTCCTGCGGTGCACATCTCTTGCGCCGCACATCCTGCGGCGCACACCCTGCGTTGCACATAAATGAAACATTTATTTACAAAAAAATCAAAAAATCAAATCAAATTAATAAAAAAACTGCGGCACACATCTCCTGCTGCGCATATCTCCTGCGGCGCACATCTCCTGCTATGTACATCTCCAGTGGCGCACATCTCCGGCGGTGCACATCTCTTGAGGCGCGCACCCTGCGGTGCACATAAATGAAACATTTATTTACAAAAAAATAATAATAATTAACTCAAATTAATAAAAAAACTGTGCGCACAAATCCTGCAGCGCATATCTCCTGTGGTGCACATCTCCTGTTGCGCACATCTCCTGCGGTGCACATCTCCTGCGGTGCACATCTCCTGCTGCGCACATCTCCTGTGGTGCACATCTCCTGTTGCGCACATCTCCTGCGGTGCATATCTCTTGCGGCGCACATCCTGCGTTGCGAACTATGCGTTGCACATAAATAAAACAGTTATTTACAAAAAAAGAAAAAAATCAAATCAAATTAATAAAAAAACTGCGGCACACATCTCCTGCTGCGCATATCGCCTGCGGCGCACATCTCCTGCTATGTACGTCTCCTGCGGCTCACATCTCCTGCATGCACATCTCCTGCAGCGCACATCTCCTGCAGTGAATATCCCAAGTGGTGCACATCTCCTGCTGCGCACGTCTCCTGCGGCACACATCTCCTGCTGCGCACATCTCCTGCGGTGCACATCTCCTAATGCGCACATCTCCGGCGGTGCACATCTCTTGCGGCGCACACCCTGCGGTGCACATAAATGAAACATTTATTTACAAAAAAATATTATTAAATCAAATTAATAAAAAAAACGTGTGCACACACCCTGCTGCGCACATCTCCTGCGGCGCACATCTCCTGTGGCGCACATCTCTTGCGGCGCACATCTCTTGCGGTGCACATCTCCTGCTGTGCACATCTCCTGCGGCGCACATCTCCTGTGGCGCACATTTCTTGCGGCGCACATCTCTTGCGGTGCACATCTCCTGCTGCGCACATCTCCTGCGGTGCACATCTCCTGCTGCGCACATCTCCTGCGGTGCACATCTCCTGCTGCGCACATCTCCTGCGTACAAATCTCCTGCGGTGCACATCTCCTGCGGTGTACATCTCCTGCGGTGCACATCTCCTGCTGCGCACATCTCCTGCAGTGCACACATCCTGCGGCGCACATCTCCTGCGTGCTATTCTCCTGCGTGCACATCTCCTGCGGTGCACATCTCCTGCGGCGCACATCTCCTGCGGTGCACATCTCCTGCTGCGCACATCTCCTGTGGTGCACATTTCCTGTTGCGCACATCTCCTGCGGTGCATATCTCTTGTGGCGCACATCCTGCGTTGCGAACCCTGCGTTGCACATAAATAAAACAGTTATTTACAAAAAAATTAAAAAATCAAATCAAATTAATAAAAAAAACTGCGGCACACATCTCCTGATGCGCATATTGCCTGCGGCGCACATCTCCTGCTATGTACATCTCCTGCGGCTCACATCTCCTGCATGCACATCTCCTGCGGCGCACATCTCCTGCGATGCACATCTCCAGTGGCGCACATCTCCTGCTGCGCATATCGCCTGCGGCGCATATCTCCTGCTATGTACATGTCCTGCAGCGCACATTTCCTGTGCACATCTCCTGCAGTGCATATCTTAAGTGGTGCACATCTCCTGCTGCGCACATCTCCTGCGGCGCATATCTCCTGCGTACACATCTCCTGCGGTGCACATCTCCTGCTGCGCACATCTCCTGCGTTGTACATCTCCTGCGGTGCACATCTCCTGCTGCCCACATCTCCGGCGGTGCAAATCTCTTGCGGCGCACATCCTGCGGCGCACACCCTTCGTTGCACATAAATGAAACATTTATTTACAAAAAAATTATAATAATGAACTCAAATTAATAAAAAAACTGTGCGCACACATCCTGCGGCGCACATCTCCTGCGTGCCAATCTCCTGCTGCGCACATCTCCTGCGGTGCACATCTCCTGCGGCGCACATCTCCTGCGGTGCACTTCTCCTGCGGCGCACATCTCCTGCTGCACACATCTCCTGCGGTGCACATCTCTTGCGGCGCACATCCTGCGGCGCACACCCTGCTTTGCACATAAATGAAACATTTATTTACAAAAAATCAAAAAATCAAATCAAATTAATAAAAAAACTGCGGCACACATCTCCTGCTGCGCATATCGCCTGCGGCGCACATCTCCTGCTATGTACATCTCCTGCGGCTCACATCTCCTGCATGCACATCTCCTGCGGCGCACATATCCTGCGATGCACATCTCCAGTGGCACACATCTCCGGCGGTGCACATCTCTTGCGGCGCGCACCCTGCGGTGCACATAAATGAAACATTTATTTACAAAAAAATAATAATAATTAACTCAAATTAATAAAAAAACTGTGCGCACAAATCCTGCAGCGCACATCTCCTGCGTGCTAATCTCCTGCGTGCACATCTCCTGCGGTGCACATCTCCTGCTGCGCACATCTCCTGTGGTGCGCATCTCCTGTTGCGCACATCTCCTGCGGTGCATATCTCTTGCGGCGCACATCCTGCGTTGCGAACTATGCGTTGCACATAAATAAAACAGTTATTTACAAAAAAAGAAAAAAATCAAATCAAATTAATAAAAAAACTGCGGCACACATCTCCTGCTGCGCATATCGCCTGCGGCGCACATCTCCTGCTATGTACGTCTCCTGCGGCTCACATCTCCTGCATGCACATCTCCTGCAGCGCACATCTCCTGCAGTGCACACATCCTGCGGCGCACATCTCCTGCGTGCTAATCTCCTGCGTGCACATCTCCTGCGGTGCACATCTCCTGCGGCGCACATCTCCTGCGGTGCACATCTCCTGCTGCGCACATCTCCTGTGGTGCACATTTCCTGTTGCGCACATCTCCTGCGGTGCATATCTCTTGTGGCACACATCCTGCGTTGCGAACCCTGCGTTGCACATAAATAAAACAGTTATTTACAAAAAAATTAAAAAATCAAATCAAATTAATAAAAAAACTGCGGCACACATCTCCTGATGCGCATATTGCCTGCGGCGCACATCTCCTGCTATGTACATCTCCTGCGGCTCACATCTCCTGCATGCACATCTCCTGCGGCGCACATCTCCTGCGATGCACATCTCCAGTGGCGCACATGTCCTGCTGCGCATATCGCCTGCGGCGCATATCTCCTGCTATGTACATGTCCTGCAGCGCACATTTCCTGTGCACATCTCCTGCAGTGCATATCTCAAGTGGTGCACATCTCCTGCTGCGCACATCTCCTGCGGCGCATATCTCCTGCGTACACATCTCCTGCGGTGCACATCTCCTGCTGCGCACATCTCCTGCGTTGTACATCTCCTGCGGTGCACATCTCCTGCTGCCCACATCTCCGGCGGTGCAAATCTCTTGCGGCGCACATCCTGCGGCGCACACCCTTCGTTGCACATAAATGAAACATTTATTTACAAAAAAATTATAATAATGAACTCAAATTAATAAAAAAACTGTGCGCACACATCCTGCGGCGCACATCTCCTGCGTGCCAATCTCCTGCTGCGCACATCTCCTGCGGTGCACATCTCCTGCGGCGCACATCTCCTGCGGTGCACTTCTCCTGCGGCGCACATCTCCTGCTGCACACATCTCCTGCGGTGCACATCTCTTGCGGCGCACATCCTGCGGCGCACACCCTGCGTTGCACATAAATGAAACATTTATTTACAAAAAAATCAAAAAATCAAATCAAATTAATAAAAAAACTGCGGCACACATCTCCTGCTGCGCATATCGCCTGCGGCGCACATCTCCTGCTATGTACATCTCCTGCGGCTCACATCTCCTGCATGCACATCTCCTGCGGCGCACATATCCTGCGATGCACATCTCCAGTGGCGCACATCTCCGGCGGTGCACATCTCTTGCGGCGCACACCCTGCGGTGTACATAAATGAAACATTTATTTACAAAAAAATATTATTAAATCAAATTAATAAAAAAAACGTGTGCACACACCCTGCTGCGCACATCTCCTGCGGCGCACATCTCCTGTGGCGCACATCTCTTGCGGCGCACATCTCTTGCGGTGCACATCTCCTGCTGCGCACATCTCCTGCGGTGCACATCTCCTGCTGCGCACATCTCCTGCGGTGCACATCTCCTGCTGCGCACATCTCCTGCGTGCACATCTCTTGCGCCGCACATCTCCTGCGGCGCACATCTCTTGCTGCGCACATCTCCTGCGGTGCACATCTCTTGCGGCGCACATCCTGCGGCGCACACCCTGCGTTGCACATAAATGAAACATTTATTTACAAAAAAATCAAAAAATCAAATCAAATTAATAAAAAAACTGCGGCACACATCTCCTGCTGCGCATATCTCCTGCGGCGCACATCTCCTGCTATGTACATCTCCAGTGGCGCACATCTCCGGCGGTGCACATCTCTTGCGGCGCGCATCCTGCGGTGCACATAAATGAAACATTTATTTACAAAAAAATAATAATAATTAACTCAAATTAATAAAAAAACTGTGCGCACAAATCCTGAAGCGCACATCTCCTGTGGTGCACATCTCCTGTTGCGCACATCTCCTGCGGTGCACATCTCCTGCGGTGCACATCTCCTGCTGCGCACATCTCCTGTGGTGCACATCTCCTGTTGCGCACATCTCCTGCGGTGCATATCTCTTGCGGCGCACATCCTGCGTTGCGAACTATGCGTTGCACATAAATAAAACAGTTATTTACAAAAAAAGAAAAAAATCAAATCAAATTAATAAAAAAACTGCGGCACACATCTCCTGCTGCGCATATCGCCTGCGGCGCACATCTCCTGCTATGTACGTCTCCTGCGGCTCACATCTCCTGCATGCACATCTCCTGCAGCGCACATCTCCTGCAGTGAATATCCCAAGTGGTGCACATCTCCTGCTGCGCACGTCTCCTGCGGCACACATCTCCTGCTGCGCACATCTCCTGCGGTGCACATCTCCTAATGCGCACATCTCCGGCGGTGCACATCTCTTGCGGCGCACACCCTGCGGTGCACATAAATGAAACATTTATTTACAAAAAAATATTATTAAATCAAATTAATAAAAAAAACGTGTGCACACACCCTGCTGCGCACATCTCCTGCGGCGCACATCTCCTGTGGCGCACATCTCTTGCGGCGCACATCTCTTGCGGTGCACATCTCCTGCTGTGCACATCTCCTGCGGCGCACATCTCCTGTGGCGCACATTTCTTGCGGCGCACATCTCTTGCGGTGCACATCTCCTGCTGCGCACATCTCCTGCGGTGCACATCTCCTGCTGCGCACATCTCCTGCGGTGCACATCTCCTGCTGCGCACATCTCCTGCGTACAAATCTCCTGCGGTGCACATCTCCTGCTGCGCACATCTCCTGCGGTGTACATCTCCTGCGGTGCACATCTCCTGCTGCGCACATCTCCTGCAGTGCACACATCCTGCGGCGCACATCTCCTGCGTGCTATTCTCCTGCGTGCACATCTCCTGCGGTGCACATCTCCTGCGGCGCACATCTCCTGCGGTGCACATCTCCTGCTGCGCACATCTCCTGTGGTGCACATTTCCTGTTGCGCACATCTCCTGCGGTGCATATCTCTTGTGGCGCACATCCTGCGTTGCGAACCCTGCGTTGCACATAAATAAAACAGTTATTTACAAAAAAATTAAAAAATCAAATCAAATTAATAAAAAAACTGCGGCACACATCTCCTGATGCGCATATTGCCTGCGGCGCACATCTCCTGCTATGTACATCTCCTGCGGCTCACATCTCCTGCATGCACATCTCCTGCGGCGCACATCTCCTGCGATGCACATCTCCAGTGGCGCACATCTCCTGCTGCGCATATCGCCTGCGGCGCATATCTCCTGCTATGTACATGTCCTGCAGCGCACATTTCCTGTGCACATCTCCTGCAGTGCATATCTTAAGTGGTGCACATCTCCTGCTGCGCACATCTCCTGCGGCGCATATCTCCTGCGTACACATCTCCTGCGGTGCACATCTCCTGCTGCGCACATCTCCTGCGTTGTACATCTCCTGCGGTGCACATCTCCTGCTGCCCACATCTCCGGCGGTGCAAATCTCTTGCGGCGCACATCCTGCGGCGCACACCCTTCGTTGCACATAAATGAAACATTTATTTACAAAAAAATTATAATAATGAACTCAAATTAATAAAAAAACTGTGCGCACACATCCTGCGGCGCACATCTCCTGCGTGCCAATCTCCTGCTGCGCACATCTCCTGCGGTGCACATCTCCTGCGGCGCACATCTCCTGCGGCGCACATATCCTGCGATGCACATCTCCAGTGGCGCACATCTCCGGCGGTGCACATCTCTTGCGGCGCGCACCCTGCGGTGCACATAAATGAAACATTTATTTACAAAAAAATAATAATAATTAACTCAAATTAATAAAAAAACTGTGCGCACAAATCCTGCAGCGCACATCTCCTGCGTGCTAATCTCCTGCGTGCACATCTCCTGCGGTGCACATCTCCTGCTGCGCACATCTCCTGTGGTGCACATATCCCGTTGCGCACATCTCCTGCGGTGCATATCTCTTGCGGCGCACATCTCCTAATGCGCACATCTCCGGCGGTGCACATCTCTTGCGGCGCACACCCTGCGGTGTACATAAATGAAACATTTATTTACAAAAAAATATTATTAAATCAAATTAATAAAAAAAACGTGTGCACACACCCTGCTGCGCACATCTCCTGCGGCGCACATCTCCTGTGGCGCACATCTCTTGCGGCGCACATCTCTTGCGGTGCACATCTCCTGCTGCGCACATCTCCTGCGGTGCACATCTCCTGCTGCGCACATCTCCTGCGGTGCACATCTCCTGCTGCGCACATCTCCTGCGTGCACATCTCTTGCGCCGCACATCTCCTGCGGCGCAGATCTCTTGCTGCGCACATCTCCTGCGGTGCACATCTCTTGCGGCGCACATCCTGCGGCGCACACCCTGCGTTGCACATAAATGAAACATTTATTTACAAAAAAATCAAAAAATCAAATCAAATTAATAAAAAAACTGCGGCACACATCTCCTGCTGCGCATATCTCCTGCGGCGCACATCTCCTGCTATGTACATCTCCAGTGGCGCACATCTCCGGCGGTGCACATCTCTTGCGGCGCGCACCCTGCGGTGCACATAAATGAAACATTTATTTACAAAAAAATAATAATAATTAACTCAAATTAATAAAAAAACTGTGCGCACAATCCTGCAGCGCACATCTCCTGTGGTGCACATCTCCTGTTGCGCACATCTCCTGCGGTGCACATCTCCTGCTGCGCACATCTCCTGTGGTGCACATCTCCTGTTGCGCACATCTCCTGCGGTGCATATCTCTTGCGGCGCACATCCTGCGTTGCGAACTATGCGTTGCACATAAATGAAACAGTTATTTACAAAAAAAGAAAAAAATCAAATCAAATTAATAAAAAAACTGCGGCACACATCTCCTGCTGCGCATATCGCCTGCGGCGCACATCTCCTGCTATGTACGTCTCCTGCGGCTCACATCTCCTGCATGCACATCTCCTGCAGCGCACATCTCCTGCAGTGAATATCCCAAGTGGTGCACATCTCCTGCTGCGCACGTATCCTGCGGCACACATCTCCTGCTGCGCACATCTCCTGCGGTGCACATCTCCTAATGCGCACATCTCCGGCGGTGCACATCTCTTGCGGCGCACACCCTGCGGTGCACATAAATGAAACATTTATTTACAAAAAAATATTATTAAATCAAATTAATAAAAAAACGTTTGCACACACCCTGCTGCGCACATCTCCTGCGGCGCACATCTCCTGCGTGCTAATCTCCTGCGTGCACATCTCCTGCGGCACACATCTCCTGCTGCGCATATCGCCTGCGGCGCACATCTCCTGCTATGTACGTCTCCTGCGGCTCACATCTCCTGCATGCACATCTCCTGCAGCGCACATCTCCTGCAGTGAATATCCCAAGTGGTGCACATCTCCTGCTGCGCACGTCTCCTGCGGCACACATCTCCTGCTGCGCACATCTCCTGCGGTGCACATCTCCTAATGCGCACATCTCCGGCGGTGCACATCTCTTGCGGCGCACACCCTGCGGTGTACATAAATGAAACATTTATTTACAAAAAAATATTATTAAATCAAATTAATAAAAAAAACGTGTGCACACACCCTGCTGCGCACATCTCCTGCGGCGCACATCTCCTGTGGCGCACATCTCTTGCGGCGCACATCTCTTGCGGTGCACATCTCCTGCTGCGCACATCTCCTGCGTTGCACATCTCCTGCTGCGCACATCTCCTGCGGTGCACATCTCCTGCTGCGCACATCTCCTGCGTGCACATCTCTTGCGCCGCACATCTCCTGCGGCGCACATCTCTTGCTGCGCACATCTCCTGCGGTGCACATCTCTTGCGGCGCACATCCTGCGGCGCACACCCTGCGTTGCACATAAATGAAACATTTATTTACAAAAAAATCAAAAAATCAAATCAAATTAATAAAAAAACTGCGGCACACATCTCCTGCTGCGCATATCTCCTGCGGCGCACATCTCCTGCTATGTACATCTCCAGTGGCGCACATCTCCGGCGGTGCACAGCTCTTGCGGCGCGCACCCTGCGGTGCACATAAATGAAACATTTATTTACAAAAAAATAATAATAATTAACTCAAATTAATAAAAAAACTGTGCGCACAAATCCTGCAGCGCACATCTCCTGTGGTGCACATCTCCTGTTGCGCACATCTCCTGCGGTGCACATCTCCTGCGGTGCACATCTCCTGCTGCGCACATCTCCTGTGGTGCACATCTCCTGTTGCGCACATCTCCTGCGGTGCATATCTCTTGCGGCGCACATCCTGCGTTGCGAACTATGCGTTGCACATAAATAAAACAGTTATTTACAAAAAAAGAAAAAAATCAAATCAAATTAATAAAAAAACTGCGGCACACATCTCCTGCTGCGCATATCGCCTGCGGCGCACATCTCCTGCTATGTACGTCTCCTGCGGCTCACATCTCCTGCATGCACATCTCCTGCAGCGCACATCTCCTGCAGTGAATATCCCAAGTGGTGCACATCTCCTGCTGCGCACCTCTCCTGCGGCACACATCTCCTGCTGCGCACATCTCCTGCGGTGCACATCTCCTAATGCGCACATCTCCGGCGGTGCACATCTCTTGCGGCGCACACCCTGCGGTGCACATAAATGAAACATTTATTTACAAAAAAATATTATTAAATCAAATTAATAAAAAAAACGTGTGCACACACCCTGCTGCGCACATCTCCTGCGGCGCACATCTCCTGTGGCGCACATCTCTTGCGGTGCACATCTCTTGCGGTGCACATCTCCTGCTGTGCACATCTCCTGCGGCGCACATCTCCTGTGGCGCACATTTCTTGCGGCGCACATCTCTTGCGGTGCACATCTCCTGCTGCGCACATCTCCTGCGGTGCACATCTCCTGCTGCGCACATCTCCTGCTGCGCACATCTCCTGCGTACAAATCTCCTGCGGTGCACATCTCCTGCTGCGCACATCTCCTGCGGTGTACATCTCCTGCGGTGCACATCTCCTGCTGCGCACATCTCCTGCAGTGCACACATCCTGCGGCGCACATCTCCTGCGTGCTATTCTCCTGCGTGCACATCTCCTGCAGTGCACATCTCCTGCGGCGCACATCTCCTGCTGCGCACATCTCCTGTGGTGCACATCTCCAGTGGCGCACATCTCCTGCTGCGCATATCGCCTGCGGCGCATATCTCCTGCTATGTACATGTCCTGCAGCGCACATTTCCTGTGCACATCTCCTGCAGTGCATATCTCAAGTGGTGCACATCTCCTGCTGCGCACATCTCCTGCGGCGCATATCTCCTGCGTACACATCTCCTGCGGTGCACATCTCCTGCTGCGCACATCTCCTGCGTTGTACATCTCCTGCGGTGCACATCTCCTGCTGCCCACATCTCCGGCGGTGCAAATCTCTTGCGGCGCACATCCTGCGGCGCACACCCTTCGTTGCACATAAATGAAACATTTATTTACAAAAAAATTATAATAATGAACTCAAATTAATAAAAAAACTGTGCGCACACATCCTGCGGCGCACATCTCCTGCGTGCCAATCTCCTGCTGCGCACATCTCCTGCGGTGCACATCTCCTGCGGCGCACATCTCCTGCGGTGCACTTCTCCTGCGGCGCACATCTCCTGCTGCACACATCTCCTGCGGTGCACATCTCTTGCGGCGCACATCCTGCGGCGCACACCCTGCTTTGCACATAAATGAAACATTTATGTACAAAAAAATCAAAAAATCAAATCAAATTAATAAAAAAACTGCGGCACACATCTCCTGCTGCGCATATCGCCTGCGGCGCACATCTCCTGCTATGTACATCTCCTGCGGCTCACATCTCCTGCATGCACATCTCCTGCGGCGCACATATCCTGCGATGCACATCTCCAGTGGCGCACATCTCCGGCGGTGCACATCTCTTGCGGCGCGCACCCTGCGGTGCACATAAATGAAACATTTATTTACAAAAAAATAATAATAATTAACTCAAATTAATAAAAAAACTGTGCGCACAAATCCTGCAGCGCACATCTCCTGCGTGCTAATCTCCTGCGTGCACATCTCCTGCGGTGCACATCTCCTGCTGCGCACATCTCCTGTGGTGCGCATCTCCTGTTGCGCACATCTCCTGCGGTGCATATCTCTTGCGGCGCACATCCTGCGTTGCGAACTATGCGTTGCACATAAATAAAACAGTTATTTACAAAAAAAGAAAAAAATCAAATCAAATTAATAAAAAAACTGCGGCACACATCTCCTGCTGTGCATATCGCCTGCGGCGCACATCTCCTGCTATGTACGTCTCCTGCGGCTCACATCTCCTGCATGCACATCTCCTGCAGCGCACATCTCCTGCAGTGCACACATCCTGCGGCGCACATCTCCTGCGTGCTAATCTCCTGCGTGCACATCTCCTGCGGTGCACATCTCCTGCGGCGCACATCTCCTGCGGTGCACATCTCCTGCTGCGCACATCTCCTGTGGTGCACATTTCCTGTTGCGCACATCTCCTGCGGTGCATATCTCTTGTGGCGCACATCCTGCGTTGCGAACCCTGCGTTGCACATAAATAAAACAGTTATTTACAAAAAAATTAAAAAATCAAATCAAATTAATAAAAAAACTGCGGCACACATCTCCTGATGTGCATATTGCCTGCGGCGCACATCTCCTGCTATGTACATCTCCTGCGGCTCACATCTCCTGCATGCACATCTCCTGCGGCGCACATCTCCTGCGATGCACATCTCCAGTGGCGCACATCTCCAGCTGCGCATATCGCCTGCGGCGCATATCTCCTGCTATGTACATGTCCTGCAGCGCACATTTCCTGTGCACATCTCCTGCAGTGCATATCTCAAGTGGTGCACATCTCCTGCTGCGCACATCTCCTGCGGCGCATATCTCCTGCGTACACATCTCCTGCGGTGCACATCTCCTGCTGCGCACATCTCCTGCGTTGTACATCTCCTGCGGTGCACATCTCCTGCTGCCCACATCTCCGGCGGTGCAAATCTCTTGCGGCGCACATCCTGCGGCGCACACCCTTCGTTGAACATAAATGAAACATTTATTTACAAAAAAATCAAAAAATCAAATCAAATTAATAAAAAAACTGCGGCACACATCTCCTGCTGCGCATATCGCCTGCGGCGCACATCTCCTGCTATGTACATCTCCTGCGGCTCACATCTCCTGCATGCACATCTCCTGCGGCGCGCACCCTGCGGTGCACATAAATGAAACATTTATTTACAAAAAAATAATAATAATTAACTCAAATTAATAAAAAAACTGTGCGCACAAATCCTGCAGCGCACATCTCCTGCGTGCTAATCTCCTGCGTGCACATCTCCTGCGGTGCACATCTCCTGCTGCGCACATCTCCTGTGGTGCACATCTCCTGTTGCGCACATCTCCTGCGGTGCATATCTCTTGCGGCGCACATCCTGCGTTGCGAACTATGCGTTGCACATAAATAAAACAGTTATTTACAAAAAAAGAAAAAAATCAAATCAAATTAATAAAAAAACTGCGGCACACATCTCCTGCTGCGCATATCGCCTGCGGCGCACATCTCCTGCTATGTACGTCTCCTGCGGCTCACATCTCCTGCATGCACATCTCCTGCAGCGCACATCTCCTGCAGTGAATATCCCAAGTGGTGCACATCTCCTGCTGCGCACGTCTCCTGCGGCACACATCTCCTGCTGCGCACATCTCCTGCGGTGCACATCTCCTAATGCGCACATCTCCGGCGGTGCACATCTCTTGCGGCGCACACCCTGCGGTGTACATAAATGAAACATTTATTTACAAAAAAATATTATTAAATCAAATTAATAAAAAAAACGTGTGCACACACCCTGCTGCGCACATCTCCTGCGGCGCACATCTCCTGTGGCGCACATCTCTCGCGGCGCACATCTCTTGCGGTGCAAATCTCCTGCTGCGCACATCTCCTGCTGTGCACATCTCCTGCTGCGCACATCTCCTGCGGTGCACATCTCCTGCTGCGCACATCTCCTGCGTGCACATCTCTTGCGCCGCACATCTCCTGCGGCGCACATCTCTTGCTGCGCACATCTCCTGCGGTGCACATCTCTTGCGGCGCACATCCTGCGGCGCACACCCTGCGTTGCACATAAATGAAACATTTATTTACAAAAAAATCAAAAAATCAAATCAAATTAATAAAAAAACTGCGGCACACATCTCCTGCTGCGCATATCGCCTGCGGCGCAGATCTCCTGCTATGTACATCTCCTGCGGCTCACATCTCCTGCATGCACATCTCCTGCGGCGCACATCTCCTGCTATGTACATCTCCAGTGGCGCACATCTCCGGCGGTGCACATCTCTTGCGGCGCGCACCCTGCGGTGCACATAAATGAAACATTTATTTACAAAAAAATAATAATAATTAACTCAAATTAATAAAAAAACTGTGCGCACAATCCTGCAGCGCACATCTCCTGTGGTGCACATCTCCTGTTGCGCACATCTCCTGCGGTGCACATCTCCTGCTGCGCACATCTCCTGTGGTGCACATCTCCTGTTGCGCACATCTCCTGCGGTGCATATCTCTTGCGGCGCACATCCTGCGTTGCGAACTATGCGTTGCACATAAATGAAACAGTTATTTACAAAAAAAGAAAAAAATCAAATCAAATTAATAAAAAAACTGCGGCACACATCTCCTGCTGCGCATATCGCCTGCGGCGCACATCTCCTGCTATGTACGTCTCCTGCGGCTCACATCTCCTGCATGCACATCTCCTGCAGCGCACATCTCCTGCAGTGAATATCCCAAGTGGTGCACATCTCCTGCTGCGCACGTATCCTGCGGCACACATCTCCTGCTGCGCACATCTCCTGCGGTGCACATCTCCTAATGCGCACATCTCCGGCGGTGCACATCTCTTGCGGCGCACACCCTGCGGTGCACATAAATGAAACATTTATTTACAAAAAAATATTATTAAATCAAATTAATAAAAAAACGTGTGCACACACCCTGCTGCGCACATCTCCTGCGGCGCACATCTCCTGCGTGCTAATCTCCTGCGTGCACATCTCCTGCGGCACACATCTCCTGCTGCGCATATCGCCTGCGGCGCACATCTCCTGCTATGTACGTCTCCTGCGGCTCACATCTCCTGCATGCACATCTCCTGCAGCGCACATCTCCTGCAGTGAATATCCCAAGTGGTGCACATCTCCTGCTGCGCACGTCTCCTGCGGCACACATCTCCTGCTGCGCACATCTCCTGCGGTGCACATCTCCTAATGCGCACATCTCCGGCGGTGCACATCTCTTGCGGCGCACACCCTGCGGTGTACATAAATGAAACATTTATTTACAAAAAAATATTATTAAATCAAATTAATAAAAAAAACGTGTGCACACACCCTGCTGCGCACAACTCCTGCGGCGCACATCTCCTGTGGCGCACATCTCTTGCGGCGCACATCTCTTGCGGTGCACATCTCCTGCTGCGCACATCTCCTGCGTTGCACATCTCCTGCTGCGCACATCTCCTGCGGTGCACATCTCCTGCTGCGCACATCTCCTGCGTGCACATCTCTTGCGCCGCACATCTCCTGCGGCGCACATCTCTTGCTGCGCACATCTCCTGCGGTGCACATCTCTTGCGGCGCACATCCTGCGGCGCACACCCTGCGTTGCACATAAATGAAACATTTATTTACAAAAAAATCAAAAAATCAAATCAAATTAATAAAAAAACTGCGGCACACATCTCCTGCTGCGCATATCTCCTGCGGCGCACATCTCCTGCTATGTACATCTCCAGTGGCGCACATCTCCGGCGGTGCACAGCTCTTGCGGCGCGCACCCTGCGGTGCACATAAATGAAACATTTATTTACAAAAAAATAATAATAATTAACTCAAATTAATAAAAAAACTGTGCGCACAAATCCTGCAGCGCACATCTCCTGTGGTGCACATCTCCTGTTGCGCACATCTCCTGCGGTGCACATCTCCTGCGGTGCACATCTCCTGCTGCGCACATCTCCTGTGGTGCACATCTCCTGTTGCGCACATCTCCTGCGGTGCATATCTCTTGCGGCGCACATCCTGCGTTGCGAACTATGCGTTGCACATAAATAAAACAGTTATTTACAAAAAAAGAAAAAAATCAAATCAAATTAATAAAAAAACTGCGGCACACATCTCCTGCTGCGCATATCGCCTGCGGCGCACATCTCCTGCTATGTACGTCTCCTGCGGCTCACATCTCCTGCATGCACATCTCCTGCAGCGCACATCTCCTGCAGTGAATATCCCAAGTGGTGCACATCTCCTGCTGCGCACCTCTCCTGCGGCACACATCTCCTGCTGCGCACATCTCCTGCGGTGCACATCTCCTAATGCGCACATCTCCGGCGGTGCACATCTCTTGCGGCGCACACCCTGCGGTGCACATAAATGAAACATTTATTTACAAAAAAATATTATTAAATCAAATTAATAAAAAAAACGTGTGCACACACCCTGCTGCGCACATCTCCTGCGGCGCACATCTCCTGTGGCGCACATCTCTTGCGGTGCACATCTCTTGCGCTGCACTTCTCCTGCTGTGCACATCTCCTGCTGCGCACATCTCCTGCGGTGCACATCTCCTGCTGCGCACATCTCCTGCGTGCACATCTCTTGCGCCGCACATCTCCTGCGGCGCACATCTCTTGCTGCGCACATCTCCTGCGGTGCACATCTCTTGCGGCGCACATCCTGCGTTGCACATGAATGAAACATTTATTTACAAAAAAATCAAAAAATCAAATCAAATTAATAAAAAAACTGCGGCACACATCTCCTGCTGCGCATATCGCCTGCGGCGCACATCTCCTGCTATGTACATCTCCTGCGGCTCACATCTCCTGCATGCACATCTCCTGCGGCGCACATCTCCTGCGATGCACATCTCCAGTGGCGCACATCTCCGGCGGTGCACATCTCTTGCGGCGCGCACCCTGCGGTGCACATAAATGAAACATTTATTTACAAAAAAATAATAATAATTAACTCAAATTAATAAGAAAACTGTGCGCACAAATCCTGCAGCGCACATCTCCTGCGTGCTAATCTCCTGCGTGCACATCTCCTGCGGTGCACATCTCCTGCGGCGCACATCTCCTGCGGTGCACATCTCCTGCAACGCACATCTCCTGCGGTGCACATCTCCTGCTGCGCACATCTCCTGCGTGCACATCTCTTACGCCGCGCATCTCCTGCGGCGCACATCTCTTGCGGTCCACATCTCCTGTGGTGCACATCTCTTGCGGCGCACATCCTGCGGCGCAAACCCTGCGTTGCACATAAATGAAACATTTATTTACAAAAAAATTATAATAATTAACTCAAATTAATAACAAAACTGTGCGCACACATCCTGCGGCGCAAATCTCCTGCTGCGCACATCTCCTGTGTTGCAAAACATGCGATGCACATAAATAAAATAATAAAAAAACTTTGCGCACACATCCTGCGGCGCACATCTCCTGCGTGCATATCTCCTGCGGTGCACATCTCCAGTGGCGCACATCTCCTGCTACGAAAATCTCCTGCGGTGAAAATCCTGCATCGCACACCCTGCGGTGCACATAAATGAAACATTTATTTACAAAAAATAATAATAATTAACTCAAATTCCTAAAAAAAATGTGCGCACACATCCTGCGGCGCACATCGCCTGCGGCACTCATGTCCTATGGCGCATATCTCCTGCGTACACATCTCCTGCGGTGCACATCTCCTGCTGCGCACATCTCCTGCGGTGTACATCTCCAGCGGTGCACATCTCCTGCTGCGCACATCTGCGGCGGTGCATATCTCTAGCGGCGCACATCCTGCCGCGCACATCTCCTGCGGTGCACATCTCCTGAGGCGCACATCTCCTGCGGTGCACATCTCCTGTGGTGCACATCTCCTGCTGCGCACATCTCCGGCGGTGCACATCTCTTGCGGCACACATCCTGCGGCGCACACCCTTCGTTGCACATAAATGAAACATTTATTTACAAAAAAATTATAATAATTAAGTCAAATTAATAAAAAAACTGTGCGCACACATCCTGCGGCGCAAATCTCCTGCTGCGCACATCTCCTGCATTGCAGAACATGCGATGCACATAAATAAAATTAATAAAAAAACTGTGCGCACACATCCTGCGGCGCACATCTCCTGCGTGCCAATCTCCTGCTGCGCACATCTCCTACGGTGCACATCTCCTGCGGCGCACATCTCCTGCGGTGCACATCTCCTGCTGCGCACATCTCCTGCGTTGCACATCTCCGCACACATCCTGCGGCGCACATCTCCTGCGGCACTCATCTCCTGCGGCGCATATCTCCTGCGTGCTAATCTCCTGCGTGCACATCTCCTGCGGTGCACATCTCCTGCGGCGCACATCTCCTGCGGTGCACATCTCCTGCGGCACACATCTCCTGCTGCGCATATCGCCTGCGGCGCATATCTCCTGCTATGTACATGTCCTGCAGCGCACATCTCCTGTGGCACTCATCTCCTGCGGTGCACATCTCCTGCGGCGCACATCTCCTGCGGTGCACTTCTCCTGCGGCACACATCTCCTGCTGCACACATCTCCTGCGGTGCACATCTCTTGCGGCGCACATCCTGCGGCGCACACCCTGCGTTGCACATAAATGAAACATTTATTTACAAAAAAATCAAATCAAATTAATAAAAAAACTGCGGCACACATCTCCTGCTGCGCATATCGCCTGCGGCGCACATCTCCTGCTATGTACATCTCCTGCGGCTCACATCTCCTGCATGCACATCTCCTGCGGCGCACATATCCTGCGATGTACATCTCCAGTGGCGAACATCTCCGGCGGTGCACATCTCTTGCGGCGCGCACCCTGCGGTGCACATAAATGAAACATTTATTTACAAAAAAATAATAATAATTAACTCAAATTAATAAAAAAACTGTGCGCACAAATCCTGCAGCGCACATCTCCTGTGGTGCACATCTCCTGTTGCGCACATCTCCTGCGGTGCACATCTCCTGCGGTGCACATCTCCTGCTGCGCACATCTCCTGTGGTGCACATCTCCTGTTGCGTACATCTCCTGCGGTGCATATCTCTTGCGGCGCACATCCTGCGTTGCGAACTATGCGTTGCACATAAATAAAACAGTTATTTACAAAAAAAGAAAAAAATCAAATCAAATTAATAAAAAAACTGCGGCACACATCTCCTGTTGCGCATATCGCCTGCGGCGCACATCTCCTGCTATGTACGTCTCCTGCGGCTCACATCTCCTGCATGCACATCTCCTGCAGCGCACATCTCCTGCAGTGAATATCCCAAGTGGTGCACATCTCCTGCTGCGCACGTCTCCTGCGGCACACATCTCCTGCTGCGCACATCTCCTGCGGTGCACATCTCCTAATGCGCACATCTCCGGCGGTGCACATCTCTTGCGGCGCACACCCTGCGGTGCACATAAATGAAACATTTATTTACAAAAAAATATTATTAAATCAAATTAATAAAAAAAACGTGTGCACACACCCTGCTGCGCACATCTCCTGCGGCGCACATCTCCTGTGGCGCACATCTCTTGCGGCGCACATCTCTTGCGGTGCACATCTCCTGCTGCGCACATCTCCTGCGGCGCACATCTCCTGTGGCGCACATTTCTTGCGGCGCACATCTCTTGCGGTGCACATCTCCTGCTGCGCACATCTCCTGCGGTGCACATCTCCTGCTGCGCACATCTCCTGCGGTGCACATCTCCTGCTGCGCACATCTCCTGCGTACAAATCTCCTGCGGTGCACATCTCCTGCTGCGCACATCTCCTGCGGTGTACATCTCCTGCGGTGCACATCTCCTGCTGCGCACATCTCCTGCAGTGCACACATCCTGCGGCGCACATCTCCTGCGTGCTAATCTCCTGCGTGCACATCTCCTGCGGTGCACATCTCCTGCGGCGCACATCTCCTGCGGTGCACATCTCCTGCTGCGCACATCTCCTGTGGTGCACATTTCCTGTTGCGCACATCTCCTGCGGTGCATATCTCTTGTGGCGCACATCCTGCGTTGCGAACCCTGCGTTGCACATAAATGAAACAGTTATTTACAAAAAAATTAAAAAATCAAATCAAATTAATAAAAAAACTGTACGCACAAATCCTGCAGCGCACATCTCCTGCGTGCTAATCTCCTGCGTGCACATCTCCTGCGGTGCACATCTCCTGCGGCGCACATCTCCTGCGGTGCACATCTCCTGCTGCGCACATCTCCTGTGGTGCACATCTCCTGTTGCGCACATCTCCTGCGGTGCATATCTCTTGCGGCGCACATCCTGCGTTGCGAACTATGCGTTGCACATAAATAAAACAGTTATTTACAAAAAAAGAAAAAAATCAAATCAAATTAATAAAAAAACTGCGGCACACATCTCCTGCTGCGCATATCGCCTGCGGCGCACATCTCCTGCTATGTACGTCTCCTGCGGCTCACATCTCCTGCATGCACATCTCCTGCAGCGCACATCTCCTGCAGTGAATATCCCAAGTGGTGCACATCTCCTGCTGCGCACGTCTCCTGCGGCACACATCTCCTGCTGCGCACATCTCCTGCGGTGCACATCTCCTAATGCGCACATCTCCGGCGGTGCACATCTCTTGCGGCGCACACCCTGCGGTGCACATAAATGAAACATTTATTTACAAAAAAATATTATTAAATCAAATTAATAAAAAAAACGTGTGCACACACCCTGCTGCGCACATCTCCTGCGGCGCACATCTCCTGTGGCGCACATCTCTTGCGGCGCACATCTCTTGCGGTGCACATCTCCTGCTGCGCACATCTCCTGCGGTGCACATCTCCTGCTGCGCACATCTCCTGCGGTGCACATCTCCTGCTGCGCACATCTCCTGTGGTGCACATCTCTTGCGGCGCACATCCTGCGGCGCACACCCTGCGTTGCACATAAATGAAACATTTATTTACAAAAAAATTATAATAATTAACTCAAATTAATAACAAAACTGTGCGCACACATCCTGCTGCGCAAATCTCCTGCTGCGCACATCTCCTGTGTTGCAAAACATGCGATGCACATAAATAAAATAATAAAAAAACTTTGCGCACACATCCTGCGGCGCACATCTCCTGCGTGCATATCTCCTGCGGTGCACATCTCCAGTGGCGCACATCTCCTGCTACGAAAATCTCCTGCGGTGAAAATCCTGCATCGCACACCCTGCGGTGCACATAAATGAAACATTTATTTACAAAAAATAATAATAATTAACTCAAATTCCTAAAAAAAATGTGCGCACACATCCTGCGGCGCACATCGCCTGCGGCACTCATCTCCTGCGGCGCATATCTCCTGCGTACACATCTCCTGCGGTGCACATCTCCTGCTGCGCACATCTCCTGCGGTGTACATCTCCAGCGGTGCACATCTCCTGCTGCGCACATCTGCGGCGGTGCATATCTCTAGCGGCGCACATCCTGCCGCGCACATCTCCTGCGGTGCAAATCTCCTGAGGCGCACATCTCCTGCGGTGCACATCTCCTGTGGTGCACATCTCCTGCTGCGCACATCTCCGGCGGTGCACATCTCTTGCGGCACACATCCTGCGGCGCACACCCTTCGTTGCACATAAATGAAACATTTATTTACAAAAAAATTGTAATAATTAAGTCAAATTAATAAAAAAACTGTGCGCACACATCCTGCGGCGCAAATCTCCTGCTGCGCACATCTCCTGCATTGCAGAACAAGCGATGCACATAAATAAAATTAATAAAAAAACTGTGCGCACACATCCTGCGGCGCACATCTCCTGCGTGCCAATCTCCTGCTGCGCACATCTCCTACGGTGCACATCTCCTGCGGCGCACATCTCCTGCGGTGCACATCTCCTGCTGCGCACATCTCCTGCGTTGCACATCTCCGCACACATCCTGCGGCGCACATCTCCTGCGGCACTCATCTCCTGCGGCGCATATCTCCTGCGTACACATCTCCTGCGGTGCACATCTCCTGCTGCGCACATCTCCTGCGGTTTACATCTCCTGCGGTGCACATCTCCTGCTGCGCACATCTCCGGCGGTGCATATCTCTTGCGGTGCACATCCTGCGGCGCACACCCTTCGTTGCACATAAATGAAACATTTATTTACAAAAAAATTATAATAATTAACTCAAATTAATAAAAAAACTGTGCGCACACATCCTGCGGCGCAAATCTCCTGCTGTGCACATCTCCTGCTTTGCACAACATGCGATGCACATAAATAAAATTAATAAAAAAACTGTGCGCACACATCCTGCGGCGCACATCTCCTGCGTGCTAATCTCCTGCGTGCACATCTCCTGCGGTGCACATCTCCTGCGGCGCACATCTCCTGCGGTGCACATCTCCTGCTGCGCACATCTCCTGTGGTGCACATTTCCTGTTGCGCACATCTCCTGCGGTGCATATCTCTTGTGGCGCACATCCTGCGTTGCGAACCCTGCGTTGCACATAAATAAAACAGTTATTTACAAAAAAATTAAAAAATCAAATCAAATTAATAAAAAAACTGCGGCACACATCTCCTGATGCGCATATTGCCTGCGGCGCACATCTCCTGCTATGTACATCTCCTGCGGCTCACATCTCCTGCATGCACATCTCCTGCGGCGCACATCTCCTGCGATGCACATCTCCAGTGGCGCACATCTCCAGCTGCGCATATCGCCTGCGGCGCATATCTCCTGCTATGTACATGTCCTGCAGCGCACATGTCCTGTGCACATCTCCTGCAGTGCATATCTCAAGTGGTGCACATCTCCTGCTGCGCACATCTCCTGCGGCGCATATCTCCTGCGTACACATCTCCTGCGGTGCACATCTCCTGCTGCGCACATCTCCTGCGTTGTACATCTCCTGCGGTGCACATCTCCTGCTGCCCACATCTCCGGCGGTGCAAATCTCTTGCGGCGCACATCCTGCGGCGCACACCCTTCGTTGCACATAAATGAAACATTTATTTACAAAAAAATTATAATAATGAACTCAAATTAATAAAAAAACTGTGCGCACACATCCTGTGGCGCACATCTCCTGCGTGCCAATCTCCTGCTGCGCACATCTCCTGCGGTGCACATCTCCTGCGGCGCACATCTCCTGCGGTGCACTTCTCCTGCGGCGCACATCTCCTGCTGCACACATCTCCTGCGGTGCACATCTCTTGCGGCGCACATCCTGCGGCGCACACCCTGCGTTGAACATAAATGAAACATTTATTTACAAAAAAATCAAAAAATCAAATCAAATTAATAAAAAAACTGCGGCACACATCTCCTGCTGCGCATATCGCCTGCGGCGCACATCTCCTGCTATGTACATCTCCTGCGGCTCACATCTCCTGCATGCACATCTCCTGCATGCACATCTCCTGCGGCGCACATATCCTGCGATGCACATCTCCAGTGGCGCACATCTCCGGCGGTGCACATCTCTTGCGGCGCGCACCCTGCGGTGAACATAAATGAAACATTTATTTACAAAAAAATAATAATAATTAACTCAAATTAATAAAAAAACTGTGCGCACAAATCCTGCAGCGCACATCTCCTGCGTGCTAATCTCTTGCGGCGCACACCCTGCGGTGCACATAAATGAAACATTTATTTACAAAAAAATATTATTAAATCAAATTAATAAAAAAAACGTGTGCACACACCCTGCTGCGCACATCTCCTGCGGCGCACATCTCCTGTGGCGCACATCTCTTGCGGCGCACATCTCTTGCGGTGCACATCTCCTGCTGCGCACATCTCCTGCGGTGCACATCTCCTGCTGCGCACATCTCCTGCGGTGCACATCTCCTGCTGCGCACATCTCCTGTGGTGCACATCTCTTGCGGCGCACATCCTGCGGCGCACACCCTGCGTTGCACATAAATGAAACATTTATTTACAAAAAAATTATAATAATTAACTCAAATTAATAACAAAACTGTGCGCACACATCCTGCTGCGCAAATCTCCTGCTGCGCACATCTCCTGTGTTGCAAAACATGCGATGCACATAAATAAAATAATAAAAAAACTTTGCGCACACATCCTGCGGCGCACATCTCCTGCGTGCATATCTCCTGCGGTGCACATCTCCAGTGGCGCACATCTCCTGCTACGAAAATCTCCTGCGGTGAAAATCCTGCATCGCACACCCTGCGGTGCACATAAATGAAACATTTATTTACAAAAAATAATAATAATTAACTCAAATTCCTAAAAAAAATGTGCGCACACATCCTGCGGCGCACATCGCCTGCGGCACTCATCTCCTGCGGCGCATATCTCCTGCGTACACATCTCCTGCGGTGCACATCTCCTGCTGCGCACATCTCCTGCGGTGTACATCTCCAGCGGTGCACATCTCCTGCTGCGCACATCTGCGGCGGTGCATATCTCTAGCGGCGCACATCCTGCCGCGCACATCTCCTGCGGTGCAAATCTCCTGAGGCGCACATCTCCTGCGGTGCACATCTCCTGTGGTGCACATCTCCTGCTGCGCACATCTCCGGCGGTGCACATCTCTTGCGGCACACATCCTGCGGCGCACACCCTTCGTTGCACATAAATGAAACATTTATTTACAAAAAAATTGTAATAATTAAGTCAAATTAATAAAAAAACTGTGCGCACACATCCTGCGGCGCAAATCTCCTGCTGCGCACATCTCCTGCATTGCAGAACAAGCGATGCACATAAATAAAATTAATAAAAAAACTGTGCGCACACATCCTGCGGCGCACATCTCCTGCGTGCCAATCTCCTGCTGCGCACATCTCCTACGGTGCACATCTCCTGCGGCGCACATCTCCTGCGGTGCACATCTCCTGCTGCGCACATCTCCTGCGTTGCACATCTCCGCACACATCCTGCGGCGCACATCTCCTGCGGCACTCATCTCCTGCGGCGCATATCTCCTGCGTACACATCTCCTGCGGTGCACATCTCCTGCTGCGCACATCTCCTGCGGTTTACATCTCCTGCGGTGCACATCTCCTGCTGCGCACATCTCCGGCGGTGCATATCTCTTGCGGTGCACATCCTGCGGCGCACACCCTTCGTTGCACATAAATGAAACATTTATTTACAAAAAAATTATAATAATTAACTCAAATTAATAAAAAAACTGTGCGCACACATCCTGCGGCGCAAATCTCCTGCTGTGCACATCTCCTGCTTTGCACAACATGCGATGCACATAAATAAAATTAATAAAAAAACTGTGCGCACACATCCTGCGGCGCACATCTCCTGCGTGCTAATCTCCTGCGTGCACATCTCCTGCGGTGCACATCTCCTGCGGCGCACATCTCCTGCGGTGCACATCTCCTGCTGCGCACATCTCCTGTGGTGCACATTTCCTGTTGCGCACATCTCCTGCGGTGCATATCTCTTGTGGCGCACATCCTGCGTTGCGAACCCTGCGTTGCACATAAATAAAACAGTTATTTACAAAAAAATTAAAAAATCAAATCAAATTAATAAAAAAACTGCGGCACACATCTCCTGATGCGCATATTGCCTGCGGCGCACATCTCCTGCTATGTACATCTCCTGCGGCTCACATCTCCTGCATGCACATCTCCTGCGGCGCACATCTCCTGCGATGCACATCTCCAGTGGCGCACATCTCCAGCTGCGCATATCGCCTGCGGCGCATATCTCCTGCTATGTACATGTCCTGCAGCGCACATGTCCTGTGCACATCTCCTGCAGTGCATATCTCAAGTGGTGCACATCTCCTGCTGCGCACATCTCCTGCGGCGCATATCTCCTGCGTACACATCTCCTGCGGTGCACATCTCCTGCTGCGCACATCTCCTGCGTTGTACATCTCCTGCGGTGCACATCTCCTGCTGCCCACATCTCCGGCGGTGCAAATCTCTTGCGGCGCACATCCTGCGGCGCACACCCTTCGTTGCACATAAATGAAACATTTATTTACAAAAAAATTATAATAATGAACTCAAATTAATAAAAAAACTGTGCGCACACATCCTGTGGCGCACATCTCCTGCGTGCCAATCTCCTGCTGCGCACATCTCCTGCGGTGCACATCTCCTGCGGCGCACATCTCCTGCGGTGCACTTCTCCTGCGGCGCACATCTCCTGCTGCACACATCTCCTGCGGTGCACATCTCTTGCGGCGCACATCCTGCGGCGCACACCCTGCGTTGAACATAAATGAAACATTTATTTACAAAAAAATCAAAAAATCAAATCAAATTAATAAAAAAACTGCGGCACACATCTCCTGCTGCGCATATCGCCTGCGGCGCACATCTCCTGCTATGTACATCTCCTGCGGCTCACATCTCCTGCATGCACATCTCCTGCATGCACATCTCCTGCGGCGCACATATCCTGCGATGCACATCTCCAGTGGCGCACATCTCCGGCGGTGCACATCTCTTGCGGCGCGCACCCTGCGGTGAACATAAATGAAACATTTATTTACAAAAAAATAATAATAATTAACTCAAATTAATAAAAAAACTGTGCGCACAAATCCTGCAGCGCACATCTCCTGCGTGCTAATCTCCTGCGTGCACATCTCCTGCGGTGCACATCTCCTGCTGCGCACATCTCCTGTGGTGCACATCTCCTGTTGCGCACATCTCCTGCGGTGCATATCTCTTGCGGCGCACATCCTGCGTTGCGAACTATGCGTTGCACATAAATGAAACAGTTATTTACAAAAAAAGAAAAAAATCAAATCAAATTAATAAAAAAACTGCGGCACACATCTCCTGCTGCGCATATCGCCTGCGGCGCACATCTCCTGCTATGTACGTCTCCTGCGGCTCACATCTCCTGCATGCACATCTCCTGCAGCGCACATCTCCTGCAGTGAATATCCCAAGTGGTGCACATCTCCTGCTGCGCACGTCTCCTGCGGCACACATCTCCTGCTGCGCACATCTCCTGCGGTGCACATCTCCTAATGCGCACATCTCCGGCGGTGCACATCTCTTGCGGCGCACACCCTGCGGTGTACATAAATGAAACATTTATTTACAAAAAAATATTATTAAATCAAATTAATAAAAAAAACGTGTGCACACACCCTGCTGCGCACATCTCCTGCGGCGCACATCTCCTGTGGCGCACATCTCTCGCGGCGCACATCTCTTGCGGTGCACATCTCCTGCTGCGCACATCTCCTGCTGTGCACATCTCCTGCTGCGCACATCTCCTGCGGTGCACATCTCCTGCTGCGCACATCTCCTGCGTGCACATCTCTTGCGCCGCACATCTCCTGCGGCGCACATCTCTTGCTGCGCACATCTCCTGCGGTGCACATCTCTTGCGGCGCACATCCTGCGTTGCACATAAATGAAACATTTATTTACAAAAAAATCAAAAAATCAAATCAAATTAATAAAAAAACTGCGGCTCACATCTCCTGCATGCACATCTCCTGCGGCGCACATCTCCTGCGATGCACATCTCCAGTGGCGCACATCTCCGGCGGTGCACATCTCTTGCGGCGCGCACCCTGCGGTGCACATAAATGAAACATTTATTTACAAAAAAATAATAATAATTAACTCAAATTAATAAGAAAACTGTGCGCACAAATCCTGCAGCGCACATCTCCTGCGTGCTAATCTCCTGCGTGCACATCTCCTGCGGTGCACATCTCCTGCGGCGCACATCTCCTGCGTTGCACATCTCCTGCAACGCACATCTCCTGTGGTGCACATCTCCTGTTGCGCACATCTCCTGCGGTGCATATCTCTTGCGGCGCACATCCTGCGTTGCGAACTATGCGTTGCACATAAATGAAACAGTTATTTACAAAAAAAGAAAAAAATCAAATCAAATTAATAAAAAAACTGCGGCACACATCTCCTGCTGCGCATATCGCCTGCGGCGCACATCTCCTGCTATGTACGTCTCCTGCGGCTCACATCTCCTGCATGCACATCTCCTGCAGCGCACATCTCCTGCAGTGAATATCCCAAGTGGTGCACATCTCCTGCTCCGCACATCTCCTGCGGCACACATCTCCTGCTGCGCACATCTCCTGCGGTGCACATCTCCTAATGCGCACATCTCCGGCGGTGCACATCTCTTGCGGCGCACACCCTGCGGTGCACATAAATGAAACATTTATTTACAAAAAAATATTATTAAATCAAATTAATAAAAAAAACGTGTGCACACACCCTGCTGCGAACATCTCCTGCGGCGCACATCTCCTGTGGCGCACATCTCTTGCGGCGCACATCTCTTGCGGTGCACATCTCCTGCTGCGCACATCTCCTGCGGTGCACATCTCCTGCTGCGCACATCTCCTGCGTGCACATCTCTTACGCCGCGCATCTCCTGCGGCGCACATCTCTTGCGGTCCACATCTCCTGCTGCGCACATCTCCTGCAGTGCACATCTCCTGCTGCGCACATCTCCTCTGGTGCACATCTCTTGCGGCGCACATCCTGCGGCGCAAACCCTGCGTTGCACATAAATGAAACATTTATTTACAAAAAAATTATAATAATTAACTCAAATTAATAACAAAACTGTGCGCACACATCCTGCGGCGCAAATCTCCTGCTGCGCACATCTCCTGTGTTGCAAAACATGCGATGCACATAAATAAAATAATAAAAAAACTTTGCGCACACATCCTGCGGCGCACATCTCCTGCGTGCATATCTCCTGCGGTGCACATCTCCAGTGGCGCACATCTCCTGCTACGAAAATCTCCTGCGGTGAAAATCCTGCATCGCACACCCTGCGGTGCACATAAATGAAACATTTATTTACAAAAAATAATAATAATTAACTCAAATTCCTAAAAAAAATGTGCGCACACATCCTGCGGCGCACATCGCCTGCGGCACTCATGTCCTATGGCGCATATCTCCTGCGTACACATCTCCTGCGGTGCACATCTCCTGCTGCGCACATCTCCTGCGGTGTACATCTCCAGCGGTGCACATCTCCTGCTGCGCACATCTGCGGCGGTGCATATCTCTAGCGGCACACATCCTGCGGCGCACACCCTTCGTTGCACATAAATGAAACATTTATTTACAAAAAAATTATAATAATTAAGTCAAATTAATAAAAAAACTGTGCGCACACATCCTGCGGCGCAAATCTCCTGCTGCGCACATCTCCTGCATTGCAGAACATGCGATGCACATAAATAAAATTAATAAAAAAACTGTGCGCACACATCCTGCGGCGCACATCTCCTGCGTGCCAATCTCCTGCTGCGCACATCTCCTACGGTGCACATCTCCTGCGGCGCACATCTCCTGCGGTGCACATCTCCTGCTGCGCACATCTCCTGCGTTGCACATCTCCGCACACATCCTGCGGCGCACATCTCCTGCGTGCTAATCTCCTGCGTGCACATCTCCTGCGGTGCACATCTCCTGCGGCGCACATCTCCTGCGGTGCACATCTCCTGCGGCACACATCTCCTGCTGCGCATATCGCCTGCGGCGCATATCTCCTGCTATGTACATGTCCTGCAGCGCACATCTCCTGTGGCACTCATCTCCTGCGGTGCACATCTCCTGCGGCGCACATCTCCTGCGGTGCACTTCTCCTGCGGCACACATCTCCTGCTGCACACATCTCCTGCGGTGCACATCTCTTGCGGCGCACATCCTGCGGCGCACACCCTGCGTTGCACATAAATGAAACATTTATTTACAAAAAAATCAAATCAAATTAATAAAAAAACTGCGGCACACATCTCCTGCTGCGCATATCGCCTGCGGCGCACATCTCCTGCTATGTACATCTCCTGCGGCTCACATCTCCTGCATGCACATCTCCTGCGGCGCACATATCCTGCGATGTACATCTCCAGTGGCGAACATCTCCGGCGGTGCACATCTCTTGCGGCGCGCACCCTGCGGTGCACATAAATGAAACATTTATTTACAAAAAAATAATAATAATTAACTCAAATTAATAAAAAAACTGTGCGCACAAATCCTGCAGCGCACATCTCCTGTGGTGCACATCTCCTGTTGCGCACATCTCCTGCGGTGCACATCTCCTGCGGTGCACATCTCCTGCTGCGCACATCTCCTGTGGTGCACATCTCCTGTTGCGTACATCTCCTGCGGTGCATATCTCTTGCGGCGCACATCCTGCGTTGCGAACTATGCGTTGCACATAAATAAAACAGTTATTTACAAAAAAAGAAAAAAATCAAATCAAATTAATAAAAAAACTGCGGCACACATCTCCTGTTGCGCATATCGCCTGCGGCGCACATCTCCTGCTATGTACGTCTCCTGCGGCTCACATCTCCTGCATGCACATCTCCTGCAGCGCACATCTCCTGCAGTGAATATCCCAAGTGGTGCACATCTCCTGCTGCGCACGTCTCCTGCGGCACACATCTCCTGCTGTGCACATCTCCTGCGGTGCACATCTCCTAATGCGCACATCTCCGGCGGTGCACATCTCTTGCGGCGCACACCCTGCGGTGCACATAAATGAAACATTTATTTACAAAAAAATATTATTAAATCAAATTAATAAAAAAAACGTGTGCACACACCCTGCTGCGCACATCTCCTGCGGCGCACATCTCCTGTGGCGCACATCTCTTGCGGCGCACATCTCTTGCGGTGCACATCTCCTGCTGCGCACATCTCCTGCGGCGCACATCTCCTGTGGCGCACATTTCTTGCGGCGCACATCTCTTGCGGTGCACATCTCCTGCTGCGCACATCTCCTGCGGTGCACATCTCCTGCTGCGCACATCTCCTGCGGTGCACATCTCCTGCTGCGCACATCTCCTGCGTACAAATCTCCTGCGGTGCACATCTCCTGCTGCGCACATCTCCTGCGGTGTACATCTCCTGCGGTGCACATCTCCTGCTGCGCACATCTCCTGCAGTGCACACATCCTGCGGCGCACATCTCCTGCGTGCTAATCTCCTGCGTGCACATCTCCTGCGGTGCACATCTCCTGCGGCGCACATCTCCTGCGGTGCACATCTCCTGCTGCGCACATCTCCTGTGGTGCACATTTCCTGTTGCGCACATCTCCTGCGGTGCATATCTCTTGTGGCGCACATCCTGCGTTGCGAACCCTGCGTTGCACATAAATGAAACAGTTATTTACAAAAAAATTAAAAAATCAAATCAAATTAATAAAAAAACTGTACGCACAAATCCTGCAGCGCACATCTCCTGCGTGCTAATCTCCTGCGTGCACATCTCCTGCGGTGCACATCTCCTGCGGCGCACATCTCCTGCGGTGCACATCTCCTGCTGCGCACATCTCCTGTGGTGCACATCTCCTATTGCGCACATCTCCTGCGGTGCATATCTCTTGCGGCGCACATCCTGCGTTGCGAACTATGCGTTGCACATAAATAAAACAGTTATTTACAAAAAAAGAAAAAAATCAAATCAAATTAATAAAAAAACTGCGGCACACATCTCCTGCTGCGCATATCGCCTGCGGCGCACATCTCCTGCTATGTACGTCTCCTGCGGCTCACATCTCCTGCATGCACATCTCCTGCAGCGCACATCTCCTGCAGTGAATATCCCAAGTGGTGCACATCTCCTGCTGCGCACGTCTCCTGCGGCACACATCTCCTGCTGCGCACATCTCCTGCGGTGCACATCTCCTAATGCGCACATCTCCGGCGGTGCACATCTCTTGCGGCGCACACCCTGCGGTGCACATAAATGAAACATTTATTTACAAAAAAATATTATTAAATCAAATTAATAAAAAAAACGTGTGCACACACCCTGCTGCGCACATCTCCTGCGGCGCACATCTCCTGTGGCGCACATCTCTTGCGGCGCACATCTCTTGCGGTGCACATCTCCTGCTGCGCACATCTCCTGCGGTGCACATCTCCTGCTGCGCACATCTCCTGCGGTGCACATCTCCTGCTGCGCACATCTCCTGCGTGCACATCTCTTACGCCGCGCATCTCCTGCGGCGCACATCTCTTGCGTTCCACATCTCCTGCTGCGCACATCTCCTGCAGTGCACATCTCCTGCTGCGCACATCTCCTGTGGTGCACATCTCTTGCGGCGCACATCCTGCGGCGCACACCCTGCGTTGCACATAAATGAAACATTTATTTACAAAAAAATTATAATAATTAACTCAAATTAATAACAAAACTGTGCGCACACATCCTGCGGCGCAAATCTCCTGCTGCGCACATCTCCTGTGTTGCAAAACATGCGATGCACATAAATAAAATAATAAAAAAACTTTGCGCACACATCCTGCGGCGCACATCTCCTGCGTGCATATCTCCTGCGGTGCACATCTCCAGTGGCGCACATCTCCTGCTACGAAAATCTCCTGCGGTGAAAATCCTGCATCGCACACCCTGCGGTGCACATAAATGAAACATTTATTTACAAAAAATAATAATAATTAACTCAAATTCCTAAAAAAAATGTGCGCACACATCCTGCGGCGCACATCGCCTGCGGCACTCATCTCCTGCGGCGCATATCTCCTGCGTACACATCTCCTGCGGTGCACATCTCCTGCTGCGCACATCTCCTGCGGTGTACATCTCCAGCGGTGCACATCTCCTGCTGCGCACATCTGCGGCGGTGCATATCTCTAGCGGCGCACATCCTGCCGCGCACATCTCCTGCGGTGCACATCTCCTGAGGCGCACATCTCCTGCGGTGCACATCTCCTGTGGTGCACATCTCCTGCTGCGCACATCTCCGGCGGTGCACATCTCTTGCGGCACACATCCTGCGGCGCACACCCTTCGTTGCACATAAATGAAACATTTATTTACAAAAAAATTGTAATAATTAAGTCCAATTAATAAAAAAACTGTGCGCACACATCCTGCGGCGCAAATCTCCTGCTGCGCACATCTCCTGCATTGCAGAACAAGCGATGCACATAAATAAAATTAATAAAAAAACTGTGCGCACACATCCTGCGGCGCACATCTCCTGCGTGCCAATCTCCTGCTGCGCACATCTCCTACGGTGCACATCTCCTGCGGCGCACATCTCCTGCGGTGCACATCTCCTGCTGCGCACATCTCCTGCGTTGCACATCTCCGCACACATCCTGCGGTGCACATCTCCTGCGGCACTCATCTCCTGCGGCGCATATCTCCTGCGTACACATCTCCTGCGGTGCACATCTCCTGCTGCGCACATCTCCTGCGGTTTACATCTCCTGCGGTGCACATCTCCTGCTGCGCACATCTCCGGCGGTGCATATCTCTTGCGGTGCACATCCTGCGGCGCACACCCTTCGTTGCACATAAATGAAACATTTATTTACAAAAAAATTATAATAATTAACTCAAATTAATAAAAAAACTGTGCGCACACATCCTGCGGCGCAAATCTCCTACTGTGCACATCTCCTGCTTTGCACAACATGCGATGCACATAAATAAAATTAATAAAAAAACTGTGCGCACACATCCTGCGGCGCACATCTCCTGCGTGCTAATCTCCTGCGTGCACATCTCCTGCGGTGCACATCTCCTGCGGCGCACATCTCCTGCGGTGCACATCTCCTGCTGCGCACATCTCCTGTGGTGCACATTTCCTGTTGCGCACATCTCCTGCGGTGCATATCTCTTGCGGCACACATCCTGCGTTGCGAACCCTGCGTTGCACATAAATAAAACAGTTATTTACAAAAAAATTAAAAAATCAAATCAAATTAATAAAAAAACTGCCGCACACATCTCCTGCTGCGCATATCGCCTGCGGCGCACATCTCCTGCTATGTACATCTCCTGCGGCTCACATCTCCTGCATGCACATCTCCTGCGGCGCACATCTCCTGCGATGCACATCTCCAGTGGCGCACATCTCCGGCGGTGCACATAAATGAAACATTTATTTACAAAAAAATAATAATAATTAACTCAAATTAATAAAAAAACTGTGCGCACAAATCCTGCAGCGCACATCTCCTGTGGTGCACATCTCCTGTTGCGCACATCTCCTGCGGTGCACATCTCCTGCGGTGCACATCTCCTGCTGCGCACATCTCCTGTGGTGCACATCTCCTGTTGCGTACATCTCCTGCGGTGCATATCTCTTGCGGCGCACATCCTGCGTTGCGAACTATGCGTTGCACATAAATAAAACAGTTATTTACAAAAAAAGAAAAAAATCAAATCAAATTAATAAAAAAACAGCGGCACACATCTCCTGCTGCGCATATCGCCTGCGGCGCACATCTCCTGCTATGTACGTCTCCTGCGGCTCACATCTCCTGCAGCGCACATCTCCTGCAGTGAATATTCCAAGTGGTGCACATCTCCTGCTGCGCACGTCTCCTGCGGCACACATCTCCTGCTGCGCACATCTCCTGCGGTGCACATCTCCTAATGCGCACATCTCCGGCGGTGCACATCTCTTGCGGCGCACACCCTGCGGTGCATATAAATGAAACATTTATTTACAAAAAAATATTATTAAATCAAATTAATAAAAAAAACGTGTGCACACACCCTGCTGCGCACATCTCCTGCGGCGCACATCTCCTGTGGCGCACATCTCTTGCGGCACACATCTCTTGCGGTGCACATCTCCTGCTGCGCACATCTCCTGCGGCGCACATCTCCTGTGGCGCACATTTCTTGCGGCGCACATCTCTTGCGGTGCACATCTCCTGCTGCGCACATCTCCTGCGGTTCACATCTCCTGCTGCGCACATCTCCTGCGGTGCACATCTCCTGCTGCGCACATCTCCTGCGTACAAATCTCCTGCGGTGCACATCTCCTGCTGCGCACATCTCCTGCGGTGTACATCTCCTGCGGTGCACATCTCCTGCTGCGCACATCTCCTGCAGTGCACACATCCTGCGGCGCACATCTCCTGCGTGCTAATCTCCGGCGTGCACATCTCCTGCGGTGCACATCTCCTGCGGCGCACATCTCCTGCGGTGCACATCTCCTGCTGCGCACATCTCCTGTGGTGCACATTTCCTGTTGCGCACATCTCCTGCGGTGCATATCTCTTGTGGCGCACATCCTGCGTTGCGAACCCTGCGTTGCACATAAATAAAACAGTTATTTACAAAAAAATTAAAAAATAAAAATCAAATTAATAAAAAAACTGCGGCACACATCTCCTGATGCGCATATTGCCTGCGGCGCACATCTCCTGCTATGTACATCTCCTGCGGCTCACATCTCCTGCATGCACATCTCCTGCGGCGCACATCTCCTGCGATGCACATCTCCAGTGGCGCACATCTCCTGCTGCGCATATCGCCTGCGGCGCATATCTCCTGCTATGTACATGTCCTGCAGCGCACATTTCCTGTGCACATCTCCTGCAGTGCATATCTCAAGTGGTGCACATCTCCTGCTGCGCACATCTCCTGCGGCGCATATCTCCTGCGTACACATCTCCTGCGTTGCACATATCCTGCTGCGCACATCTCCTGCGTTGTACATCTCCTGCGGTGCACATCTCCTGCTGCCCACATCTCCGGCGGTGCAAATCTCTTGCGGCGCACATCCTGCGGCGCACACCCTTCGTTGCACATAAATGAAACATTTATTTACAAAAAAATTATAATAATGAACTCAAATTAATAAAAAAACTGTGCGCACACATCCTGCGGCGCACATCTCCTGCGTGCCAATCTCCTGCTGCGCACATCTCCTGCGGTGCACATCTCCTGCGGCGCACATCTCCTGCGGTGCACTTCTCCTGCGGCGCACATCTCCTGCTGCACACATCTCCTGCGGTGCACATCTCTTGCGGCGCACATCCTGCGGCGCACACCCTGCGTTGCACATAAATGAAACATTTATTTACAAAAAAATCAAAAAATCAAATCAAATTAATAAAAAAACTGCGGCACACATCTCCTGCTAAGCATATCGCCTGCGGCGCACATCTCCTGCTATGTACATCTCCTGCGGCTCACATCTCCTGCATGCACATCTCCTGCGGCGCACATATCCTGCGATGCACATCTCCAGTGGCGCACATCTCCGGCGGTGCACATCTCTTGCGGCGCGCACCCTGCGGTGCACATAAATGAAACATTTATTTACAAAAAAATAATAATAATTAACTCAAATTAATAAAAAAACTGTGCGCACAAATCCTGCAGCGCACATCTCCTGCGTGCTAATCTCCTGCGTGCACATCTCCTGCGGTGCACATCTCCTGCTGCGCACATCTCCTGTGGTGCACATCTTCTGTTGCGCACATCTCCTGCGGTGCATATCTCTTGCGGCGCACATCCTGCGTTGCGAACTATGCGTTGCACATAAATAAAACAGTTATTTACAAAAAAAGAAAGAAATCAAATCAAATTAATAAAAAAACTGCGGCACACATCTCCTGCTGCGCATATCGCCTGCGGCGCACATCTCCTGCTATGTACGTCTCCTGCGGCTCACATCTCCTGCATGCACATCTCCTGCAGCGCACATCTCCTGCAGTGAATATCCCAAGTGGTGCACATCTCCTGCTGCGCACGTCTCCTGCGGCACACATCTCCTGCTGCGCACATCTCCTGCGGTGCACATCTCCTAATGCGCACATCTCCTGCGGTGCACATCTCTTGCGGCGCACATCCTGCGGCGCACACCTTGCGTTGCACATAAATGGAACATTTATTTACAAAAAAATCAAAAAATCAAATCAAATTAATAAAAAAACTGCGGCACACATCTCCTGCTGCGCATATCGCCTGCGGCGCACATCTCCTGCTATGTACATCTCCTGCGGCTCACATCTCCTGCATGCACATCTCCTGCGGCGCACATCTCCTGCGATGCACATCTCCAGTGGCGCACATCTCCGGCGGTGCACATCTCTTGCGGCGCACACCCTGCGGTGCATATAAATGAAACATTTATTTACAAAAAAATATTATTAAATCAAATTAATAAAAAAAACGTGTGCACACACCCTGCTGCGCACATCTCCTGCGGCGCACATCTCCTGTGGCGCACATCTCTTGCGGCGCACATCTCTTGCGGTGCACATCTCCTGCTGCGCACATCTCCTGCGGCGCACATCTCCTGTGGCGCACATTTCTTGCGGCGCACATCTCTTGCGGTGCACATCTCCTGCTGCGCACATCTCCTGCGGTGCACATCTCCTGCTGCGCACATCTCCTGCGGTGCACATCTCCTGCTGCGCACATCTCCTGCGTACAAATCTCCTGCGGTGCACATCTCCTGCTGCGCACATCTCCTGCGGTGTACATCTCCTGCGGTGCACATCTCCTGCTGCGCACATCTCCTGCAGTGCACACATCCTGCGGCGCACATCTCCTGCGTGCTAATCTCCTGCGTGCACATCTCCTGCGGTGCACATCTCCTGCGGCGCACATCTCCTGCGGTGCACATCTCCTGCTGCGCACATCTCCTGTGGTGCACATTTCCTGTTGCGCACATCTCCTGCGGTGCATATCTCTTGTGGCGCACATCCTGCGTTGTGAACCCTGCGTTGCACATAAATAAAACAGTTATTTACAAAAAAATTAAAAAATCAAATCAAATTAATAAAAAAACTGCGGCACACACCCTGCTGCGCACATCTCCTGCAGCGCACATCTCCTGCTATGTACATCTCTTGCGGCGCACATCTCTTGCGGTGCACATCTCCTGCTGCGCACATCTCCTGCGGTGCACATCTCCTGCTGCGCACATCTCCTGCGGTGCACATCTCCTGCTGCGCACATCTCCTGCGTGCACATCTCTTGCGCCGCACACATCCTGCGGCGCAAATCTCCTGCTGCGCACATCTCCTGTGTTGCAAAACATGCGATGCACATAAATAAAATAATAAAAAAACTTTGCGCACACATCCTGCGGCGCACATCTCCTGCGTGCATATCTCCTGCGGTGCACATCTCCAGTGGCGCACATCTCCTGCTACGAAAATCTCCTGCGGTGAAAATCCTGCATCGCACACCCTGCGGTGCACATAAATGAAACATTTATTTACAAAAAATAATAATAATTAACTCAAATTCCTAAAAAAAATGTGCGCACACATCCTGCGGCGCACATCGCCTGCGGCACTCATCTCCAGCGGTGCACATCTCCTGCTGCGCACATCTGCGGCGGTGCATATCTCTAGCGGCGCAAATTCTGCCACGCACATCTCCTGCGGTGCACATCTCCTGCGGTGCACATCTCCTGCGGTGCACATCTCCTGCGGTGCACATCTCCTGAGGCGCACATCTCCTGCGGTGCACATCTCCGGCGGTGCAAATCTCTTGCGGCACACATCCTGCGGCGCACACCCTTCGTTGCAAATAAATGAAACATTTATTTACAAAAAAATTATAATAATTAAGTCAAATTAATAAAAAAACTGTGCGCACACATCCTGCGGCGCAAATCTCCTGCTGCGCACATCTCCTGCATTGCAGAACATGCGATGCACATAAATAAAATTAATAAAAAAACTGTGCGCACACATCCTGCGGCGCACATCTCCTGCGTGCCAATCTCCTGCTGCGCACATCTCCTACGGTGCACATCTCCTGCGGCGCACATCTCCTGCGATGCACATCTCCTGCTGCGCACATCTCCTGCGTTGCACATCTCCGCACACATCCTGCGGCGCACATCTCCTGCGGCACTCATCTCCTGCGGCGCATATCTCCTGCGTACACATCTCCTGCGGTGCACATCTCCTGCTGCGCACATCTCCTGCAGTTTACATCTCCTGCGGTGCACATCTCCTGCTGCACACATCTCCGGCGGTGCATATCTCTTGCGGCGCACATCCTGCGGCGCATACCCTTCGTTGCACATAAATGAAACATTTATTTACAAAAAAATTATAATAATTAACTCAAATTAATAAAAAAACTGTGCGCACACATCCTGCGGCGCAAATCTCCTGCTGTGCACATCTCCTGCTTTGCACAACATGCGATGCACATAAATAAAATTAATAAAAAAACTGTGCGCACACATCCTGCGGCGCACATCTCCTGCGTGCTAATCTCCTGCGTGCACATATCCTGCGGTGCACATCTCCTGCGGCGCACATCTCCTGCGGTGCACATCTCCTGCTGCTCACATCTCCTGTGGTGCACATTTCCTGTTGCGCACATCTCCTGCGGTGCATATCTCTTGCGGCGCACATCCTGCGTTGCGAACCCTGCGTTGCACATAAATAAAACAGTTATTTACAAAAAAATTAAAAAATCAAATCAAATTAATAAAAAAACTGCGGCACACATCTCCTGCTGCGCATATCGCCTGCGGCGCACATCTCCTGCTATGTACATCTCCTGCGGCTCACATCTCCTGCATGCACATCTCCTGCGGCGCACATCTCCTGCGATGCATATCTCAAGTGGCGCACATCTCCTGCTGCGCATATCGCCTGCGGCGCATATATCCTGCTATGTACATGTCCTGCAGCGCACATCTCCTGTGGCACTCATCTCCTGCGGTGCACATCTCCTGCGGCGCACATCTCCTGCGGTGCACTTCTCCTGCGGCGCACATCTCCTGCTGCGCACATCTCCTGCGGTGCACATCTCTTGCGGCGCACATCCTGCGGCGCACACCCTGCGTTGCACATAAATGAAACATTTATTTACAAAAAAATCAACAAATCAAATTAATAAAAAAACTGCGGCACACATCTCCTGCTGCGCATATCGCCTGCGGCGCACATCTCCTGCTATGTACATCTCCTGCGGCTCACATCTCCTGCATGCACATCTCCTGCGGCGCACATCTCCTGCGATGCACATCTCCAGTGGCGCACATCTCCGGCGGTGCACATCTCTTGCGGCGCGCACCCTGCGGTGCACATAAATGAAACATTTATTTACAAAAAAATAATAATAATTAACTCAAATTAATAAAAAAACTGTGCGCACAAATCCTGCAGCGCACATCTCCTGCGTGCTAATCTCCTGCGTGCACATCTCCTGCGGTGCACATCTCCTGCGGCGCACATCTCCTGCGGTGCACATCTCCTGCTGCGCACATCTCCTGTGGTGCACATCTCCTGTTGCGCACATCTCCTGCGGTGCATATCTCTTGCGGCGCACATCCTGCGTTGCGAACTATGCGTTGCACATAAATAAAACAGTTATTTACAAAAAAAGAAAAAAATCAAATCAAATTAATAAAAAAACTGCGGCACACATCTCCTGCTGCGCATATCGCCTGCGGCGCACATCTCCTGCTATGTACGTCTCCTGCTGCTCACATCTCCTGCATGCACATCTCCTGCAGCGCACATCTCCTGCAGTGAATATCCCAAGTGGTGCACATCTCCTGCTGCGCACGTCTCCTGCGGCACACATCTCCTGCTGCGCACATCTCCTGCGGTGCACATCTCCTAATGCGCACTTCTCCGGCGGTGCACATCTCTTGCGGCGCACACCCTGCGGTGCACATAAATGAAACATTTATTTACAAAAAAATATTATTAAATCAAGTTAATAAAAAAAACGTGTGCACACACCCTGCTGCGCACATCTCCTGCGGCGCACATCTCCTGTGGCGCACATCTCTTGCGGCGCACATCTCTTGCGGTGCACATCTCCTGCTGCGCACATCTCCTGCGGCGCACATCTCCTGTGGCGCACATTTCTTGCGGCGCACATCTCTTGCGGTGCACATCTCCTGCTGCGCACATCTCCTGCGGTGCACATCTCCTGCTGCGCTCATCTCCTGCGGTGCACATCTCCTGCTGCGCACATCTCCTGCGTACAAATCTCCTGCGGTGCACATCTCCTGCTGCGCACATCTCCTGCGGTGTACATCTCCTGCGGTGCACATCTCCTGCTGCGCACATCTCCTGCAGTGCACACATCCTGCGGCGCACATCTCCTGCGTGCTAATCTCCTGCGTGCACATCTCCTGCGGTGCACATCTCCTGCGGCGCACATCTCCTGCGGTGCACATCTCCTGCTGCGCACATCTCCTGTGGTGCACATTTCCTGTTGCGCACATCTCCTGCGGTGCATATCTCTTGTGGCGCACATCCTGCGTTGCGAACCCTGCGTTGCACATAAATAAAACAGTTATTTACAAAAAAATTAAAAAATCAAATCAAATTAATAAAAAAACTGCGGCACACATCTCCTGATGCGCATATTGCCTGCGGCGCACATCTCCTGCTATGTACATCTCCTGCGGCTCACATCTCCTGCATGCACATCTCCTGCGGCGCACATCTCCTGCGATGCACATCTCCAGTGGCGCACATCTCCTGCTGCGCATATCGCCTGCGGCGCATATCTCCTGCTATGTACATGTCCTGCAGCGCACATTTCCTCTACAAATCTCCTGCAGTGCATATCTCAAGTGGTGCACATCTCCTGCTGCGCACATCTCCTGCGGCGCATATCTCCTGCGTACACATCTCCTGCGGTGCACATCTCCTGCTGCGCACATCTCCTGCGTTGTACATCTCCTGCGGTGCACATCTCCTGCTGCCCACATCTCCGGCGGTGCAAATCTCTTGCGGCGCACATCCTGCGGCGCACACCCTTCGTTGCACATAAATGAAACATTTATTTACAAAAAAATTATAATAATGAACTCAAATTAATAAAAAAACTGTGCGCACACATCCTGCGGCGCACATCTCCTGCGTGCCAATCTCCTGCTGCGCATATCTCCTGCGGTGCACATCTCCTGCGGCGCACATCTCCTGCGGTGCACTTCTACTGTGGTGCACATCTCCTGTTGCGCACATCTCCTGCAGTGCATATCTCTTGCGGCGCACATCCTGCGTTGCGAACTATGCGTTGCACATAAATAAAACAGTTATTTACAAAAAAAGAAAAAAATCAAATCAAATTAATAAAAAAACTGCGGCACACATCTCCTGCTGCGCATATCGCCTGCGGCGCACATCTCCTGCTATGTACGTCTCCTGCGGCTCACATCTCCTGCATGCACATCTCCTGCAGCCCACATCTCCTGCAGTGAATATCCCAAGTGGTGCACAACTCCTGCTGCGCACGTCTCCTGCGGCACACATCTCCTGCTGCGCACATCTCCTGCGGTGCACATCTCCTAATGCGCACATCTCCGGCGGTGCACATCTCTTGCGGCGCACACCCTGCGGTGTACATAAATTAAACATTTATTTACAAAAAAATATTATTAAATATTTAATTAATTAATAAAAAAAACGTGTGCACACACCCTGCTGCGCACATCTCCTGCGGCGCACATCTCCTGTGGCGCACATCTCTTGCGGCGCACATCTCTTGCGGTGCACATCTCCTGCTGCGCACATCTCCTGCGGTGCACATCTCCTGCTGCGCACATCTCCTGCGGTGCACATCTCCTGCTGCGCACATCTCCTGCGTGCACATCTCTTGCGCCGCACATCTCCTGCGGCGCAAATCTCTTGCTGCGCACATCTCCTGCGGTGCATATCTCTTGCGGCGCACATCCTGCGGCGCACACCCTGCGTTGCACATAAATGAAACATTTATTTACAAAAAAATCAAAAAATCAAATCAAATTAATAAAAAAACTGCGGCACACATCTCCTGCTGCGCATATCGCCTGCGGCGCACATCTCCTGCTATGTACATCTCCTGCGGCTCACATCTCCTGCATGCACATCTCCTGCGGCGCACATCTCCTGCGATGCACATCTCCAGTGGCGCACATCTCCGGCGGTGCACATCTCTTGCGGCGCACACCCTGCGGTGCACATAAATGAAACATTTATTTACAAAAAAATTATAATAATTAACTCAAATTAATAAAAAAAATCTGCGCACAAATCCTGCAGCGCACATCTCCTGCGTGCTAATCTCCTGCGTGCACATCTCCTGCAGTGCACATCTCCTGCGGCGCACATCTCCTGCGGTGCACATCTCCTGCTGCGCACATCTCCTGTGGTGCACATCTCCTGTTGCGCACATCTCCTGCGGTGCATATCTCTTGCGGCGCACATCCTGCGTTGCGAACTATGCGTTGCACATAAATAAAACAGTTATTTACAAAAAAAGAAAAAAATCAAATCAAATTAATGAAAAAACTGCGGCACACATCTCCTGCTGCGCATATCGCCTGCGGCGCACATCTCCTGCTATGTACGTCTCCTGCGGCTCACATCTCCTGCATGCACATCTCCTGCAGCGCACATCTCCTGCAGTGAATATCCCAAGTGGTGCACATCTCCTGCTGCGCACGTCTCCTGCGGCACACATCTCCTGCTGCGCACATCTCCTGCGGTGCACATCTCCTAATGCGCACATCTCCGGCGGTGCACATCTCTTGCGTCGCACACCCTGCGGTGCACATAAATGAAACATTTATTTACAAAAAAATATTATTAAATCAAATTAATAAAAAAAACGTGTGCACACACCCTGCTGCGCACATCTCCTGCGGCGCACATCTCCTGTGGCGCACATCTCTTGCGGCGCACATCTCTTGCGGTGCACATCTCCTGCTGCGCACATCTACTGCGGTGCACATCTCCTGCTGCGCATATCTCCTGCGGTGCACATCTCCTGCTGCGCACATCTCCTGCGTGCACATCTCTTACGCCGCGCATCTCCTGCGGCGCACATCTCTTGCGGTCCACATCTCCTGATGCGCACATCTCCTGCAGTGCACATCTCCTGCTGCGCACATCTCCTGTGGTGCACATCTCTTGCGGCGCACATCCTGCGGCGCACACCCTGCGTTGCACATAAATGAAACATTTATTTACAAAAAAATTATAATAATTAACTCAAATTAATAACAAAACTGTGCGCACACATCCTGCGGCGCAAATCTCCTGCTGCGCACATCTCCTGTGTTGCAAAACATGCGATGCACATAAATAAAATAATAAAAAAACTTTGCGCACACATCCTGCGGCGCACATCTCCTGCGTGCATATCTCCTGCGGTGCACATCTCCAGTGGCGCACATCTCCTGCTACGAAAATCTCCTGCGGTGAAAATCCTGCATCGCACACCCTGCGGTGCACATAAATGAAACATTTATTTACAAAAAATAATAATAATTAACTCAAATTCCTAAAAAAAATGTGCGCACACATCCTGCGGCGCACATCGCCTGCGGCACTCATCTCCAGCGGTGCACATCTCCTGCTGCGCACATCTGCGGCGGTGCATATCTCTAGCGGCGCAAATCCTGCCACGCACATCTCCTGCGGTGCACATCTCCTGAGGCGCACATCTCCTGCGGTGCACATCTCCTGTGGTGCACATCTCCTGCTGCGCACATCTCCGGCGGTGCACATCTCTTGCGGCACACATCCTGCGGCGCAAACCCTTCGTTGCACATAAATGAAACATTTATTTACAAAAAAATTATAATAATTAAGTCAAATTAATAAAAAAACTGTGCGCACACATCCTGCGGCGCAAATCTCCTGCTGCGCACATCTCCTGCATTGCAGAACATGCGATGCACATAAATAAAATTAATAAAAAAACTGTGCGCACACATCCTGCGACGCACATCTCCTGCGTGCCAATCTCCTGCTGCGCACATCTCCTACGGTGCACATCTCCTGCGGCGCACATCTCCTGCGGTGCACATCTCCTGCTGCGCACATCTCCTGCGTTGCACATCTCCGCACACATCCTGCGGCGCACATCTCCTGCGGCACTCATCTCCTGCGGCGCATATCTCCTGCGTACACATCTCCTGCGGTGCACATCTCCTGCTGCGCACATCTCCTGCGGTTTACATCTCCTGCGGTGCACATCTCCTGCTGCGCACATCTCCGGCGGTGCATATCTCTTGCGGCGCACATCCTGCGGCGCACACCCTTCGTTGCACATAAATGAAACATTTATTTACAAAAAAATTATAATAATTAACTCAAATTAATAAAAAAACTGTGCGCACACATCCTGCGGCGCAAATCTCCTGCTGTGCACATCTCCTGCTTTGCACAACATGCGATGCACATAAATAAAATTAATAAAAAAACTGTGCGCACACATCCTGCGGCGCACATCTCCTGCGTGCTAATCTCCTGCGTGCACATCTCCTGCGGTGCACATCTCCTGCGGCGCACATCTCCTGCGGTGCACATCTCCTGCTGCGCACATCTCCTGTGGTGCATATCTCAAGTGGCGCACATCTCCTGCTGCGCATATCGCCTGCGGCGCATATCTCCTGCTATGTACATGTCCTGCAGCGCACATCTCCTGTGGCACTCATCTCCTGCGGTGCACATCTCCTGCGGCGCACATCTCCTGCGGTGCACTTCTCCTGCGGCGCACATCTCCTGCTGCGCACATCTCCTGCGGTGCACATCTCTTGCGGCGCACATCCTGCGGCGCACACCCTGCGTTGCACATACATGAAACATTTATTTACAAAAAAATCAACAAATCAAATTAATAAAAAAACTGCGGCACACATCTCCTGCTGCGCATATCGCCTGCGGCGCACATCTCCTGCTATGTACATCTCCTGCGGCTCACATCTCCTGCATGCACATCTCCTGCGGCGCACATCTCCTGCGATGCACATCTCCAGTGGCGCACATCTCCGGCGGTGCACATCTCTTGCGGCGCGCACCCTGCGGTGCACATAAATGAAACATTTATTTACAAAAAAATAATAATAATTAACTCAAATTAATAAAAAAACTGTGCGCACAAATCCTGCAGCGCACATCTCCTGCGTGCTAATCTCCTGCGTGCACATCTCCTGCGGTGCACATCTCCTGCGGCGCACATCTCCTGCGGTGCACATCTCCTGCTGCGCACATCTCCTGTGGTGCACATCTCCTGTTGCGCACATCTCCTGCGGTGCATATCTCTTGCGGCGCACATCCTGCGTTGCGAACTATGCGTTGCACATAAATAAAACAGTTATTTACAAAAAAAGAAAAAAATCAAATCAAATTAATAAAAAAACTGCGGCACACATCTCCTGCTGCGCATATCGCCTGCGGCGCACATCTCCTGCTATGTACGTCTCCTGCTGCTCACATCTCCTGCATGCACATCTCCTGCAGCGCACATCTCCTGCAGTGAATATCCCAAGTGGTGCACATCTCCTGCTGCGCACACCCTGTGGTGCACATAAATGAAACATTTATTTACAAAAAAATATTATTAAATCAAGTTAATAAAAAAAACGTGTGCACACACCCTGCTGCGCACATCTCCTGCGGCGCACATCTCCTGTGGCGCACATTTCTTGCGGCGCACATCTCTTGCGGTGCACATCTCCTGCTGCGCACATCTCCTGCGGTGCACATCTCCTGCTGCGCACATCTCCTGCGGTGCACATCTCCTGCTGCGCACATCTCCTGCGTACAAATCTCCTGCGGTGCACATCTCCTGCTGCGCACATCTCCTGCGGTGTACATCTCCTGCGGTGCACATCTCCTGCTGCGCACATCTCCTGCAGTGCACACATCCTGCGGCGCACATCTCCTGCGTGCTAATCTCCTGCGTGCACATCTCCTGCGGTGCACATCTCCTGCGGCGCACATCTCCTGCGGTGCACATCTCCTGCTGCGCACATCTCCTGTGGTGCACATTTCCTGTTGCTTACATCTCCTGCGGTGCATATCTCTTGTGGCGCACATCCTGCGTTGCGAACCCTGCGTTGCACATAAATAAAACAGTTATTTACAAAAAAATTAAAAAATCAAATCAAATTAATAAAAAAACTGCGGCACACATCTCCTGATGCGCATATTGCCTGCGGCGCACATCTCCTGCTATGTACATCTCCTGCGGCTCACATCTCCTGCATGCACATCTCCTGCGGCGCACATCTCCTGCGATGCACATCTCCAGTGGCGCACATCTCCTGCTGCGCATATCGCCTGCGGCGCATATCTCCTGCTATGTACATGTCCTGCAGCGCACATTTCCTGTGCACATCTCCTGCAGTGCATATCTCAAGTGGTGCACATCTCCTGCTGCGCACATCTCCTGCGGCGCATATCTCCTGCGTACACATCTTCTGCGGTGCACATCTCCTGCTGCGCACATCTCCTGCGTTGTACATCTCCTGCGGTGCACATCTCCTGCTGCCCACATCTCCGGCGGTGCAAATCTCTTGCGGCGCACATCCTGCAGCGCACATTTCCTGTGCACATCTCCTGCAGTGCATATCTCAAGTGGTGCACATCTCCTGCTGCGCACATCTCCTGCGGCGCACATCTCCTGTGGCGCACATCTCTTGCGGCGCACATCTCTTGCGGTGCACATCTCCTGCTGCGCACATCTCCTGCGGTGCACATCTCCTGCTGCGCACATCTCCTGCGGTGCACATCTCCTGCTGCGCACATCTCCTGCGTGCACATCTCTTGCGCCGCACATCTCCTGCGGCGCACATCCTGCGGCGCACACCTTGCGTTGCACATAAATGAAACATTTATTTACAAAAAATCAAAAAATCAAATCAAATTAATAAAAAAACTGCGGCACACATCTCTTGCTGCGCATATCGCCTGCGGCGCACATCTCCTGCTATGTACATCTCCTGCGGCTCACATCTCCTGCATGCACATCTCCTGCGGCGCACATATCCTGCGATGCACATCTCCAGTGGCGCACATCTCCGGCGGTGCACATCTCTTGCGGCGCGCACCCTGCGGTGCACATAAATGAAACATTTATTTACAAAAAAATAATAATAATTAACTCAAATTAATAAAAAAACTGTGCGCACAAATCCTGCAGCGCACATCTCCTGCGTGCTAATCTCCTGCGTGCACATCTCCTGCGGTGCACATCTCCTGCTGCGCACATCTCCTGTGGTGCACATCTCCTGTTGCGCACATCTCCTGCGGTGCATATCTCTTGCGGCGCACATCCTGCATTGCGAACTATGCGTTGCACATAAATAAAACAGTTATTTACAAAAAAAGAAAAAAATCAAATCAAATTAATAAAAAAACTGCGGCACACATCTCCTGCTGCGCATATCGCCTGCGGCGCACATCTCCTGCTATGTACATCTCCTGCGGCTCACATCTCCTGCATGCACATCTCCTGCAGCGCACATCTCCTGCAGTGAATATCCCAAGTGGTGCACATCTCCTGCTGCGCACGTCTCCTGCGGCACACATCTCCTGCTGCGCACATCTCCTGCGGTGCACATCTCCTAATGCGCACATCTCCGGCGGTGCACATCTCTTGCGGCGCACACCCTGCGGTGTACATAAATTAAACATTTATTTACAAAAAAATATTATTAAATCAAATTAATAAAAAAAACGTGTGCACACACCCTGCTGCGCACATCTCCTGCGGCGCACATCTCCTGTGGCGCACATCTCTTGCGGTGCACATCTCCTGCTGCGCACATCTCCTGCGGTGCACATCTCCTGCTGCGCACATCTCCTGCGGTGCACATCTCCTGCTGCGCACATCTCCTGCGTGCACATCTCTTGCGCCGCACATCTCCTGCGGCGCACATCTCTTGCGGTGCACATCTCCTGCTGCGCACATCTCCTGCAGTGCACATCTCCTGCTGCGCACATCTCCTGTGGTGCACATCTCTTGCGGCGCACATCCTGCGGCGCACACCCTGCGTTGCACATAAATGAAACATTTATTTACAAAAAAATTATAATAATTAACTAAAATTAATAACAAAACTGTGCGCACACATCCTGCGGCGCAAATCTCCTGCTGCGCACATCTCCTGTGTTGCAAAACATGCGATGCACATAAATAAAATAATAAAAAAACTTTGCGCACACATCCTGCGGCGCACATCTCCTGCGTGCATATCTCCTGTGGTGCACATCTCCAGTGGCGCACATCTCCAGCTACACAAATCTCCTGCGGTGAAAATCCTGCATCGCACACCCTGCGGTGCACATAAATGAAACATTTATTTACAAAAAATAATAATAATTAACTCAAATTCCTTGAAAAAATGTGCGCACACATCCTGCGGCGCACATCGCCTGCGGCACTCATCTCCTGCGGCGCATATCTCCTGCGTACACATCTCCTGCGGTGCACATCTCCTGCTGCGCACATCTCCTGCGATGCACATCTCCAATGGCGCACATCTCCGGCGGTGCACTTCTCCTGCGGCGCACATCTCCTGCTGCGCACATCTCCTGCGGTGCACATCTCTTGCGGCGCACATCCTGCGGCGCACACCCTGCGTTGCACATACATGAAACATTTATTTACAAAAAAATCAACAAATCAAATTAATAAAAAAACTGCGGCACACATCTCCTGCTGCGCATATCGCCTGCGGCGCACATCTCCTGCTATGTACATTTCCTGCGGCTCACATCTCCTGCATGCACATCTCCTGCGGCGCACATCTCCTGCGATGCACATCTCCAGTGGCGCACATCTCCGGCGGTGCACATCTCTTGCGGCGCGCACCCTGCGGTGCACATAAATGAAACATTTATTTACAAAAAAATAATAATAATTAACTCAAATTAATAAAAAAACTGTGCGCACAAATCCTGCAGCGCACATCTCCTGCAGCGCACATCTCCTGCAGTGAATATCCCAAGTGGTGCACATCTCCTGCTGCGCACACCCTGTGGTGCACATAAATGAAACATTTATTTACAAAAAAATATTATTAAATCAAGTTAATAAAAAAAACGTGTGCACACACCCTGCTGCGCACATCTCCTGCGGCGCACATCTCCTGTGGCGCACATTTCTTGCGGCGCACATCTCTTGCGGTGCACATCTCCTGCTGCGCACATCTCCTGCGGTGCACATCTCCTGCTGCGCACATCTCCTGCGGTGCACATCTCCTGCTGCGCACATCTCCTGCGTACAAATCTCCTGCGGTGCACATCTCCTGCTGCGCACATCTCCTGCGGTGTACATCTCCTGCGGTGCACATCTCCTGCTGCGCACATCTCCTGCAGTGCACACATCCTGCGGCGCACATCTCCTGCGTGCTAATCTCCTGCGTGCACATCTCCTGCGGTGCACATCTCCTGCGGCGCACATCTCCTGCGGTGCACATCTCCTGCTGCGCACATCTCCTGTGGTGCACATTTCCTGTTGCTTACATCTCCTGCGGTGCATATCTCTTGTGGCGCACATCCTGCGTTGCGAACCCTGCGTTGCACATAAATAAAACAGTTATTTACAAAAAAATTAAAAAATCAAATCAAATTAATAAAAAAACTGCGGCACACATCTCCTGATGCGCATATTGCCTGCGGCGCACATCTCCTGCTATGTACATCTCCTGCGGCTCACATCTCCTGCATGCACATCTCCTGCGGCGCACATCTCCTGCGATGCACATCTCCAGTGGCGCACATCTCCTGCTGCGCATATCGCCTGCGGCGCATATCTCCTGCTATGTACATGTCCTGCAGCGCACATTTCCTGTGCACATCTCCTGCAGTGCATATCTCAAGTGGTGCACATCTCCTGCTGCGCACATCTCCTGCGGCGCATATCTCCTGCGTACACATCTTCTGCGGTGCACATCTCCTGCTGCGCACATCTCCTGCGTTGTACATCTCCTGCGGTGCACATCTCCTGCTGCCCACATCTCCGGCGGTGCAAATCTCTTGCGGCGCACATCCTGCAGCGCACATTTCCTGTGCACATCTCCTGCAGTGCATATCTCAAGTGGTGCACATCTCCTGCTGCGCACATCTCCTGCGGCGCACATCTCCTGTGGCGCACATCTCTTGCGGCGCACATCTCTTGCGGTGCACATCTCCTGCTGCGCACATCTCCTGCGGTGCACATCTCCTGCTGCGCACATCTCCTGCGGTGCACATCTCCTGCTGCGCACATCTCCTGCGTGCACATCTCTTGCGCCGCACATCTCCTGCGGCGCACATCCTGCGGCGCACACCTTGCGTTGCACATAAATGAAACATTTATATACAAAAAATCAAAAAATCAAATCAAATTAATAAAAAAACTGCGGCACACATCTCTTGCTGCGCATATCGCCTGCGGCGCACATCTCCTGCTATGTACATCTCCTGCGGCTCACATCTCCTGCATGCACATCTCCTGCGGCGCACATATCCTGCGATGCACATCTCCAGTGGCGCACATCTCCGGCGGTGCACATCTCTTGCGGCGCGCACCCTGCGGTGCACATAAATGAAACATTTATTTACAAAAAAATAATAATAATTAACTCAAATTAATAAAAAAACTGTGCGCACAAATCCTGCAGCGCACATCTCCTGCGTGCTAATCTCCTGCGTGCACATCTCCTGCGGTGCACATCTCCTGCTGCGCACATCTCCTGTGGTGCACATCTCCTGTTGCGCACATCTCCTGCGGTGCATATCTCTTGCGGCGCACATCCTGCATTGCGAACTATGCGTTGCACATAAATAAAACAGTTATTTACAAAAAAAGAAAAAAATCAAATCAAATTAATAAAAAAACTGCGGCACACATCTCCTGCTGCGCATATCGCCTGCGGCGCACATCTCCTGCTATGTACATCTCCTGCGGCTCACATCTCCTGCATGCACATCTCCTGCAGCGCACATCTCCTGCAGTGAATATCCCAAGTGGTGCACATCTCCTGCTGCGCACGTCTCCTGCGGCACACATCTCCTGCTGCGCACATCTCCTGCGGTGCACATCTCCTAATGCGCACATCTCCGGCGGTGCACATCTCTTGCGGCGCACACCCTGCGGTGTACATAAATTAAACATTTATTTACAAAAAAATATTATTAAATCAAATTAATAAAAAAAACGTGTGCACACACCCTGCTGCGCACATCTCCTGCGGCGCACATCTCCTGTGGCGCACATCTCTTGCGGTGCACATCTCCTGCTGCGCACATCTCCTGCGGTGCACATCTCCTGCTGCGCACATCTCCTGCGGTGCACATCTCCTGCTGCGCACATCTCCTGCGTGCACATCTCTTGCGCCGCACATCTCCTGCGGCGCACATCTCTTGCGGTGCACATCTCCTGCTGCGCACATCTCCTGCAGTGCACATCTCCTGCTGCGCACATCTCCTGTGGTGCACATCTCTTGCGGCGCACATCCTGCGGCGCACACCCTGCGTTGCACATAAATGAAACATTTATTTACAAAAAAATTATAATAATTAACTAAAATTAATAACAAAACTGTGCGCACACATCCTGCGGCGCAAATCTCCTGCTGCGCACATCTCCTGTGTTGCAAAACATGCGATGCACATAAATAAAATAATAAAAAAACTTTGCGCACACATCCTGCGGCGCACATCTCCTGCGTGCATATCTCCTGTGGTGCACATCTCCAGTGGCGCACATCTCCAGCTACACAAATCTCCTGCGGTGAAAATCCTGCATCGCACACCCTGCGGTGCACATAAATGAAACATTTATTTACAAAAAATAATAATAATTAACTCAAATTCCTTGAAAAAATGTGCGCACACATCCTGCGGCGCACATCGCCTGCGGCACTCATCTCCTGCGGCGCATATCTCCTGCGTACACATCTCCTGCGGTGCACATCTCCTGCTGCGCACATCTCCTGCGATGCACATCTCCAATGGCGCACATCTCCGGCGGTGCACTTCTCCTGCGGCGCACATCTCCTGCTGCGCACATCTCCTGCGGTGCATATCTCCTGCGTACACATCTCCTGCGGTGCACATCTCCTGCTGCGCACATCTCCTGCGATGCACATCTCCAGTGGCGCACATCTCCGGCGGTGCACATCTCTTGCGGCGCGCACCCTGCGGTGCACATAAATGAAACATTTATTTACAAAAAAATAATAATAATTAACTCAAATTAATAAAAAAACTGTGCGCACAAATCCTGCAGCGCACATCTCCTGCGTGATAATCTCCTGCGTGCACATCTCCTGCGGTGCACATCTCCTGCGGCGCACATCTCCTGCGGTGCACATCTCCTGCTGCGCACATCTCCTGTGGTGCACATCTCCTGTTGCGCACATCTCCTGCGGTGCATATCTCTTGCGGCGCACATCCTGCGTTGCGAACTATGCGTTGCACATAAATAAAACAGTTATTTACAAAAAAAGAAAAAAATCAAATCAAATTAACAAAAAAACTGCGGCACACATCTCCTGCTGCGCATATCGCCTGCGGCGCACATCTCCTGCTATGTACGTCTCCTGCGGCTCACATCTCCTGCATGCACATCTCCTGCAGCGCACATCTCCTGCAGTGAATATCCCAAGTGGTGCACATCTCCTGCTGCGCACGTCTCCTGCGGCACACATCTCCTGCTGCGCACATCTCCTGCGGTGCACATCTCCTAATGCGCACATCTCCGGCGGTGCACATCTCTTGCGGGGCACACCCTGCGGTGCACATAAATGAAACATTTATTTACAAAAAAATATTATTAAATCAAATTAATAAAAAAAACGTGTGCACACACCCTGCTGCGCACATCTCCTGCGGCGCACATCTCCTGTGGCGCACATTTCTTGCGGTGCACATCTCCTGCTGCGCACATCTCCTGCGGTGCACATCTCCTGCTGCGCACATCTCCTGCGGTGCACATCTCCTGCTGCGCATATCGCCTGTGGCGCACATCTCCTGCTGTGTACATCTCCTGCGGCTCACATCTCCTGCATGCACATCTCCTGCGGCGCACATCTCCTGCGATGCACATCTCCAGTGGCGCACATCTCCGGCGGTGCACATCTCTTGCGGCGCGCACCCTGCGGTGCACATAAATGAAACATTTATTTACAAAAAAATAATAATAATTAACTCAAATTAATAAAAAAACTGTGCGCACAAATCCTGCAGCGCACATCTCCTGCGTGCTAATCTCCTGCGTGCACATCTCCTGCGGTGCACATTTCCTGCGGCGCACATCTCCTGCGGTGCACATCTCCTGCGGTGCACATCTCCTGTGGTGCACATCTCCTGCTGCGCACATCTCCTGCGGCGCACAACTCCTGTGGCGCACATCTCTTGCGGCGCACATCTCTTGCGGTGCACATCTCCTGCTGCGCACATCTCCTGCGGTGCACATCTCCTGCTGCGCACATCTCCTGCGGTGCACATCTCCTGCTGCGCACATCTCCTGCGTGCACATCTCTTGCGCCGCACATCTCCTGCGGCGCACATCTCTTGCGGTGCACATCTCCTGCTGCGCACATCTCCTGCAGTGCACATCTCCTGCTGCGCACATCTCCTGTGGTGCACATCTCTTGCGGCGCACATCCTGCGGCGCACACCCTGCGTTGCACATAAATGAAACATTTATTTACAAAAAAATTATAATAATTAACTCAAATTAATAACAAAACTGTGCGCACACATCCTGCGGCACAAATCTCCTGCTGCGCACATCTCCTGTGTTGCAAAACATGCGATGCACATAAATAAAATAATAAAAAAACTTTGCGCACACATCCTGCGGCGCACATCTTCTACGTGCATATCTCCTGCGGTGCACATCTCCAGTGGCGCACATCTCCAGCTACACAAATCTCCTGCGGTGAAAATCCTGCATCGCACACCCTGCGGTGCACATAAATGAAACATTTATTTACAAAAAATAATAATAATTAACTCAAATTCCTAAAAAAAATGTGCGCACACATCCTGCGGCACACATCGCCTGCGGCACTCATCTCCTGCGGCGCATATCTCCTGCGTACACATCTCCTGCGGTGCACATCTCCTGCTGCGCACATCTCCTGCGGTGTACATCTCCAGCGGTGCACATCTCCTGCTGCCCACATCTGCGGCGGTGCATATCTCTAGCGGCGCACATCCTGCGGCGCACATCTCCTGCGGTGCACATCTCCTGAGGCGCACATCTCCTGCGGTGCAAATCTCCTGCTGCGCATATCTCCGGCGGTGCACATCTCTTGCGGCACACATCCTGCGGCGCACACCCTTCGTTGCACATAAATGAAACATTTATTTACAAAAAAATTATAATAATTAAGTCAAATTAATAAAAAAACTGTGCGCACACATCCTGCGGCGCAAATCTCCTGCTGCGCACATCTCCTGCATTGCAGAACATGCGATGCACATAAATAAAATTAATAAAAAAACTGTGCGCACACATCCTGCGGCGCACATCTCCTGCGTGCCAATCTCCTGCTGCGCACATCTCCTACGGTGCACATCTCCTGCGGCGCACATCTCCTGCGGGGCACATCTCCTGCTGCGCACATCTCCTGCGGTGCACATCTCCGCACACATCCTGCGGTGCACATCTCTTGCGGCACTCATCTCCTGCGGCGCATATCTCCTGCGTACAAATCTCCTGCGGTGCACATCTCCTGCTGCGCACATCTCCGGCGGTGCATATCTCTTGCGGCGCACATTCTGCGGCGCACACCCTTCGTTGCACATAAATGAAACTTTTATTTACAAAAAAATTATAATAATTACTCAAATTAATAAAATAAATGTGCCCACACATCCTGCGGCGCACATCTCCTGCGGCGCAAATCTCCTGTGGCGCACATCTCTTGCGGCGCACATCTCTTGCGGTGCACATCTCCTGCGGTGCACATCTCCTGCTGTGCACATCTCCTGCGGTGCACATCTCCTGCTGCGCACATCTCCTGCGTGCACATCTCTTGCGCCGCACATCTCCTGTGGCGCACATCTCTTGCGGTGCACATCTCCTGCTGCGCACATCTCCTGCAGTGCACATCTCCTGCTGCGCACATCTCCTGTGGTGCACATCTCTTGCGGCGCACATCCTGCGGCGCACATCCTGCGTTGCACATAAATGAAACATTTATTTACAAAAAAATTATAATAATTAACTCAAATTAATAACAAAACTGTGCGCACACATCCTGCGGCGCAAATCTCCTGCTGCGCACATCTCCTGTGTTGCAAAACATGCGATGCACATAAATAAAATAATAAAAAAACTTTGCGCACACATCCTGCGGCGCACATCTTCTACGTGCATATCTCCTGCGGTGCACATCTCCAGTGGCGCACATCTCCTGCTACACAAATCTCCTGCGGTGAAAATCCTGCATCGCACACCCTGCGGTGCACATAAATGAAACATTCATTTACAAAAAATAATAATAATTAACTCAAATTCCTAAAAAAAATGTGCGCACACATCCTGCGGCGCACATCTCCTGCGTGCCAATCTCCTGCAGCGCACATCTCCTGCGGTGCACATCTCCTGCGGCGCACATCTCCTGCGGCGCACTTCTCCTGCGGCGCACATCTCCTGCTGCACACATCTCCTGCGGTGCACATCTCTTGCGGCGCACATCCTGCGGCGCACACCCTGCGTTGCACATAAATGAAACATTTATTTACAAAAAAATCAAAAAATCAAATCAAATTAATAAAAAAACTGCGGCACACATCTCCTGCTGCGCATATCGCCTGCGGCGCACATCTCCTGCTATGTACATCTCCTGCGGCTCACATCTCCTGCATGCACATCTCCTGCGGCGCACATATCCTGCGATGCACATCTCCAGAGGCGCACATCTCCGGCGGTGCACATCTCTTGCGGCGCGCACCCTGCGGTGCACATAAATGAAACATTTATTTACAAAAAAATAATAATAATTAACTCAAATTAATAAAAAAACTGTGCGCACTTATCCTGCAGCGCACATCTCCTGCGTGCTAATCTCCTGCGTGCACATCTCCTGCTGCGCACATCTCCTGTGGTGCACATCTCCTGTTGCGCACATCTCCTGCGGTGCATATCTCTTGCGGCGCACATCCTGCGTTGCGAACTATGCGTTGCACATAAATAAAACAGTTATTTACAAAAAAAGAAAAAAATCAAATCAAATTAATAAAAAAACTGCGGCACACATCTCCTGCTGCGCATATCGCCTGCGGCGCACATCTCCTGCTATGTACGTCTCCTGCGGCTCACATCTCCTGCATGCACATCTCCTGCAGCGCACATCTCCTGCAGTGAATATCCCAAGTGGTGCACATCTCCTGCTGCGCACGTCTCCTGCGGCACACATCTCCTGCTGCGCACATCTCCTGCGGTGCACATCTCCTAATGCGCACATCTCCGGCGGTGCACATCTCTTGCGGCGCACACCCTGCGGTGTACATAAATGAAACATTTATTTACAAAAAAATATTATTAAATCAAATTAATAAAAAAAACGTGTGCACACACCCTGCTGCGCACATCTCCTGCGGCGCACATCTCCTGTGGCGCACATCTCTTGCGGCGCACATCTCTTGCGGTGCACATCTCCTGCTGCGCACATCTCCTGCGGTGCACATCTCCTGCTGCGCACATCTCCTGCGGTGCACATCTCCTGCTGCGCACATCTCCTGCGTGCACATCTCTTGCGCCGCACATCTCCTGCGGCGCACATCTCTTGCGGTGCACATCTCCTGCTGCGCACATCTCCTGCAGTGCACATCTCCTGCTGCGCACATCTCCTGTGGTGCACATCTCTTGCGGCGCACATCCTGCGGCGCACACCCTGCGTTGCACATAAATGAAACATTTATTTACAAAAAAATTATAATAATTAACTCAAATTAATAACAAAACTGTGCGCACACATCCTGCGGCGCAAATCTCCTGCTGCGCACATCTCCTGCGTACACATCTCCTGCGGTGCACATCTCCTGCTGCGCACATCTCCTGCGGTGTACATCTCCAGCGGTGCACATCTCCTGCTGCGCACATCTGCGGCGGTGCATATCTCTAGCGGCGCACATCCTGCGGCGCACATCTCCTGCGGTGCACATCTCCTGAGGCGCACATCTCCTGCGGTGCACATCTCCTGTGGTGCACATCTCCTGCTGCGCACATCTCCGGCGGTGCACATCTCTTGCGGCACACATCCTGCGGCGCACACCCTTCGTTGCACATAAATGAAACATTTATTTACAAAAAAATTATAATAATTAAGTCAAATTAATAAAAAAACTGTGCGCACACATCCTGCGGCGCAAATCTCCTGCTGCGCACATCTCCTGCATTGCAGAACATGCGATGCACATAAATAAAATTAATAAAAAAACTGTGCGCACATCTCCTACGGTGCACATCTCCTGCGGCGCACATCTCCTGCGGGGCACATCTCCTGCTGCGCACATCTCCTGCGGTGCACATCTCCGCACACATCCTGCGGTGCACATCTCTTGCGGCACTCATCTCCTGCGGCGCATATCTCCTGCGTACAAATCTCCTGCGGTGCACATCTCCTGCTGCGCACATCTCCGGCGGTGCATATCTCTTGCGGCGCACATTCTGCGGCGAACACCCTTCGTTGCACATAAATGAAACATTTATTTACAAAAAAATTATAATAATTACTCAAATTAATAAAATAAATGTGCCCACACATCCTGCGGCGCACATCTCCTGCTGCGCATATCGCCTGCGGCGCACATCTCCTGCTATGTACATCTCCTGCGGCTCACATCTCCTGCATGCACATCTCCTGCGGCGCACATATCCTGCGATGCACATCTCCAGTGGCGCACATCTCCGGCGGTGCACATCTCTTGCGGCGCGCACCCTGCGGTGTACATAAATGAAACATTTATTTACAAAAAAATAATAATAATTAACTCAAATTAATAAAAAAACTGTGCGCACTTATCCTGCAGCGCACATCTCCTGCGTGCTAATCTCCTGCGTGCACATCTCCTGCTGCGCACATCTCCTGTGGTGCACATCTCCTGTTGCGCACATCTCCTGCGGTGCATATCTCTTGCGGCGCACATCCTGCGTTGCGAACTATGCGTTGCACATAAATAAAACAGTTATTTACAAAAAAAGAAAAAAATCAAATCAAATTAATAAAAAAACTGCGGCACACATCTCCTGCTGCGCATATCGCCTGCGGCGCACATCTCCTGCTATGTACGTCTCCTGCGGCTCACATCTCCTGCATGCACATCTCCTGCAGCGCACATCTCCTGCAGTGAATATCCCAAGTGGTGCACATCTCCTGCTGCGCACGTCTCCTGCGGCACACATCTCCTACTGCGCACATCTCCTGCGGTGCACATCTCCTAATGCGCACATCTCCGGCGGTGCACATCTCTTGCGGCGCACACCCTGCGGTGTACATAAATGAAACATTTATTTACAAAAAAATATTATTAAATCAAATTAATAAAAAAAACGTGTGCACACACCCTGCTGCGCACATCTCCTGCGGCGCACATCTCCTGTGGCGCACATCTCTTGCGGCGCACATCTCTTGCGGTGCACATCTCCTGCTGCGCACATCTCCTGCGGTGCACATCTCCTGCTGCGCACATCTCCTGCGGTGCACATCTCCTGCTGCGCACATCTCCTGCGGTGCACATCTCCTGCTGCGCACATCTCCTGCGTGCACATCTCTTGCGCCGCACATCTCCTGCGGCGCACATCTCTTGCGGTGCACATCTCCTGCTGCGCACATCTCCTGCGGTGCACATCTCCTGCTGCGCACATCTCCTGCGGTGCACATCTCCTGCTGCGCACATCTCCTGCGGTGCACATCTCCTGCTGCGCACATCTCCTGCGTGCACATCTCTTGCGCCGCACATCTCCTGCGGCGCACATCTCTTGCGGTGCACATCTCCTGCTGCGCACATCTCCTGCAGTGCACATCTCCTGCTGCGCACATCTCCTGTGGTGCACATCTCTTGCGGCGCACATCCTGCGGCGCACACCCTGCGTTGCACATAAATGAAACATTTATTTACAAAAAAATTATAATAATTAACTCAAATTAATAACAAAACTGTGCGCACACATCCTGCGGCACAAATCTCCTGCTGCGCACATCTCCTGTGTTGCAAAACATGCGATGCACATAAATAAAATAATAAAAAAACTTTGCGCACACATCCTGCGGCGCACATCTTCTACGTGCATATCTCCTGCGGTGCACATCTCCAGTGGCGCACATCTCCAGCTACACAAATCTCCTGCGGTGAAAATCCTGCATCGCACACCCTGCGGTGCACATAAATGAAACATTTATTTACAAAAAATAATAATAATTAACTCAAATTCCTAAAAAAAATGTGCGCACACATCCTGCGGCACACATCGCCTGCGGCACTCATCTCCTGCGGCGCATATCTCCTGCGTACACATCTCCTGCGGTGCACATCTCCTGCTGCGCACATCTCCTGCGGTGTACATCTCCAGCGGTGCACATCTCCTGCTGCCCACATCTGCGGCGGTGCATATCTCTAGCGGCGCACATCCTGCGGCGCACATCTCCTGCGGTGCACATCTCCTGAGGCGCACATCTCCTGCGGTGCAAATCTCCTGCTGCGCATATCTCCGGCGGTGCACATCTCTTGCGGCACACATCCTGCGGCGCACACCCTTCGTTGCACATAAATGAAACATTTATTTACAAAAAAATTATAATAATTAAGTCAAATTAATAAAAAAACTGTGCGCACACATCCTGCGGCGCAAATCTCCTGCTGCGCACATCTCCTGCATTGCAGAACATGCGATGCACATAAATAAAATTAATAAAAAAACTGTGCGCACACATCCTGCGGCGCACATCTCCTGCGTGCCAATCTCCTGCTGCGCACATCTCCTACGGTGCACATCTCCTGCGGCGCACATCTCCTGCGGGGCACATCTCCTGCTGCGCACATCTCCTGCGGTGCACATCTCCGCACACATCCTGCGGTGCACATCTCTTGCGGCACTCATCTCCTGCGGCGCATATCTCCTGCGTACAAATCTCCTGCGGTGCACATCTCCTGCTGCGCACATCTCCGGCGGTGCATATCTCTTGCGGCGCACATTCTGCGGCGCACACCCTTCGTTGCACATAAATGAAACTTTTATTTACAAAAAAATTATAATAATTACTCAAATTAATAAAATAAATGTGCCCACACATCCTGCGGCGCACATCTCCTGCGGCGCAAATCTCCTGTGGCGCACATCTCTTGCGGCGCACATCTCTTGCGGTGCACATCTCCTGCGGTGCACATCTCCTGCTGTGCACATCTCCTGCGGTGCACATCTCCTGCTGCGCACATCTCCTGCGTGCACATCTCTTGCGCCGCACATCTCCTGTGGCGCACATCTCTTGCGGTGCACATCTCCTGCTGCGCACATCTCCTGCAGTGCACATCTCCTGCTGCGCACATCTCCTGTGGTGCACATCTCTTGCGGCGCACATCCTGCGGCGCACATCCTGCGTTGCACATAAATGAAACATTTATTTACAAAAAAATTATAATAATTAACTCAAATTAATAACAAAACTGTGCGCACACATCCTGCGGCGCAAATCTCCTGCTGCGCACATCTCCTGTGTTGCAAAACATGCGATGCACATAAATAAAATAATAAAAAAACTTTGCGCACACATCCTGCGGCGCACATCTTCTACGTGCATATCTCCTGCGGTGCACATCTCCAGTGGCGCACATCTCCTGCTACACAAATCTCCTGCGGTGAAAATCCTGCATCGCACACCCTGCGGTGCACATAAATGAAACATTCATTTACAAAAAATAATAATAATTAACTCAAATTCCTAAAAAAAATGTGCGCACACATCCTGCGGCGCACATCTCCTGCGTGCCAATCTCCTGCAGCGCACATCTCCTGCGGTGCACATCTCCTGCGGCGCACATCTCCTGCGGCGCACTTCTCCTGCGGCGCACATCTCCTGCTGCACACATCTCCTGCGGTGCACATCTCTTGCGGCGCACATCCTGCGGCGCACACCCTGCGTTGCACATAAATGAAACATTTATTTACAAAAAAATCAAAAAATCAAATCAAATTAATAAAAAAACTGCGGCACACATCTCCTGCTGCGCATATCGCCTGCGGCGCACATCTCCTGCTATGTACATCTCCTGCGGCTCACATCTCCTGCATGCACATCTCCTGCGGCGCACATATCCTGCGATGCACATCTCCAGAGGCGCACATCTCCGGCGGTGCACATCTCTTGCGGCGCGCACCCTGCGGTGCACATAAATGAAACATTTATTTACAAAAAAATAATAATAATTAACTCAAATTAATAAAAAAACTGTGCGCACTTATCCTGCAGCGCACATCTCCTGCGTGCTAATCTCCTGCGTGCACATCTCCTGCTGCGCACATCTCCTGTGGTGCACATCTCCTGTTGCGCACATCTCCTGCGGTGCATATCTCTTGCGGCGCACATCCTGCGTTGCGAACTATGCGTTGCACATAAATAAAACAGTTATTTACAAAAAAAGAAAAAAATCAAATCAAATTAATAAAAAAACTGCGGCACACATCTCCTGCTGCGCATATCGCCTGCGGCGCACATCTCCTGCTATGTACGTCTCCTGCGGCTCACATCTCCTGCATGCACATCTCCTGCAGCGCACATCTCCTGCAGTGAATATCCCAAGTGGTGCACATCTCCTGCTGCGCACGTCTCCTGCGGCACACATCTCCTGCTGCGCACATCTCCTGCGGTGCACATCTCCTAATGCGCACATCTCCGGCGGTGCACATCTCTTGCGGCGCACACCCTGCGGTGTACATAAATGAAACATTTATTTACAAAAAAATATTATTAAATCAAATTAATAAAAAAAACGTGTGCACACACCCTGCTGCGCACATCTCCTGCGGCGCACATCTCCTGTGGCGCACATCTCTTGCGGCGCACATCTCTTGCGGTGCACATCTCCTGCTGCGCACATCTCCTGCGGTGCACATCTCCTGCTGCGCACATCTCCTGCGGTGCACATCTCCTGCTGCGCACATCTCCTGCGTGCACATCTCTTGCGCCGCACATCTCCTGCGGCGCACATCTCTTGCGGTGCACATCTCCTGCTGCGCACATCTCCTGCAGTGCACATCTCCTGCTGCGCACATCTCCTGTGGTGCACATCTCTTGCGGCGCACATCCTGCGGCGCACACCCTGCGTTGCACATAAATGAAACATTTATTTACAAAAAAATTATAATAATTAACTCAAATTAATAACAAAACTGTGCGCACACATCCTGCGGCGCAAATCTCCTGCTGCGCACATCTCCTGCGTACACATCTCCTGCGGTGCACATCTCCTGCTGCGCACATCTCCTGCGGTGTACATCTCCAGCGGTGCACATCTCCTGCTGCGCACATCTGCGGCGGTGCATATCTCTAGCGGCGCACATCCTGCGGCGCACATCTCCTGCGGTGCACATCTCCTGAGGCGCACATCTCCTGCGGTGCACATCTCCTGTGGTGCACATCTCCTGCTGCGCACATCTCCGGCGGTGCACATCTCTTGCGGCACACATCCTGCGGCGCACACCCTTCGTTGCACATAAATGAAACATTTATTTACAAAAAAATTATAATAATTAAGTCAAATTAATAAAAAAACTGTGCGCACACATCCTGCGGCGCAAATCTCCTGCTGCGCACATCTCCTGCATTGCAGAACATGCGATGCACATAAATAAAATTAATAAAAAAACTGTGCGCACATCTCCTACGGTGCACATCTCCTGCGGCGCACATCTCCTGCGGGGCACATCTCCTGCTGCGCACATCTCCTGCGGTGCACATCTCCGCACACATCCTGCGGTGCACATCTCTTGCGGCACTCATCTCCTGCGGCGCATATCTCCTGCGTACAAATCTCCTGCGGTGCACATCTCCTGCTGCGCACATCTCCGGCGGTGCATATCTCTTGCGGCGCACATTCTGCGGCTAACACCCTTCGTTGCACATAAATGAAACATTTATTTACAAAAAAATTATAATAATTACTCAAATTAATAAAATAAATGTGCCCACACATCCTGCGGCGCACATCTCCTGCTGCGCATATCGCCTGCGGCGCACATCTCCTGCTATGTACATCTCCTGCGGCTCACATCTCCTGCATGCACATCTCCTGCGGCGCACATATCCTGCGATGCACATCTCCAGTGGCGCACATCTCCGGCGGTGCACATCTCTTGCGGCGCGCACCCTGCGGTGTACATAAATGAAACATTTATTTACAAAAAAATAATAATAATTAACTCAAATTAATAAAAAAACTGTGCGCACTTATCCTGCAGCGCACATCTCCTGCGTGCTAATCTCCTGCGTGCACATCTCCTGCTGCGCACATCTCCTGTGGTGCACATCTCCTGTTGCGCACATCTCCTGCGGTGCATATCTCTTGCGGCGCACATCCTGCGTTGCGAACTATGCGTTGCACATAAATAAAACAGTTATTTACAAAAAAAGAAAAAAATCAAATCAAATTAATAAAAAAACTGCGGCACACATCTCCTGCTGCGCATATCGCCTGCGGCGCACATCTCCTGCTATGTACGTCTCCTGCGGCTCACATCTCCTGCATGCACATCTCCTGCAGCGCACATCTCCTGCAGTGAATATCCCAAGTGGTGCACATCTCCTGCTGCGCACGTCTCCTGCGGCACACATCTCCTACTGCGCACATCTCCTGCGGTGCACATCTCCTAATGCGCACATCTCCGGCGGTGCACATCTCTTGCGGCGCACACCCTGCGGTGTACATAAATGAAACATTTATTTACAAAAAAATATTATTAAATCAAATTAATAAAAAAAACGTGTGCACACACCCTGCTGCGCACATCTCCTGCGGCGCACATCTCCTGTGGCGCACATCTCTTGCGGCGCACATCTCTTGCGGTGCACATCTCCTGCTGCGCACATCTCCTGCGGTGCACATCTCCTGCTGCGCACATCTCCTGCGGTGCACATCTCCTGCTGCGCACATCTCCTGCGTGCACATCTCTTGCGCCGCACATCTCCTGCGGCGCACATCTCTTGCGGCGCACATCCTGCAGCGCACACCCTGCGTTGCACATAAATGAAACATTTATTTACAAAAAATTATAATAATTAACTCAAATTAATAACAAAACTGTGCGCACACATCCTGCGGCGCAAATCTCCTGCTGCGCACATCTCCTGTGTTGCAAAACATGCGATGCACATAAATAAAATAATAAAAAAACTTTGCGCACACATCCTGCGGCGCACATCTTCTACGTGCATATCTCCTGCGGTGCACATCTTCAGTGGCGCACATCTCCAGCTACACAAATCTCCTGCGGTGAAAATCCTGCATCGCACACCCTGCGGTGCACATAAATGAAACATTTATTTACAAAAAATAATAATAATTAACTCAAATTCCTAAAAAAAATGTGCGCACACATCCTGCGGCGCACATCGCCTGCGGCACTCATCTCCTGCGGCGCATATCTCCTGCGTACACATCTCCTGCGGTGCACATCTCCTGCTGCGCACATCTCCTGCGGTGTACATCTCCAGCGGTGCACATCTCCTGCTGCGCACATCTGCGGCGGTGCATATCTCTAGCGGCGCACATCCTGCGGCGCACATCTCCTGCGGTGCACATCTCCTGAGGCGCACATCTCCTGCGGTGCACATCTCCTGTGGTGCACATCTCCTGCTGCGCACATCACCGGCGGTGCACATCTCTTGCGGCACACATCCTGCGGCGCACACCCTTCGTTGCACATAAATGAAACATTTATTTACAAAAAAATTATAATAATTAAGTCAAATTAATAAAAAAACTGTGCGCACACATCCTGCGGTGCACATCTCTTGCGGCACTCATCTCCTGCGGCGCATATCTCCTGCGTACAAATCTCCTGCGGTGCACATCTCCTGCTGCGCACATCTCCTGCGGTGTACATCTCCTGCGGTGCACATCTCCTGCTGCGCACATCTCCGGCGGTGCATATCTCTTGCGGCGCACATTCTGCGGCGCACACCCTTCGTTGCACATAAATGAAACATTTATTTACAAAAAAATTATAATAATTACTCAAATTAATAAAATAAATGTGCCCACACATCCTGCGGCGCACATCTCCTGCGGCGCACATCTCCTGTGGCGCACATCTCTTGCGGCGCACATCTCTTGCGGTGCACATCTCCTGCGGTGCACATCTCCTGCTGCGCACATCTCCTGCGGTGCACATCTCCTGCTGCGCACATCTCCTGCGTGCACATCTCTTGCGCCGCACATCTCCTGTGGCGCACATCTCTTGCGGTGCACATCTCCTGCTGCGCACATCTCCTGCAGTGCACATCTCCTGCTGCGCACATCTCCTGTGGTGCACATCTCTTGCGGCGCACATCCTGAGGCGCACATCCTGCGTTGCACATAAATGAAACATTTATTTACAAAAAAATTATAATAATTAACTCAAATTAATAACAAAACTGTGCGCACACATCCTGCGGCGCAAATCTCCTGCTGCGCACATCTCCTGTGTTGCAAAACATGCGATGCACATAAATAAAATAATAAAAAAACTTTGCGCACACATCCTGCGGCGCACATCTCCTGCGTGCATATCTCCTGCGGTGCACATCTCCAGTGGCGCACATCTCCTGCTACACAAATCTCCTGCGGTGAAAATCCTGCATCGCACACCCTGCGGTGCACATAAATGAAACATTCATTTACAAAAAATAATAATAATTAACTCAAATTCCTAAAAAAAATGTGCGCACACATCCTGCGGCGCACATCGCCTGCGGCACTCATCTCCTGCGGCGCATATCTCCTGCGTACACATCTCCTGCGGTGCACATCTCCTGCTGCGCACATCTCCTGCGGTGTACATCTCCAGCGGTGCACATCTCCTGCTGCGCACATCTGCGGTGGTGCATATCTCTAGCGGCGCACATCCTGCGGCGCACATCTCCTGCGGTGCACATCTCCTGAGGCGCACATCTCCTGCGGTGCACATCTCCTGTGGTGCACATCTCCTGCTGCGCACATCTCCGGCGGTGCACATCTCTTGCGGCACACATCCTGCGGCGCACACCCTTCGTTGCACATAAATGAAACATTTATTTACAAAAAAATTATAATAATTAAGTCAAATTAATAAAAAAACTGTGCGCACACATCCTGCGGCGCAAATCTCCTGCTGCGCACATCTCCTACGGTGCCCATCTCCTGCGGCGCACATCTCCTGCGGGGCACATCTCCTGCTGCGCACATCTCCTGCGGTGTACATCTCCAGCGGTGCACATCTCCTGCTGCGCACATCTGCGGCGGTGCATATCTCTAGCGGCGCACATCCTGCCGCGCACATCTCCTGCGGTGCACATCTCCTGCTGCGCACATTTCTTGCGGCGCACATCTCTTGCGGTGCACATCTCCTGCTGCGCACATCTCCTGCGGTGCACATCTCCTGCTGCGCACATCTCCTGCGGTGCACATCTCCTGCTGCGCACATCTCCTGCGTACAAATCTCCTGCGGTGCACATCTCCTGCTGCGCACATCTCCTGCGGTGTACATCTCCTGCGGTGCACATCTCCTGCTGCGCACATCTCCTGCAGTGCACACATCCTGCGGCGCACATCTCCTGCGTGCTAATCTCCTGCGTGCACATCTCCTGCGGTGCACATCTCCTGCGGCGCACATCTCCTGCGGTGCACATCTCCTGCTGCGCACATCTCCTGTGGTGCACATTTCCTGTTGCGCACATCTCCTGCGGTGCATATCTCTTGTGGCGCACATCCTGCGTTGCGAACCCTGCGTTGCACATAAATAAAACAGTTATTTACAAAAAAATTAAAAAATCAAATCAAATTAATGAAAAAACTGCGGCACACATCTCCTGATGCGCATATTGCCTGCGGCGCACATCTCCTGCTATGTACATCTCCTGCGACTCACATCTCCGGCATGCACATCTCCTGCGGCGCACATCTCCTGCGATGCACATCTCCAGTGGCGCACATCTCCTGCTGCGCATATCGCCTGCGGCGCATATCTCCTGCTATGTACATGTCCTGCAGCGCACATTTCCTGTGCACATCTCCTGCAGTGCATATCTCAAGTGGTGCACATCTCCTGCTGCGCACATCTCCTGCGGCGCATATCTCCTGCGTACACATCTCCTGCGGTGCACATCTCCTGCTGCGCACATCTCCTGCGTTGTACATCTCCTGCGGTGCACATCTCCTGCTGCCCACATCTCCGGCGGTGCAAATCTCTTGCGGCGCACATCCTGCGGCGCACACCCTTCGTTGCACATAAATGAAACATTTATTTACAAAAAAATTATAATAATGAACTCAAATTAATAAAAAAACTGTGCGCACACATCCTGCGGCGCACATCTCCTGCGTGCCAATCTCCTGCTGCGCACATCTCCTGTGGTGCACATCTCCTGCGGCGCACATCTCCTGCGGTGCACTTCTCCTGCGGCGCACATCTCCTGCTGCACACATCTCCTGCGGTGCACATCTCTTGCGGCGCACATCCTGCGGCGCACACCCTGCGTTGCACATAAATGAAACATTTATTTACAAAAAAATCAAAAAATCAAATCAAATTAATAAAAAAACTGCGGCACACATCTCCTGCTGCGCATATCGCCTGCGGCAAACATCTCCTGCTCTGTACATCTCCTGCGGCTCACATCTCCTGCATGCACATCTCCTGCGGCGCACATATCCTGCGATGCACATCTCCAGTGGCGCACATCTCCGGCGGTGCACATCTCTTGCGGCGCGCACCCTGCGGTGCACATAAATGAAACATTTATTTACAAAAAAATAATAATAATTAACTCAAATTAATAAAAAAACTGTGCGCACAAATCCTGCAGCGCACATCTCCTGCGTGCTAATCTCCTGCGTGCACATCTCCTGCTGCGCACATCTCCTGTGGTGCACATCTCCTGTTGCGCACATCTCCTGCGGTGCATATCTCTTGCGGCGCACATCCTGCGTTGCGAACTATTCGTTGCACATAAATAAAACAGTTATTTACAAAAAAAGAAAAAAATCAAATCAAATTAATAAAAAAACTGCGGCACACATCTCCTGCTGCGCATATCGCCTGCGGCGCACATCTCCTGCTATGTACGTCTCCTGCGGCTCACATCTCCTGCATGCACATCTCCTGCAGCGCACATCTCCTGCAGTGAATATCCCAAGTGGTGCACATCTCCTGCTGCGCACGTCTCCTGCGGCACACATCTCCTGCTGCGCACATCTCCTGCGTTGCACATCTCCTAATGCGCACATCTCCGGCGAAGCACATCTCTTGCGGCGCACACCCTGCGGTGCACATAAATGAAACATTTATTTACAAAAAAATATTATTAAATTAAATTAATAAAAAAAACGTGTGCACACACCCTGCTGCGCACATCTCCTGCTGCGCACATCTCCTGTGGCGCACATCTCTTGCGGCGCACATCTCTTGCGGTGCACATCTCCTGCGGCGCACATCTCTTGCGGTGCACATCTCCTGCTGCGCACATCTCCTGCAGTGCACATCTCTTGCGGCGCACATCCTGCGGCGCACACCCTGCGTTGCACATAAATGAAACATTTATTTACAAAAAAATTATAATAATTAACTCAAATTAATAACAAAACTGTGCGCACACATCCTGCGGCGCAAATCTCCTGCTGCGCACATCTCCTGTGTTGCAAAACATGCGATGCACATAAATAAAATAATAAAAAAACTTTGCGCACACATCCTGCGGCGCACATCTTCTACGTCCATATCTCCTGCGGTGCACATCTCCAGTGGCGCACATCTCCAGCTACACAAATCTCCTGCGGTGAAAATCCTGCATCGCACACCCTGCGGTGCACATAAATGAAACATTTATTTACAAAAAATAATAATAATTAACTCAAATTCCTAAAAAAAATGTGCGCACACATCCTGCGGCGCACATCGCCTGCGGCACTCATCTCCTGCGGCGCATATCTCCTGCGTACACATCTCCTGCGGTGCACATCTCCTGCTGCGCACATCTCCTGCGGTGTACATCTCCAGCGGTGCACATCTCCTGCTGCGCACATCTGCGGCGGTGCATATCTCTAGCGGCGCACATCCTGCGGCGCACATCTCCTGCGGTGCACATCTCCTGAGGCGCACATCTCCTGCGGTGCACATCTCCTGTGGTGCACATCTCCTGCTGCGCACATCTCCGGCGGTGCACATCTCTTGCGGCACACATCCTGCGGCGCACACCCTTCGTTGCACATAAATGAAACATTTATTTACAAAAAAATTATAATAATTAAGTCAAATTAATAAAAAAACTGTGCGCACACATCCTGCAGCGCAAATCTCCTGCTGCGCACATCTCCTGCATTGCAGAACATGCGATGCACATAAATAAAATTAATAAAAAAACTGTGCGCACACATCCTGCGGCGCACATCTCCTGCGTGCCAATCTCCTGCTGCGCACATCTCCTGCGGTGCACATCTCCGCACACATCCTGCGGTGCACATCTCTTGCGGCACTCATCTCCTGCGGCGCATATCTCCTGCGTACAAATCTCCTGCGGTGCACATCTCCTGCTGCGCACATCTCCTGCGGTGTACATCTCCTGCGGTGCACATCTCCTGCTGCGCACATCTCCGGCGGTGCATATCTCTTGCGGCGCACATTCTGCGGCGCACACCCTTCGTTGCACATAAATGAAACATTTATTTACAAAAAAATTATAATAATTACTCAAATTAATAAAATAAATGTGCCCACACATCCTGCGGCGCACATCTCCTGCGGCGCACATCTCCTGTGGCGCACATCTCTTGCGGCGCACATCTCTTGCGGTGCACATCTCCTGCGGTGCACATCTCCTGCTGCGCACATCTCCTGCGGTGCACATCTCCTGCTGTGCACATCTCCTGCGTGCACATCTCTTGCGCCGCACATCTCCTGCGGCGCACATCTCTTGCGGTGCACATCTCCTGCTGCGCACATCTCCTGCAGTGCACATCTCCTGCTGCGCACATCTCCTGTGGTGCACATCTCTTGCGGCGCACATCCTGCGGCGCACATCCTGCGTTGCACATAAATGAAACATTTATTTACAAAAAAATTATAATAATTAACTCAAATTAATAACAAAACTGTGCGCACACATCCTGCGGCGCAAATCTCCTGCTGCGCACATCTCCTGTGTTGCAAAACATGCGATGCACATAAATAAAATAATAAAAAAACTTTGCGCACACATCCTGCGGCGCACATCTCCTGCGGCACTCATCTCCTGCGGCGCATATCTCCTGCGTACACATCTCCTGCGGTGCACATCTCCTGCTGCGCACATCTCCTGCGGTGCACATCTCCGCACACATCCTGCGGTGCACATCTCTTGCGGCACTCATCTCCTGCGGCGCATATCTCCTGCGTACAAATCTCCTGCGGTGCACATCTCCTGCTGCGCACATCTCCTGCGGTGTACATCTCCTGCGGTGCACATCTCCTGCTGCGCACATCTCCGGCGGTGCATATCTCTTGCGGCGCACATTCTGCGGCGCACACCCTTCGTTGCACATAAATGAAACATTTATTTACAAAAAAATTATAATAATTAACTCAAATTAATAAAATAAATGTGCGCACACATCCTGCGGCGCACATCTCCTGTGGCACTCATCTCCTGCGGCGCATATCTCCTGCGTACACATTTCCTGCGGTGCACATCTCCTGCTGCGCGCATCTCCTGCGGTGCACATCTCCTGCTGCGCACATCTCCGGCAGTGCATATCTCTTGCGGCGCACATCTCCTGCGGTGCACATCTCCTGAGGCGCACATCTCCTGCGGTGCACATCTCCTGCGGTGCACATCTCTTGCGGCACACATCCTGCGGCGCACACCCTTCGTTGCACATAAATGAAACATTTATTTAAAAAAAAATTTTAATAATTAACTCAAATTAATAAAAAAACTGTGCGCACACATCCTGCGGCTCAAATCTCCTGCTGCGCACATCTCCTACGGTGCACATCTCCTGCGGCGCACATCTCCTGCGGTGCACATCTCCTGCTGCGCACATCTCCTGCGGTGCACATCTCCTGCTGCGCACATCTCCTGCGGTTTACATCTCCTGCGGTGCACATCTCCTGCTGCGCACATCTCCGGCGGTGCATATCTCTTGCGGCGCACATCCTGCGGCGCACACCCTTCGTTGCACATAAATGAAACATTTATTTACAAAAAAATTATAATAATTAACTCAAATTAATAAAATAAATGTACGCACACATCCTGCGGCGCACATCTCCTGTGGCACTCATCTCCTGCGGCGCATATCTCCTGCGTACACATTTCCTGCGGTGCACATCTCCTGCTGCGCGCATCTCCTGCGGTGCACATCTCCTGCTGCGCACATCTCCGGCAGTGCATATCTCTTGCGGCGCACATCTCCTGCGGTGCACATCTCCTGAGGCGCACATCTCCTGCGGTGCACATCTCCTGCGGTGCACATCTCTTGCGGCACACATCCTGCGGCGCACACCCTTCGTTGCACATAAATGAAACATTTATTTACAAAAAAATTATAATAATTAACTCAAATTAATAAAAAAACTGTGCGCACACATCCTGCGGCTCAAATCTCCTGCTGCGCACATCTCCTGCATTGCAGAACATGCGATGCACATAAATAAAATTAATAAAAAAACTGCGCACACATCCTGCGGCGCACACCTCCTGCATGACAATCTCCTGCTGCGCACATCTCCTGCGGTGCACATCTCCTGCGGTGCACATCTCCTGCTGCGCACATCTCCTGCGTTGCACATCTCCGCACACATCCTGCGGCGCACATCTCCTGCGGCACTCATCTCCTGCGGCGCATATCTCCTGCGTACACATCTCCTGCGGTGCACATCTCCTGCTGCGCACATCTCCTGCGGTTTACATCTCCTGCGGTGCACATCTCCTGCTGCGCACATCTTCGGCGGTGCATATCTCTTGCGGCGCACATCCTGCGGCGCAGACCCTTCGTTGCACATAAATGAAACATTTATTTACAAAAAAATTATAATAATTAACTCAAATTAATAAAAAAACTGTGCGCACACATCCTGCGGCGCAAATCTCCTGCTGTGCACATCACCTGCTTTGCACAACATGCGATGCACATAAATAAAATTAATAAAAAAACTGCGGCACACATCTCCTGCTGCGCATATCGCCTGCGGCGCACATCTCCTGCTATGTACATCTCCTGCGGCGCACATCTCCTGCGATGCACATCTCCAGTGGCGCACATCTCCTGCTGCGCATATCGCCTGCGGCGCATATCTCCTGCTATGTACATGTCCTGCAGCGCACATCTCCTGTGGCACTCATCTCCTGCGGTGCACATCTCCTGCGGCGCACATCTCCTGCGGTGCACACCCTGCGTTGCACATAAATGAAACATTTATTTACAAAAAAATCAAAAAATCAAATCAAATTAATAAAAAAACTGCGGCACACATCTCCTGCTGCGCATATCGCCTGCGGCGCACATCTCCTGCTATGTACATCTCCTGCGGCTCACATCTCCTGCATGCACATCTCCTGCGGCGCACATCTCCTGCGATGCACATCTCCAGTGGCGCACATCTCCGGCGGTGTACATCTCTTGCGGCGCGCACCCTGCGGTGCACATAAATGAAACATTTATTTACAAAAAAATAATAATAATTAACTCAAATTAATAAAAAAACTGTGCGCACAAATCCTGCAGCGCACATCTCCTGCATGCACATCTCCTGCAGCGCACATCTCCTGCTACACAAATCTCCTGCGGTGAAAATCCTGCATCGCACACCCTGCGGTGCACATAAATGAAACATTTATTTACAAAAAATAATAATAATTAACTCAAATTCCTAAAAAAAATGTGCGCACACATCCTGCGGCGCACATCGCCTGCGGCACTCATCTCCTGCGGCGCATATCTCCTGCGTACACATCTCCTGCGGTGCACATCTCCTGCAGCGCACATCTCCTGCAGTGAATATCCCAAGTGGTGCACATCTCCTGCTGCGCACGTCTCCTGCGGCACACATCTCCTGCTGCGCACATCTCCTGCGGTGTACATCTCCTAATGCGCACATCTCCGGCGGTGCACATCTCTTGCGGCGCACACCCTGCGGTTCACATAAATGAAACATTTATTTACAAAAAATATTATTAAATCAAATTAATAAAAAAAACGTGTGCACACACCCTGCTGCGCACATCTCCTGCGGCGCACATCTCCTGTGGCGTACATCTCTTGCGGCGCACATCTCTTACGGTGCACATCTCCTGCTGCGCACATCTCCTGCGGTGCACATCTCCTGCTGCGCACATCTCCTGCGGTGCACATCTCCTGCTGCGCACATCTCCTGCGTACAAATCTCCTGCGGTGCACATCTCCTGCTGCGCACATCTCCTGCGGTGTACATCTCCTGCGGTGCACATCTCCTGCTGCGCACATCTCCTGCAGTGCACATCTCCTGCTGCGCACATCTCCTGTGGTGCACATCTCTTGCGGCGCACATCCTGCGGCGGACACCCTGCGTTGCACATAAATGAAACATTTATTTACAAAAAAATTATAATAATTAAATCAAATTAATAACAAAACTGTGCGCACACATCCTGCGGCGCAAATCTCCTGCTGCGCACATCTCCTGTGTTGCAAAACATGCGATGCACATAAATAAAATAATAAAAAAACTTTGCGCACACATCCTGCGGCGCACATCTCCTGCGTGCATATCTCCTGCGGTGCACATCTCCAGTGGCGCACATCTCCTGCTACACACATCTCCTGCGGTGAAAATCCTGCATCGCACACCCTGCGGTGCACATAAATGAAACATTTATTTACAAAAAATAATAATAATTAACTCAAATTCCTAAAAAAAATGTGCGCACACATCCTGCGGCGCACATCGCCTGCGGCACTCATCTCCTGCGGCGCATATCTCCTGCGTACACATCTCCTGCGGTGCAAATCTCCTGCTGCGCACATCTCCTGCGGTGTACATCTCCAGCGGTGCACATCTCCTGCTGCGCACAACTGCGGCGTTGCATATCTCTAGCGGCGCACATCCTGCGGCGCACATCTCCTGCGGTGCACATCTCCTGAGGCGCACATCTCCTGCGGTGCACATCTCCTGTGGTGCACATCTCCTGCTGCGCACACCTCCGGCGGTGCACATCTCTTGCGGCACACATCCTGCTGCGCACACCCTTCGTTGCACATAAATGAAACATTTATTTACAAAAAAATTATAATAATTAAGTCAAATTAATAAAAAAACTGTGCGCACACATCCTGCGGCGCAAATCTCCTGCTGCGCACATCTCCTGCATTGCAGAACATGCGATGCACAGAAATAAAATTAATAAAAAAACTGTGCGCACACATCCTGCGGCACACATCTCCTGCGTGCCAATCTCCTGCTGCGCACATCTCCTACGGTGCACATGTCCTGCATCGCACATCTCCTGCGGGGCACATCTCCTGCTGCGCACATCTCCTGCGGCGCACATCTCTTGCGGCACTCATCTCCTGCGGCGCATATCTCCTGCGTACAAATCTCCTGCGGTGCACATCTCCTGCTGCGCACATCTCCTGCGGTGTACATCTCCAGCGGTGCACATCTCCTGCTGCGCACAACTGCGGCGTTGCATATCTCTAGCGGCGCACATCCTGCGGCGCACATCTCCTGCGGTGCACATCTCCTGAGGCGCACATCTCCTGCGGTGCACATCTCCTGTGGTGCACATCTCCTGCTGCGCACATCTCCGGCGGTGCACATCTCTTGCGGCACACATCCTGCGGCGCACACCCTTCGTTGCACATAAATGAAACATTTATTTACAAAAAAATTATAATAATTAAGTCAAATTAATAAAAAAACTGTGCGCACACATCCTGCGGCGCAAATCTCCTGCTGCGCTTATCTCCTGCATTGCAGAACATGCGATGCACAGAAATAAAATTAGTAAAAAATCTGTGCGCACACATCCTGCGGCGCACATCTCCTGCGTGCCAATCTCCTCCTGCGCACATCTCCTACGGTGCACATGTCCTGCATCACACATCTCCTGCGGGGCACATCTCCTGCTGCGCACATCTCCTGCGGTGCACATCTCCGCACACATCCTGCGGCGCACATCTCTTCCGGCACTCATCTCCTGCGGCGCATATCTCCTGCGTACAAATCTCCTGCGGTGCACATCTCCTGCTGCGCACATCTCCTGCGGTGTACATCTACTGCGGTGCACATCTCCTGCTGCGCACATCTCCGGCGGTGCATATCTCTTGCGGCGCACTTTCTGCGGCCCACACCCTTCGTTGCACATAAATGAAACATTTATTTACAAAAAAATTATAATAATTAACTCAAATTAATAAAAAACTGTGCGCACACATCCTGCGGCTCAAATCTCCTACTGCGCACATCTCCTGCATTGCAGAACATGCGATGCACATAAATAAAATTAATAAAAAAACTGTGCGCACACATCCTGCGGTGCACACCTCCTGCATGCCAATCTCTTGCTGCGCACATCTCCTGTGGTGCACATCTCCTGCGGCGCACATCTCCTGCGGTGCACATCTCCTGCTGCGCACATCTCCTGCGGTGCACATCTCCGCACACATCCTGCGGCGCACATCTCCTGCGGCACTCATCTCCTGTGGCGCATATCTCCTGCGTACACATCTCCTGCGGTGCACATCTCCTGCTGCGCACATCTCCTGCGGTGTACATCTCCAGCGGTGCACATCTCCTGCTGCGCACAACTGCGGCGTTGCATATCTCTAGCGGCGCACATCCTGCGGCGCACATCTCCTGCGGTGCACATCTCCTGAGGCGCACATCTCCTGCGGTGCACATCTCCTGTGGTGCACATCTCCTGCTGCGCACATCTCCGGCGGTGCACATCTCTTGCGGCACACATCCTGCGGCGCACACCCTTCGTTGCACATAAATGAAACATTTATTTACAAAAAAATTATAATAATTAAGTCAAATTAATAAAAAAACTGTGCGCACACATCCTGCGGCGCAAATCTCCTGCTGCGCACATCTCCTGCATTGCAGAACATGCGATGCACAGAAATAAAATTAATAAAAAAACTGTGCGCACACATCCTGCGGCTCACATCTCCTGCGTGCCAATCTCCTGCTGCGCACATCTCCTACGGTGCACATGTCCTGCATCGCACATCTCCTGCGGGGCACATCTCCTGCTGCGCACATCTCCTGCGGTGCACATCTCCGCACACATCCTGCGGCGCACATCTCTTGCGGCACTCATCTCCTGCGGCGCATATGTCCTGCGTACAAATCTCCTGCGGTGCACATCTCCTGCTGCGCACATCTCCTGCGGTGTACATCTCCAGCGGTGCACATCTCCTGCTGCGCACAACTGCGGCGTTGCATATCTCTAGCGGCGCACATCCTGCGGCGCACATCTCCTGCGGCGCACATCTCCTGCTGCGCACATCTCCTGCGGTGCACATCTCCGCACACATCCTGCGGTGCACATCTCCTGCTGCGCACATCTCCTGCGGTGTACATCTCCAGCGGTGCACATCTCCTGCTGCGCACAACTGCGGCGGTGCACATCTCTTGCGGCACACATCCTGCGGCGCACACCCTTCGTTGCACATAAATGAAACATTTATTTACAAAAAAATTATAATAATTAAGTCAAATTAATAAAAAAACTGTGCGCACACATCCTGCGGCGCAAATCTCCTGCTGCGCACATCTCCTGCATTGCAGAACATGCGATGCACAGAAATAAAATTAATAAAAAAACTGTGCGCACACATCCTGCGGCGCACATCTCCTGCGTGCCAATCTCCTCCTGCGCACATCTCCTACGGTGCACATGTCCTGCATCGCACATCTCCTGCGGGGCACATCTCCTGCTGCGCACATCTCCTGCGGTGCACATCTCCGCACACATCCTGCGGCGCACATCTCTTCCGGCACTCATCTCCTGCGGCGCATATCTCCTGCGTACAAATCTCCTGCGGTGCACATCTCCTGCTGCGCACATCTCCTGCGGTGTACATCTACTGCGGTGCACATCTCCTGCTGCGCACATCTCCGGCGGTGCATATCTCTTGCGGCGCACATTCTGTGGCGCACACCCTTCGTTGCACATAAATGAAACATTTATTTACAAAAAAATTATAATAATTAACTCAAATTAATAAAAAACTGTGCGCACACATCCTGCGGCTCAAATCTCCTGCTGCGCACATCTCCTGCATTGCAGAACATGCGATGCACATAAATAAAATTAATAAAAAAACTGTGCGCACACATCCTGCGGTGCACACCTCCTGCACGCCAATCTCCTGCTGCGCACATCTCCTGTGGTGCACATCTCCTGCGGCGCACATCTCCTGCGGTGCACATCTCCTGCTGCGCACATCTCCTGCGGTGCACATCTCCGCACACATCCTGCGGCGCACATCTCCTGCGGCACTCATCTCCTGCGGCGCATATCTCCTGCGTACACATCTCCTGCGGTGCACATCTCCTGCTGCGCACATCTCCTGCGGTTTACATCTCCTGCGGTGCACATCTCCTGCTGCGCACATCTCCGGCGGTGCATATCTCTTGCGGCACACATCCTGCGGCTCACACCCTTCGTTGCACATAAATGAAACATTTATTTACAAAAAAAATTATAATAATTAACTAAATTAATAAAAAAACTGTGCGCACACATCCTGCGGCGCACATCTCCTGCGTGCTAATCTCCTGCGTGCACATCTCCTGCGGTGCACATCTCCTGCGGCGCACATCTCCTGCGGTGCACATCTCCTGCTGCGCACATCTCCTGTGGTGCACCTTTCCTGTTGCGCACATGTCCTGCGGTGCATATCTCTTGCGGCGCACATCCTGCGTTGCGAACCCTGCGTTGCACATAAATAAAACAGTTATTTACAAAAAAAATTAAAAAATCAAATCAAATTAATAAAAAAACTGCGGCACACATCTCCTGCTGCGCATATCGCCTGCGGCGCACTTCTCCTGCTATTTACATCTCCTGCGGCTCACATCTCCTGCATGCACATCTCCTGCGGCGCACATCTCCTGCGATGCACATCTCCAGTGGCGCACATCTCCTGCTGCGCATATCGCCTGCGGCGCATATCTCCTGCTATGTACATGTCCTGCAGCGCACATTTCCTGTGCACATCTCCTGCAGTGCATATCTCAAGTGGTGCACATCTCCTGCTGCGCACATCTCCTGCGGCGCATATCTCCTGCGTACACATCTCCTGCGGTGCACATCTCCTGCTGCGCACATCTCCTGCGTTGTACATCTCCTGCGGTGCACATCTCCTGCTGCGCACATCTCCGGCGGTGTACATCTCCAGCGGTGCACATCTCCTGCTGCGCACATCTGCGGCGGTGCATATCTCTAGCGGCGCACATCCTGCGGCGCACATCTCCTGCGGTGCACATCTCCTGAGGCGCACATCTCCTGCGGTTTACATCTCCTGCGGTGCACATCTCCTGCTGCGCACATCTCCGGCGGTGCATATCTCTTGCGGCACACATCCTGCGGCGCACACCCTTCGTTGCACATAAATGAAACATTTATTTACAAAAAAAATTATAATAATTAACTAAATTAATAAAAAAACTGTGCGCACACATCCTGCGGCGCAAATCTCCTGCTGTGCACATCTCCTGCTTTGCACAACATGCGATGCACATAAATAAAATTAATAAAAAAACTGTGCGCACACATCCTGCGGCGCACATCTCCTGCATGCTAATCTCCTGCGTGCACATCTCCTGCGGTGCACATCTCCTGCGGCGCACATCTCCTGCGGTGCACATCTCCTGCTGCGCACATCTCCTGTGGTGCACATTTCCTGTTGCGCACATGTCCTGCGGTGCATATCTCTTGCGGCGCACATCCTGCGTTGCGAACCCTGCGTTGCACATAAATAAAACAGTTATTTACAAAAAAAATTAAAAAATCAAATCAAATTAATAAAAAAACTGCGGCACACATCTCCTGCTGCGCATATCGCCTGCGGCGCACATCTCCTGCTATGTACATCTCCTGCGGCTCACATCTCCTGCATGCACATCTCCTGCGGCGCACATCTCCTGCGATGCACATCTCCAGTGGCGCACATCTCCTGCTGCGCATATCGCCTGCGGCGCATATCTCCTGCTATGTACATGTCCTGCAGCGCACATTTCCTGTGCACATCTCCTGCAGTGCATATCTCAAGTGGTGCACATCTCCTGCTGCGCACATCTCCTGCGGCGCATATCTCCTGCGTACACATCTCCTGCGGTGCACATCTCCTGCTGCGCACATCTCCTGCGTTGTACATCTCCTGCGGTGCACATCTCCTGCTGCCCACATCTCCGGCGGTGCAAATCTCTTGCGGCGCACATCCTGCGGCGCACACCCTTCGTTGCACATAAATGAAACATTTATTTACAAAAAAATTATAATAATGAACTCAAATTAATAAAAAAACTGTGCGCACACATCCTGCGGCGCACATCTCCTGCGTGCCAATCTCCTGCTGCGCACATCTCCTGTGGTGCACATCTCCTGCGGCGCACATCTCCTGCGGTGCACTTCTCCTGCGGCGCACATCTCCTGCTGCACACATGTCCTGCGGTGCACATCTCTTGCGGCGCACATCCTGCGGCGCACACCCTGCGTTGCACATAAATGAAACATTTATTTACAAAAAAATCAAAAAATCAAATCAAATTAATAAAAAAACTGCGGCACACATCTCCTGCTGCGCATATCGCCTGCGGCAAACATCTCCTGCTCTGTACATCTCCTGCGGCTCACATCTCCTGCATGCACATCTCCTGCGGCGCACATATCCTGCGATGCACATCTCCAGTGGCGCACATCTCCGGCGGTGCACATCTCTTGCGGCGCGCACCCTGCGGTGCACATAAATGAAACATTTATTTACAAAAAAATAATAATAATTAACTCAAATTAATAAAAAAACTGTGCGCACAAATCCTGCAGCGCACATCTCCTGCGTGCTAATCTCCTGCGTGCACATCTCCTGCTGCGCACATCTCCTGTGGTGCACATCTCCTGTTGCGCACATCTCCTGCGGTGCATATCTCTTGCGGCGCACATCCTGCGTTGCGAACTATTCGTTGCACATAAATAAAACAGTTATTTACAAAAAAAGAAAAAAATCAAATCAAATTAATAAAAAAACTGCGGCACACATCTCCTGCTGCGCATATCGCCTGCGGCGCACATCTCCTGCTATGTACGTCTCCTGCGGCTCACATCTCCTGCATGCACATCTCCTGCAGCGCACATCTCCTGCAGTGAATATCCCAAGTGGTGCACATCTCCTGCTGCGCACGTCTCCTGCGGCACACATCTCCTGCTGCGCACATCTCCTGCGTTGCACATCTCCTAATGCGCACATCTCCGGCGAAGCACATCTCTTGCGGCGCACACCCTGCGGTGCACATAAATGAAACATTTATTTACAAAAAAATATTATTAAATTAAATTAATAAAAAAAACGTGTGCACACACCCTGCTGCGCACATCTCCTGCTGCGCACATCTCCTGTGGCGCACATCTCTTGCGGCGCACATCTCTTGCGGTGCACATCTCCTGCGGCGCACATCTCTTGCGGTGCACATCTCCTGCTGCGCACATCTCCTGCAGTGCACATCTCTTGCGGCGCACATCCTGCGGCGCACACCCTGCGTTGCACATAAATGAAACATTTATTTACAAAAAAATTATAATAATTAACTCAAATTAATAACAAAACTGTGCGCACACATCCTGCGGCGCAAATCTCCTGCTGCGCACATCTCCTGTGTTGCAAAACATGCGATGCACATAAATAAAATAATAAAAAAACTTTGCGCACACATCCTGCGGCGCACATCTTCTACGTCCATATCTCCTGCGGTGCACATCTCCAGTGGCGCACATCTCCAGCTACACAAATCTCCTGCGGTGAAAATCCTGCATCGCACACCCTGCGGTGCACATAAATGAAACATTTATTTACAAAAAATAATAATAATTAACTCAAATTCCTAAAAAAAATGTGCGCACACATCCTGCGGCGCACATCGCCTGCGGCACTCATCTCCTGCGGCGCATATCTCCTGCGTACACATCTCCTGCGGTGCACATCTCCTGCTGCGCACATCTCCTGCGGTGTACATCTCCAGCGGTGCACATCTCCTGCTGCGCACATCTGCGGCGGTGCATATCTCTAGCGGCGCACATCCTGCGGCGCACATCTCCTGCGGTGCACATCTCCTGAGGCGCACATCTCCTGCGGTGCACATCTCCTGTGGTGCACATCTCCTGCTGCGCACATCTCCGGCGGTGCACATCTCTTGCGGCACACATCCTGCGGCGCACACCCTTCGTTGCACATAAATGAAACATTTATTTACAAAAAAATTATAATAATTAAGTCAAATTAATAAAAAAACTGTGCGCACACATCCTGCAGCGCAAATCTCCTGCTGCGCACATCTCCTGCATTGCAGAACATGCGATGCACATAAATAAAATTAATAAAAAAACTGTGCGCACACATCCTGCGGCGCACATCTCCTGCGTGCCAATCTCCTGCTGCGCACATCTCCTGCGGTGCACATCTCCGCACACATCCTGCGGTGCACATCTCTTGCGGCACTCATCTCCTGCGGCGCATATCTCCTGCGTACAAATCTCCTGCGGTGCACATCTCCTGCTGCGCACATCTCCTGCGGTGTACATCTCCTGCGGTGCACATCTCCTGCTGCGCACATCTCCGGCGGTGCATATCTCTTGCGGCGCACATTCTGCGGCGCACACCCTTCGTTGCACATAAATGAAACATTTATTTACAAAAAAATTATAATAATTACTCAAATTAATAAAATAAATGTGCCCACACATCCTGCGGCGCACATCTCCTGCGGCGCACATCTCCTGTGGCGCACATCTCTTGCGGCGCACATCTCTTGCGGTGCACATCTCCTGCGGTGCACATCTCCTGCTGCGCACATCTCCTGCGGTGCACATCTCCTGCTGTGCACATCTCCTGCGTGCACATCTCTTGCGCCGCACATCTCCTGCGGCGCACATCTCTTGCGGTGCACATCTCCTGCTGCGCACATCTCCTGCAGTGCACATCTCCTGCTGCGCACATCTCCTGTGGTGCACATCTCTTGCGGCGCACATCCTGCGGCGCACATCCTGCGTTGCACATAAATGAAACATTTATTTACAAAAAAATTATAATAATTAACTCAAATTAATAACAAAACTGTGCGCACACATCCTGCGGCGCAAATCTCCTGCTGCGCACATCTCCTGTGTTGCAAAACATGCGATGCACATAAATAAAATAATAAAAAAACTTTGCGCACACATCCTGCGGCGCACATCTCCTGCGGCACTCATCTCCTGCGGCGCATATCTCCTGCGTACACATCTCCTGCGGTGCACATCTCCTGCTGCGCACATCTCCTGCGGTGCACATCTCCGCACACATCCTGCGGTGCACATCTCTTGCGGCACTCATCTCCTGCGGCGCATATCTCCTGCGTACAAATCTCCTGCGGTGCACATCTCCTGCTGCGCACATCTCCTGCGGTGTACATCTCCTGCGGTGCACATCTCCTGCTGCGCACATCTCCGGCGGTGCATATCTCTTGCGGCGCACATTCTGCGGCGCACACCCTTCGTTGCACATAAATGAAACATTTATTTACAAAAAAATTATAATAATTAACTCAAATTAATAAAATAAATGTGCGCACACATCCTGCGGCGCACATCTCCTGTGGCACTCATCTCCTGCGGCGCATATCTCCTGCGTACACATTTCCTGCGGTGCACATCTCCTGCTGCGCGCATCTCCTGCGGTGCACATCTCCTGCTGCGCACATCTCCGGCAGTGCATATCTCTTGCGGCGCACATCTCCTGCGGTGCACATCTCCTGAGGCGCACATCTCCTGCGGTGCACATCTCCTGCGGTGCACATCTCTTGCGGCACACATCCTGCGGCGCACACCCTTCGTTGCACATAAATGAAACATTTATTTAAAAAAAAATTTTAATAATTAACTCAAATTAATAAAAAAACTGTGCGCACACATCCTGCGGCTCAAATCTCCTGCTGCGCACATCTCCTACGGTGCACATCTCCTGCGGCGCACATCTCCTGCGGTGCACATCTCCTGCTGCGCACATCTCCTGCGGTGCACATCTCCTGCTGCGCACATCTCCTGCGGTTTACATCTCCTGCGGTGCACATCTCCTGCTGCGCACATCTCCGGCGGTGCATATCTCTTGCGGCGCACATCCTGCGGCGCACACCCTTCGTTGCACATAAATGAAACATTTATTTACAAAAAAATTATAATAATTAACTCAAATTAATAAAATAAATGTACGCACACATCCTGCGGCGCACATCTCCTGTGGCACTCATCTCCTGCGGCGCATATCTCCTGCGTACACATTTCCTGCGGTGCACATCTCCTGCTGCGCGCATCTCCTGCGGTGCACATCTCCTGCTGCGCACATCTCCGGCAGTGCATATCTCTTGCGGCGCACATCTCCTGCGGTGCACATCTCCTGAGGCGCACATCTCCTGCGGTGCACATCTCCTGCGGTGCACATCTCTTGCGGCACACATCCTGCGGCGCACACCCTTCGTTGCACATAAATGAAACATTTATTTACAAAAAAATTATAATAATTAACTCAAATTAATAAAAAAACTGTGCGCACACATCCTGCGGCTCAAATCTCCTGCTGCGCACATCTCCTGCATTGCAGAACATGCGATGCACATAAATAAAATTAATAAAAAAACTGCGCACACATCCTGCGGCGCACACCTCCTGCATGACAATCTCCTGCTGCGCACATCTCCTGCGGTGCACATCTCCTGCGGTGCACATCTCCTGCTGCGCACATCTCCTGCGTTGCACATCTCCGCACACATCCTGCGGCGCACATCTCCTGCGGCACTCATCTCCTGCGGCGCATATCTCCTGCGTACACATCTCCTGCGGTGCACATCTCCTGCTGCGCACATCTCCTGCGGTTTACATCTCCTGCGGTGCACATCTCCTGCTGCGCACATCTTCGGCGGTGCATATCTCTTGCGGCGCACATCCTGCGGCGCAGACCCTTCGTTGCACATAAATGAAACATTTATTTACAAAAAAATTATAATAATTAACTCAAATTAATAAAAAAACTGTGCGCACACATCCTGCGGCGCAAATCTCCTGCTGTGCACATCACCTGCTTTGCACAACATGCGATGCACATAAATAAAATTAATAAAAAAACTGCGGCACACATCTCCTGCTGCGCATATCGCCTGCGGCGCACATCTCCTGCTATGTACATCTCCTGCGGCGCACATCTCCTGCGATGCACATCTCCAGTGGCGCACATCTCCTGCTGCGCATATCGCCTGCGGCGCATATCTCCTGCTATGTACATGTCCTGCAGCGCACATCTCCTGTGGCACTCATCTCCTGCGGTGCACATCTCCTGCGGCGCACATCTCCTGCGGTGCACACCCTGCGTTGCACATAAATGAAACATTTATTTACAAAAAAATCAAAAAATCAAATCAAATTAATAAAAAAACTGCGGCACACATCTCCTGCTGCGCATATCGCCTGCGGCGCACATCTCCTGCTATGTACATCTCCTGCGGCTCACATCTCCTGCATGCACATCTCCTGCGGCGCACATCTCCTGCGATGCACATCTCCAGTGGCGCACATCTCCGGCGGTGTACATCTCTTGCGGCGCGCACCCTGCGGTGCACATAAATGAAACATTTATTTACAAAAAAATAATAATAATTAACTCAAATTAATAAAAAAACTGTGCGCACAAATCCTGCAGCGCACATCTCCTGCATGCACATCTCCTGCAGCGCACATCTCCTGCTACACAAATCTCCTGCGGTGAAAATCCTGCATCGCACACCCTGCGGTGCACATAAATGAAACATTTATTTACAAAAAATAATAATAATTAACTCAAATTCCTAAAAAAAATGTGCGCACACATCCTGCGGCGCACATCGCCTGCGGCACTCATCTCCTGCGGCGCATATCTCCTGCGTACACATCTCCTGCGGTGCACATCTCCTGCAGCGCACATCTCCTGCAGTGAATATCCCAAGTGGTGCACATCTCCTGCTGCGCACGTCTCCTGCGGCACACATCTCCTGCTGCGCACATCTCCTGCGGTGTACATCTCCTAATGCGCACATCTCCGGCGGTGCACATCTCTTGCGGCGCACACCCTGCGGTTCACATAAATGAAACATTTATTTACAAAAAATATTATTAAATCAAATTAATAAAAAAAACGTGTGCACACACCCTGCTGCGCACATCTCCTGCGGCGCACATCTCCTGTGGCGTACATCTCTTGCGGCGCACATCTCTTACGGTGCACATCTCCTGCTGCGCACATCTCCTGCGGTGCACATCTCCTGCTGCGCACATCTCCTGCGGTGCACATCTCCTGCTGCGCACATCTCCTGCGTACAAATCTCCTGCGGTGCACATCTCCTGCTGCGCACATCTCCTGCGGTGTACATCTCCTGCGGTGCACATCTCCTGCTGCGCACATCTCCTGCAGTGCACATCTCCTGCTGCGCACATCTCCTGTGGTGCACATCTCTTGCGGCGCACATCCTGCGGCGGACACCCTGCGTTGCACATAAATGAAACATTTATTTACAAAAAAATTATAATAATTAAATCAAATTAATAACAAAACTGTGCGCACACATCCTGCGGCGCAAATCTCCTGCTGCGCACATCTCCTGTGTTGCAAAACATGCGATGCACATAAATAAAATAATAAAAAAACTTTGCGCACACATCCTGCGGCGCACATCTCCTGCGTGCATATCTCCTGCGGTGCACATCTCCAGTGGCGCACATCTCCTGCTACACACATCTCCTGCGGTGAAAATCCTGCATCGCACACCCTGCGGTGCACATAAATGAAACATTTATTTACAAAAAATAATAATAATTAACTCAAATTCCTAAAAAAAATGTGCGCACACATCCTGCGGCGCACATCGCCTGCGGCACTCATCTCCTGCGGCGCATATCTCCTGCGTACACATCTCCTGCGGTGCAAATCTCCTGCTGCGCACATCTCCTGCGGTGTACATCTCCAGCGGTGCACATCTCCTGCTGCGCACAACTGCGGCGTTGCATATCTCTAGCGGCGCACATCCTGCGGCGCACATCTCCTGCGGTGCACATCTCCTGAGGCGCACATCTCCTGCGGTGCACATCTCCTGTGGTGCACATCTCCTGCTGCGCACACCTCCGGCGGTGCACATCTCTTGCGGCACACATCCTGCTGCGCACACCCTTCGTTGCACATAAATGAAACATTTATTTACAAAAAAATTATAATAATTAAGTCAAATTAATAAAAAAACTGTGCGCACACATCCTGCGGCGCAAATCTCCTGCTGCGCACATCTCCTGCATTGCAGAACATGCGATGCACAGAAATAAAATTAATAAAAAAACTGTGCGCACACATCCTGCGGCACACATCTCCTGCGTGCCAATCTCCTGCTGCGCACATCTCCTACGGTGCACATGTCCTGCATCGCACATCTCCTGCGGGGCACATCTCCTGCTGCGCACATCTCCTGCGGCGCACATCTCTTGCGGCACTCATCTCCTGCGGCGCATATCTCCTGCGTACAAATCTCCTGCGGTGCACATCTCCTGCTGCGCACATCTCCTGCGGTGTACATCTCCAGCGGTGCACATCTCCTGCTGCGCACAACTGCGGCGTTGCATATCTCTAGCGGCGCACATCCTGCGGCGCACATCTCCTGCGGTGCACATCTCCTGAGGCGCACATCTCCTGCGGTGCACATCTCCTGTGGTGCACATCTCCTGCTGCGCACATCTCCGGCGGTGCACATCTCTTGCGGCACACATCCTGCGGCGCACACCCTTCGTTGCACATAAATGAAACATTTATTTACAAAAAAATTATAATAATTAAGTCAAATTAATAAAAAAACTGTGCGCACACATCCTGCGGCGCAAATCTCCTGCTGCGCTTATCTCCTGCATTGCAGAACATGCGATGCACAGAAATAAAATTAGTAAAAAATCTGTGCGCACACATCCTGCGGCGCACATCTCCTGCGTGCCAATCTCCTCCTGCGCACATCTCCTACGGTGCACATGTCCTGCATCACACATCTCCTGCGGGGCACATCTCCTGCTGCGCACATCTCCTGCGGTGCACATCTCCGCACACATCCTGCGGCGCACATCTCTTCCGGCACTCATCTCCTGCGGCGCATATCTCCTGCGTACAAATCTCCTGCGGTGCACATCTCCTGCTGCGCACATCTCCTGCGGTGTACATCTACTGCGGTGCACATCTCCTGCTGCGCACATCTCCGGCGGTGCATATCTCTTGCGGCGCACTTTCTGCGGCCCACACCCTTCGTTGCACATAAATGAAACATTTATTTACAAAAAAATTATAATAATTAACTCAAATTAATAAAAAACTGTGCGCACACATCCTGCGGCTCAAATCTCCTACTGCGCACATCTCCTGCATTGCAGAACATGCGATGCACATAAATAAAATTAATAAAAAAACTGTGCGCACACATCCTGCGGTGCACACCTCCTGCATGCCAATCTCTTGCTGCGCACATCTCCTGTGGTGCACATCTCCTGCGGCGCACATCTCCTGCGGTGCACATCTCCTGCTGCGCACATCTCCTGCGGTGCACATCTCCGCACACATCCTGCGGCGCACATCTCCTGCGGCACTCATCTCCTGTGGCGCATATCTCCTGCGTACACATCTCCTGCGGTGCACATCTCCTGCTGCGCACATCTCCTGCGGTGTACATCTCCAGCGGTGCACATCTCCTGCTGCGCACAACTGCGGCGTTGCATATCTCTAGCGGCGCACATCCTGCGGCGCACATCTCCTGCGGTGCACATCTCCTGAGGCGCACATCTCCTGCGGTGCACATCTCCTGTGGTGCACATCTCCTGCTGCGCACATCTCCGGCGGTGCACATCTCTTGCGGCACACATCCTGCGGCGCACACCCTTCGTTGCACATAAATGAAACATTTATTTACAAAAAAATTATAATAATTAAGTCAAATTAATAAAAAAACTGTGCGCACACATCCTGCGGCGCAAATCTCCTGCTGCGCACATCTCCTGCATTGCAGAACATGCGATGCACAGAAATAAAATTAATAAAAAAACTGTGCGCACACATCCTGCGGCTCACATCTCCTGCGTGCCAATCTCCTGCTGCGCACATCTCCTACGGTGCACATGTCCTGCATCGCACATCTCCTGCGGGGCACATCTCCTGCTGCGCACATCTCCTGCGGTGCACATCTCCGCACACATCCTGCGGCGCACATCTCTTGCGGCACTCATCTCCTGCGGCGCATATGTCCTGCGTACAAATCTCCTGCGGTGCACATCTCCTGCTGCGCACATCTCCTGCGGTGTACATCTCCAGCGGTGCACATCTCCTGCTGCGCACAACTGCGGCGTTGCATATCTCTAGCGGCGCATATCCTGCGGCGCACATCTCCTGCGGCGCACATCTCCTGCTGCGCACATCTCCTGCGGTGCACATCTCCGCACACATCCTGCGGTGCACATCTCCTGCTGCGCACATCTCCTGCGGTGTACATCTCCAGCGGTGCACATCTCCTGCTGCGCACAACTGCGGCGGTGCACATCTCTTGCGGCACACATCCTGCGGCGCACACCCTTCGTTGCACATAAATGAAACATTTATTTACAAAAAAATTATAATAATTAAGTCAAATTAATAAAAAAACTGTGCGCACACATCCTGCGGCGCAAATCTCCTGCTGCGCACATCTCCTGCATTGCAGAACATGCGATGCACAGAAATAAAATTAATAAAAAAACTGTGCGCACACATCCTGCGGCGCACATCTCCTGCGTGCCAATCTCCTCCTGCGCACATCTCCTACGGTGCACATGTCCTGCATCGCACATCTCCTGCGGGGCACATCTCCTGCTGCGCACATCTCCTGCGGTGCACATCTCCGCACACATCCTGCGGCGCACATCTCTTCCGGCACTCATCTCCTGCGGCGCATATCTCCTGCGTACAAATCTCCTGCGGTGCACATCTCCTGCTGCGCACATCTCCTGCGGTGTACATCTACTGCGGTGCACATCTCCTGCTGCGCACATCTCCGGCGGTGCATATCTCTTGCGGCGCACATTCTGTGGCGCACACCCTTCGTTGCACATAAATGAAACATTTATTTACAAAAAAATTATAATAATTAACTCAAATTAATAAAAAACTGTGCGCACACATCCTGCGGCTCAAATCTCCTGCTGCGCACATCTCCTGCATTGCAGAACATGCGATGCACATAAATAAAATTAATAAAAAAACTGTGCGCACACATCCTGCGGTGCACACCTCCTGCATGCCAATCTCCTGCTGCGCACATCTCCTGTGGTGCACATCTCCTGCGGCGCACATCTCCTGCGGTGCACATCTCCTGCTGCGCACATCTCCTGCGGTGCACATCTCCGCACACATCCTGCGGCGCACATCTCCTGCGGCACTCATCTCCTGCGGCGCATATCTCCTGCGTACACATCTCCTGCGGTGCACATCTCCTGCTGCGCACATCTCCTGCGGTTTACATCTCCTGCGGTGCACATCTCCTGCTGCGCACATCTCCGGCGGTGCATATCTCTTGCGGCACACATCCTGCGGCTCACACCCTTCGTTGCACATAAATGAAACATTTATTTACAAAAAAAATTATAATAATTAACTAAATTAATAAAAAAACTGTGCGCACACATCCTGCGGCGCACATCTCCTGCGTGCTAATATCCTGCGTGCACATCTCCTGCGGTGCACATCTCCTGCGGCGCACATCTCCTGCGGTGCACATCTCCTGCTGCGCACATCTCCTGTGGTGCACCTTTCCTGTTGCGCACATGTCCTGCGGTGCATATCTCTTGCGGCGCACATCCTGCGTTGCGAACCCTGCGTTGCACATAAATAAAACAGTTATTTACAAAAAAAATTAAAAAATCAAATCAAATTAATAAAAAAACTGCGGCACACATCTCCTGCTGCGCATATCGCCTGCGGCGCACTTCTCCTGCTATTTACATCTCCTGCGGCTCACATCTCCTGCATGCACATCTCCTGCGGCGCACATCTCCTGCGATGCACATCTCCAGTGGCGCACATCTCCTGCTGCGCATATCGCCTGCGGCGCATATCTCCTGCTATGTACATGTCCTGCAGCGCACATTTCCTGTGCACATCTCCTGCAGTGCATATCTCAAGTGGTGCACATCTCCTGCTGCGCACATCTCCTGCGGCGCATATCTCCTGCGTACACATCTCCTGCGGTGCACATCTCCTGCTGCGCACATCTCCTGCGTTGTACATCTCCTGCGGTGCACATCTCCTGCTGCGCACATCTCCGGCGGTGTACATCTCCAGCGGTGCACATCTCCTGCTGCGCACATCTGCGGCGGTGCATATCTCTAGCGGCGCACATCCTGCGGCGCACATCTCCTGCGGTGCACATCTCCTGAGGCGCACATCTCCTGCGGTTTACATCTCCTGCGGTGCACATCTCCTGCTGCGCACATCTCCGGCGGTGCATATCTCTTGCGGCACACATCCTGCGGCGCACACCCTTCGTTGCACATAAATGAAACATTTATTTACAAAAAAAATTATAATAATTAACTAAATTAATAAAAAAACTGTGCGCACACATCCTGCGGCGCAAATCTCCTGCTGTGCACATCTCCTGCTTTGCACAACATGCGATGCACATAAATAAAATTAATAAAAAAACTGTGCGCACACATCCTGCGGCGCACATCTCCTGCATGCTAATCTCCTGCGTGCACATCTCCTGCGGTGCACATCTCCTGCGGCGCACATCTCCTGCGGTGCACATCTCCTGCTGCGCACATCTCCTGTGGTGCACATTTCCTGTTGCGCACATGTCCTGCGGTGCATATCTCTTGCGGCGCACATCCTGCGTTGCGAACCCTGCGTTGCACATAAATAAAACAGTTATTTACAAAAAAAATTAAAAAATCAAATCAAATTAATAAAAAAACTGCGGCACACATCTCCTGCTGCGCATATCGCCTGCGGCGCACATCTCCTGCTATGTACATCTCCTGCGGCTCACATCTCCTGCATGCACATCTCCTGCGGCGCACATCTCCTGCGATGCACATCTCCAGTGGCGCACATCTCCTGCTGCGCATATCGCCTGCGGCGCATATCTCCTGCTATGTACATGTCCTGCAGCGCACATTTCCTGTGCACATCTCCTGCAGTGCATATCTCAAGTGGTGCACATCTCCTGCTGCGCACATCTCCTGCGGCGCATATCTCCTGCGTACACATCTCCTGCGGTGCACATCTCCTGCTGCGCACATCTCCTGCGTTGTACATCTCCTGCGGTGCACATCTCCTGCTGCGCACATCTCCGGCGGTGTACATCTCCAGCGGTGCACATCTCCTGCTGCGCACATCTGCGGCGGTGCATATCTCTAGCGGCGCACATCCTGCGGCGCACATCTCCTGCGGTGCACATCTCCTGAGGCGCACATCTCCTGCGGTTTACATCTCCTGCGGTGCACATCTCCTGCTGCGCACATCTCCGGCGGTGCATATCTCTTGCGGCACACATCCTGCGGCGCACACCCTTCGTTGCACATAAATGAAACATTTATTTACAAAAAAAATTATAATAATTAACTAAATTAATAAAAAAACTGTGCGCACACATCCTGCGGCGCAAATCTCCTGCTGTGCACATCTCCTGCTTTGCACAACATGCGATGCACATAAATAAAATTAATAAAAAAACTGTGCGCACACATCCTGCGGCGCACATCTCCTGCGTGCTAATCTCCTGCGTGCACATCTCCTGCGGTGCACATCTCCTGCGGCGCACATCTCCTGCGGTGCACATCTCCTGCTGCGCACATCTCCTGTGGTGCACATTTCCTCTTGCGCACATGTCCTGCGGTGCATATCTCTTGCGGCGCACATCCTGCGTTGCGAACCCTGCGTTGCACATAAATAAAACAGTTATTTACAAAAAAAATTAAAAAATCAAATCAAATTAATAAAAAAACTGCGGCACACATCTCCTGCTGCGCATATCGCCTGCGGCGCACATCTCCTGCTATGTACATCTCCTGCGGCTCACATCTCCTGCATGCACATCTCCTGCGGCGCACATCTCCTGCGATGCACATCTCCAGTGGCGCACATCTCCTGCTGCGCATATCGCCTGCGGCGCATATCTCCTGCTATGTACATGTCCTGCAGTGCACATTTCCTGTGCACATCTCCTGCAGTGCATATCTCAAGTGGTGCACATCTCCTGCTGCGCACATCTCCTGCGGCGCATATCTCCTGCGTACACATCTCCTGCGGTGCACATCTCCTGCTGCGCACATCTCCTGCGTTGTACATCTCCTGCGGTGCACATCTCCTGCTGCGCACATCTCCGGCGGTGTACATCTCCAGCGGTGCACATCTCCTGCTGCGCACATCTGCGGCGGTGCATATCTCTAGCGGCGCACATCCTGCGGCGCACATCTCCTGCGGTGCACATCTCCTGAGGCGCACATCTCCTGCGGTGCACATCTCCTGTGGTGCACATCTCCTGCTGCGCACATCTCCGGCGGTGCACATCTCTTGAGGCACACATCCTGCGGCGCACACCCTTCGTTGCACATAAATGAAACATTTATTTACAAAAAAATTATAATAATTAAGTCAAATTAATAAAAAAACTGTGCGCACACATCCTGCGGCGCAAATCTCCTGCTGCGCACATCTCCTGCATTGCAGAACATGCGATGCACATAAATAAAATTAATAAAAAAACTGTGCGCACACATCCTGCGGCGCACATCTCCTGCGTGCCAATCTCCTGCTGCGCACATCTCCTACGGTGCACATCTCCTGCTGCGCACATCTCCTGCGGTGCACATCTCCTGCTGCGCACATCTCCGGCGGTGCATATCTCTTGCGGCGCACATTCTGCGGCGCACACCCTTCGTTGCACATAAATGAAACATTTATTTACAAAAAAATTATAATAATTAACTCAAATTAATAAAATAAATGTGCGCACACATCCTGCGGCGCACATCTCCTGTGGCACTCATCTCATGCGGCGCATATCTCCTGCGGTTTACATCTCCTGCGGTGCACATCTCCTGCTGCGCACATCTCCGGCGGTGCATATCTCTTGCGGCGCACATCCTGCGGCGCACACCCTTCGTTGCACATAAATGAAACATTTATTTACAAAAAAATTATAATAATTAACTCAAATTAATAAAAAAACTGTGCGCACACATCCTGCGGCGCACATCTCCTGCGTGCTAATCTCCTGCGTGCACATCTCCTGCGGCGCACATCTCCTGCGGTGCACATCTCCTGCTGCGCACATCTCCTGTGGTGCACATTTCCTGTTGCGCACATCTCCTGCGGTGCATATATCTTGCGGCGCACATCCTGCGTTGCGAACCCTGCGTTGCACATAAATAAAACAGTTATTTACAAAAAAATTAAAAAATCAAATCAAATTAATAAAAAAACTGCGGCACACATCTCCTGCTGCGCATATCGCCTGCGGCGCACATCTCCTGCTATGTACATCTCCTGCGGCTCACATCTCCTGCATGCACATCTCCTGCGGCGCACATCTCCTGCGATGCACATCTCAAGTGGTGCACATCTCCTGCTGCGCACATCTCCTGCAGCGCATATCTCCTGCGTACACATCTCCTGCGGTGCACATCTCCTGCTGCGCACATCTCCTGCGTTGTACATCTCCTGCGGTGCACATCTCCTGCTGCGCACATCTCCGGCGGTGTACATCTCCAGCGGTGCACATCTCCTGCTGCGCACATCTGCGGCGGTGCATATCTCTAGCGGCGCACATCCTGCGGCGCACATCTCCTGCGGTGCACATCTCCTGAGGCGCACATCTCCTGCGGTTTACATCTCCTGCGGTGCACATCTCCTGCTGCGCACATCTCCGGCGGTGCATATCTCTTGCGGCACACATCCTGCGGCGCACACCCTTCGTTGCACATAAATGAAACATTTATTTACAAAAAAAATTATAATAATTAACTAAATTAATAAAAAAACTGTGCGCACACATCCTGCGGCGCAAATCTCCTGCTGTGCACATCTCCTGCTTTGCACAACATGCGATGCACATAAATAAAATTAATAAAAAAACTGTGCGCACACATCCTGCGGCGCACATCTCCTGCGTGCTAATCTCCTGCGTGCACATCTCCTGCGGTGCACATCTCCTGCGGCGCACATCTCCTGCGGTGCACATCTCCTGCTGCGCACATCTCCTGTGGTGCACATTTCCTGTTGCGCACATGTCCTGCGGTGCATATCTCTTGCGGCGCACATCCTGCGTTGCGAACCCTGCGTTGCACATAAATAAAACAGTTATTTACAAAAAAAATTAAAAAATCAAATCAAATTAATAAAAAAACTGCGGCACACATCTCCTGCTGCGCATATCGCCTGCGGCGCACATCTCCTGCTATGTACATCTCCTGCGGCTCACATCTCCTGCATGCACATCTCCTGCGGCGCACATCTCCTGCGATGCACATCTCCAGTGGCGCACATCTCCTGCTGCGCATATCGCCTGCGGCGCATATCTCCTGCTATGTACATGTCCTGCAGCGCACATTTCCTGTGCACATCTCCTGCAGTGCATATCTCAAGTGGTGCACATCTCCTGCTGCGCACATCTCCTGCGGCGCATATCTCCTGCGTACACATCTCCTGCGGTGCACATCTCCTGCTGCGCACATCTCCTGCGTTGTACATCTCCTGCGGTGCACATCTCCTGCTGCGCACATCTCCGGCGGTGTACATCTCCAGCGGTGCACATCTCCTGCTGCGCACATCTGCGGCGGTGCATATCTCTAGCGGCGCACATCCTGCGGCGCACATCTCCTGCGGTGCACATCTCCATAGGCGCACATCTCCTGCGGTGCACATCTCCTGTGGTGCACATCTCCTGCTGCGCACATCTCCGGCGGTGCACATCTCTTGAGGCACACATCCTGCGGCGCACACCCTTCGTTGCACATAAATGAAACATTTATTTACAAAAAAATTATAATAATTAAGTCAAATTAATAAAAAAACTGTGCGCACACATCCTGCGGCGCAAATCTCCTGCTGCGCACATCTCCTGCATTGCAGAACATGCGATGCACATAAATAAAATTAATAAAAAAACTGTGCGCACACATCCTGCGGCGCACATCTCCTGCGTGCCAATCTCCTGCTGCGCACATCTCCTACGGTGCACATCTCCTGCTGCGCACATCTCCTGCGGTGCACATCTCCTGCTGCGCACATCTCCGGCGGTGCATATCTCTTGCGGCGCACATTCTGCGGCGCACACCCTTCGTTGCACATAAATGAAACATTTATTTACAAAAAAATTATAATAATTAACTCAAATTAATAAAATAAATGTGCGCACACATCCTGCGGCGCACATCTCCTGTGGCACTCATCTCATGCGGCGCATATCTCCTGCGGTTTACATCTCCTGCGGTGCACATCTCCTGCTGCGCACATCTCCGGCGGTGCATATCTCTTGCGGCGCACATCCTGCGGCGCACACCCTTCGTTGCACATAAATGAAACATTTATTTACAAAAAAATTATAATAATTAACTCAAATTAATAAAAAAACTGTGCGCACACATCCTGCGGCGCACATCTCCTGCGTGCTAATCTCCTGCGTGCACATCTCCTGCGGCGCACATCTCCTGCGGTGCACATCTCCTGCTGCGCACATCTCCTGTGGTGCACATTTCCTGTTGCGCACATCTCCTGCGGTGCATATATCTTGCGGCGCACATCCTGCGTTGCGAACCCTGCGTTGCACATAAATAAAACAGTTATTTACAAAAAAATTAAAAAATCAAATCAAATTAATAAAAAAACTGCGGCACACATCTCCTGCTGCGCATATCGCCTGCGGCGCACATCTCCTGCTATGTACATCTCCTGCGGCTCACATCTCCTGCATGCACATCTCCTGCGGCGCACATCTCCTGCGATGCACATCTCCAGTGGCGCACATCTCCTGCTGCGCATATCGCCTGCGGCGCATATCTCCTGCTATGTACATGTCCTTGTTACAACCCGGCTCGACGGAAGTAACATAAAGTAGACAAACAAGGATTAAATATAAGAAAACTGGGTTTATTGTTACGAATGGTAATCAGACTGGTGAATGGGAGCCATGCGGCCAGCCCTGCTTAGCAACCCCCATGAGTGAAGCCTCCCAGGCTTTTAAGGCAGCAGCAGGTGCCAGGTAACGAGGAGAAGGAGGGGCTGAAGGAGGAGCTCCAGGAGCACTGCAAAACAACGAGCAGATCTGCACATAACACCCTCCCCCTTAAAACGGTTGCTCTAGGCAACCGCCAAGTTACACACAACAAATTAACACCAACATAAATTGAAATGTTGCATCACATATGCTTCTGACACTTATGACCTTGAAAGGGCATCTGCGAGCACATTGTCCCTTCCACGGATGTGCTTTATTTCCAGGTTAAAGCCCTGCAGAAACAGACTCCATCGCATTAGCCGGTGGTTGGAGTTCCTCATTCTGCCGATGAACACAAGTGGGTTATGGTCGGTGTAGACCACCAGGACCTGACTGGAAGAGACATACACATCGAAGTGGTCCAGAGCAGAGATAAGAGCCAAGGCCTCTTTCTCAATGGTGGAATAATGCATCTGATGAATGTCAAACTTCTTTGAAAAATAACAAACAGGATGCTCAACCCCTGACGAGTCGTCTTGAAGTAGGGCAGCACCAACCCCAGCATCACTAGCATCGACAGCCAGTTTAAATGGCCTGTTAAAGTCAGGGGCAGCCAGGACTGGGGCACTAACCAACAGGGCCTTCAGATTCTCAAATGCCAACTGACACATCTCTGTCCACACAAAATGGACCTTTGGGCTAAGTAAGCTAGTCAAGGGGGCAGCCGCAGTAGCAAAGTTCTTGCAAAAACTTCTGTAATAGCCGGCCATGCCAAGAAACCGTTTCAGCTCACGCCGAGAAGTAGGAACACCGAAACAGCAAATGGCCTCTACTTTAGCGCCGATAGGACAGACTTCCCCCCGCCCAACAACCTTCCCTAGATACGTCACAGTGGCCTGTCCAAACTCACACTTGGCAAGGTTCACAGTCAAATTGGCAGCAGCCAGCCTACCAAATACTTCCTCCACCTGAGCTATGTGCCGAGACCAGGTGGAGCTATAAATAACTATGTCATCAAAGTATGCTTCACAATCTGCAACCCCTTTCAACACCAGGTTAACAAGCCGCTGGAATGTGGCAGGTGCATTTCGCATTCCAAAAGCCATAACTGTATACTGACAGAAGTCATCTGGAGTCACAAAGGCAGAGATTTCACGAGCTCTCTGAGTAAGAGGGACCTGCCAGTAGCCTTTCAGGAGGTCTAATTTAGTGACACAAGCTGCAGACCCTACTCTGTCAATGCAATCATCTAGACGGGGAAGAGGATAGCAATCAGGCTTTGTGACAGAGTTGACCTTGCGAAGATCAGTACAAAATCGAGGTGTGCGATCTGACTTATCAACCAGCAAACACGGGGAGCTCCATGGGCTAGCACTAGGTTCTGCAATGCCATGCTGCAACATGTAATCCACTTCTTTGCTCATCAGCTGGCGTTTCTCAGGATTTACCCTGTAAGGGTGTTGCCTAATAGGTGCAGCCTCCCCGACATCAATGTCATGCTGGAGAACATTGGTACAAGTAGGCACCTCAGAGAACAGGGCAGGATATCTACAAATAACCTTAATAACGTCGGACCGATGTGATGACTCGAGATAAGACAGATGGACCTCCAAATTGGCTACAATTTCTCAGTTCGGAAGCCCAGCATGAGAGACCCCACGTTCAACAACACCATCAATGTCCTTTTCACCCACAGGAATCGAAGTGCTCAGCACAGCAACCGTCTTCACCCCTGAGAGCCCAGCCTGGCTCCTCTCACAGTACTGTTTCAACAGATTAACATGACAGAGACGTGTTTTACGCTTTCGTTCTGGAGTCTTTATCACATAATCCAACTCACCCACCCGACGCTCAATCACATATGGACCGCTAAATCGAGCTTGCAAAGCAGATCCCGGAAGTGGCAGCAGCACCAACACCTTGTCACCAGGAGAGAACGCTCGATGCTTTGCCCTTTGGTCATACCACCCCTTCATCCGTCCTTGGGCTTCCCCCAAGTTCTGCCTCGCCAGCTCACATGCCTTGTTCAGCTTTGACCGAAAATTACAAACAAAGTCTAGCAAATTTGTGGTGGGGGACTGGTTTGCCAACCATCTCTCTTTCAAAAGTTTCAAAGGGCCCCTCACAGTATGACCGAACACCAGTTCAGCTGGACTAAAGCCAAGGGACTCTTGAGTGACCTCTCTAGCTGCAAAGAGGAGCAAAGGGGTTCCCTCATCCCAATCTTTCTCAAACTCCTTACAGTAGGCTCGTAACATGGACTTTAGGGTCTGATGAAACCGCTCAAGGGCCCCTTGAGACTCTGGATGGTAAGCAGATGAAGTCTGGTGCTCAATAGACAACTGCTGGAGAACCTGAGAGAACACACGGGACATAAAATTCGAACCCTGGTCGGTCTGGATAACTCTTGGCAGGCCAAACACTGTAAAGAACTTAATAAGGGCCTTGGAAATGGCTGAAGCAGTGATTCTACGTAGAGGGGTAGCTTCAGGAAACCGGGTAGCTGTACACATGATTGTCAATAAGTACTGATTACCTGATTTAGTACGAGGAAGGGGACCAACACAATCAATCAAGATACGCTCAAAAGGCTCTCCTATGGCAGGGATAGGATGTAAAGGAGCTGGGGGAATCTTCTGGTTGGGCTTACCAATAGTTTGGCACACATGACATGTTCTACAATGCTCAGCAACATCAGATTTCACACCAGGCCAAAAGAAATGTCTCAGCACTCTGTCTAAAGTTTTCTTAATCCCCATATGACCAGCAAGACAATGATCATGAGCCAACTGCAAGACATCCTGACGATAGACACTTGGCACTACCACTTGAAACACACTACTCCAATCATCATGACAGGACAGTTTTGGAGAAGTCCACTTTCTCATTAACACACCATTGTTTACAAAATAGCAACAAGACACAGCTGTCATCTCATCATCAGGAACAACCTGGTCAAAAAGAGAAGATAAGGTTTCATCTCCCCCTGCTCACACTTGAGCTCGTTACCAGAGGGAAACACTTTACCAAATCCCAACATGTCACCCTTCGCCAGAAATGTGTTAAACAGTGCAATATCAGAATCAGCTTCTTTGTCTTGTTTCTTCTTCTTTGACATGGCACGGGTAGTGACACAGACAGGGAATGCTTCTGGGTATTGCTTCTCAAGATCATCTGGGCATTTTGACACTACGGGAAAAGGAACAACCTCAGGAGCCTCAAGCACCCTACCACCGGCTAGGTCATTTCCCAAGATGAAGGACACCCCTTTAATGGGAATGCTTGAACACACAGCTACAGCTACTTCCCCAGAAACAAGACCAGTTTCAAGGGTAAGGTTATGCATAGGTAGAGACAGATACCCCCCACCAAACCCTTGGACGAGGACACTGGAACCCAACTTAGACTGGTCAGAAAATGGTAGGAGGTCCTGTAGAATCAAAGACTGAAAAGCTCCACTATCTCTCCAAATCTTAATCGGTTGCTTGGTTGAAGGATCAGTGACAAGAGACACAAAACCATCCATAAGGAAAGACGAAGAACCAGGCAGCTCACTCTTTTGAGCGGGTTGGTCGATGTTTTGGATGACAGCACCATTTTTCACAGTTTTTAGTAAGGCAACAGGCTTATAAGACTCTTGTTTCTTACTCAAGACAGGGCAATCTGCAATGAAGTGACCACTGTTCTTGCAATAAAAACAAGTCCTCTCTAATGGAGTACTCACAGTAGCCGATCTTCTAGTGAAAGCTGTAGAAACGGTGGGAGGAGGTTTTGAGCTGGTGGAGGAAGTGGTTGGAAACCGAGGTCTATTAAAACCAGTCCTTCCTTTTCGCTCACCTTGGTCGTTATCAAAGTTTACCTTGAGCGTCAATACAAACTTGTCTGCTAGAACAGCAGCCTTATCAAGAGTGGTCACTTCTTGCTGATTGAGATAAGTACACACGGCAGTAGGCAGACAATCTTTAAAGTCCTCCAGCAGAACTAATTGTCTAAGATCTTCCTTAGTTTCCGCCTTCTGTGACTTGCACCAAGAGCTAAAACTGATCTCCTTTTCTCTTGCAAACTCAACATAAGTTTGTTCATCCAGCTTACTGAGGCCTCTAAAACGCTGGCGGTACGCCTCAGGAACGAGCTCATAAGTTCTTAGAATAGCACCTTTAACTTTTATATAGTCCTTGATATCCTCAATGTTTAAAGCAGTGTAAGCGTCTTGTGCTTTTCCCACCAGAACGCTTTGCAAAAGCGATGTCCAGGCATGTATTGGCCAGTCTGACACAGTAGCCACTCGTTCAAAATGAGCGAAGTACCTCTCAACATTTTTCTCAGCAAATGGAGGTACTAGTCTGATGTTGCTCGCTACATTAAACTGAGCCGAGGCAGAACTGGATGAGCTCAAAGCAGCATGCTTAAATTCAAGCTCTTTTAGGAAACGCTCATGTTCTAGGTGCATTTGTCTTTCCCTAAGGATACGCTCTTTTTCTTTATCCTCTAGTTCTAATTCTCGAAACGCCAACTCCTTCAACCTGAACTCCAGCACAGCATCTGACATTTGAGGAAGATCAAGTTGATGCTGATATGCTGGTAAAGCAGACGGCTTTAGGACGCCTCCTTCTGCTAGGCTAGCCTTAAGTGCTTCTCTTAAATTATCTTTAAGACGTTTATCACCACTGGCAATCTCAATGTCATAATGGCTGGCAAGGCTAAGGAGCTGTCCTTTAGTGAGCTGACAAAGCAACTCCTCCGAGGGTGCACTAATAAAGTCATCGATAGCCTCCATACTAGATAACTTCAGTAACCAAACATAACCAAAATACACCAATCGCTGTTACCCAAGGTTTAAACTTAAACCAGTACGCCCAGTACACACCTCATCCAACACTACAGCTTATCACAAATTCTCTCTACTAAATGATTCTTGAACCCATGATCACAGAGATAGGCCTAGTAACTCCCATCTAGCTACTAAGTAGCACAAAATATTACCCATAAAAACCCATTACCAAAATGGACCCTGCTGGTAATCAAGACCAAGGCAACAACAACCTCCGGGAGAACTAGCCCACCAAGTCAAGCTAGACACCACACACACCGCACCTGACAAATCCACAAGCTATACAAAACAAAGTTAGGACCCTGGACATGTTACCACAACTGTCCCCATAAAGCAGTCACTAACTCAAATAACTTTACAAATCAATCACTGCTGAGCACAGTGAGCAAGCCTCCGAGTGCAAATGATCATCTAAGCAAGCCCCCTGGTACCTGCCTAACTTCAAACTAACCCTAACTGTCTTCTGAGGCGTGCCGGGCTCGAGGCCTCTTTAAAGCAAAGCTCAGTTAACCTCAGCCATGTGACCAAGGCCCTGAAATGCTCGCCCCCACCAGAGAACAAGTCTCCACCCAGGATTACCTTGAAAAAAACAAATAAATATAACAAATAGTGCACCGATGGAAGGACAGATTGCTCTGCCCAGCTGGCACACTCCCTAACTAACCAGGGAGATCACTCACAACTTAAAATCATAGCACTCAGATTCAATGCTCATGATACTCACCATGACAAGAAGCTGCTCACAGCCACCATACCAAACACCACCAAAGCATACCGGGTTACTCTGTCTAGGGGAAAAATAGAAAAAAAATAACTCATCCAGATTGATCCCGGACCAGTCCCCAATATGTTACAACCCGGCTCGACGGAAGTAACATAAAGTAGACAAACAAGGATTAAATATAAGAAAACTGGGTTTATTGTTACGAATGGTAATCAGACTGGTGAATGGGAGCCATGCGGCCAGCCCTGCTTAGCGACCCCCATGAGTGAAGCCTCCCAGACTTTTAAGGCAGCAGCAGGTGCCAGGTAACGAGGAGAAGGAGGGGCTGAAGGAGGAGCTCCAGGAGCACTGCAAAACAAGGAGCAGATCTGCACATAACATCCTGCAGCGCACATCTCCTGTGGCACTCATCTCCTGCGGTGCACATCTCCTGCGGCGCACATCTCCTGCGGTGCACTTCTCCTGCGGCGCACATCTCCTGCTGCGCACATCTCCTGCGGTGCACATCTCTTGCGGCGCACATCCTGCGGCGCACACCCTGCGTTGCACATAAATGAAACATTTATTTACAAAAAAATCAAAAAATCAAATCAAATTAATAAAAAAACTGCGGCACACATCTCCTGCTGCGCATATCGCCTGCGGCGCACATCTCCTGCTATGTACATCTCCTGCGGCTCACATCTCCTGCATGCACATCTCCTGCGGCGCACATCTCCTGCGATGCACATCTCCAGTGGCGCACATCTCCGGCGGTGCACATCTCTTGCGGCGCGCACCCTGCGGTGCACATAAATGAAACATTTATTTACAAAAAAATAATAATAATTAACTCAAATTAATAAAAAAACTGTGCGCACAAATCCTGCAGCGCACATCTCCTGCGTGCTAATCTCCTGCGTGCACATCTCCTGCGGTGCACATCTCCTGCGGCGCACATCTCCTGCGGTGCACATCTCCTGCTGCGCACATCTCCTGTGGTGCACATCTCCTGTTGCGCACATCTCCTGCGGTGCATATCTCTTGCGGGGCACATCCTGCGTTGCGAACTATAAGTTGCACATAAATAAAACAGTTATTTACAAAAAAAGAAAAAAATCAAATCAAATTAATAAAAAAACTGCGGCACACATCTCCTGCTGCGCATATCGCCTGCGGCGCACATCTCCTGCTATGTACGTCTCCTGCGGCTCACATCTCCTGCATGCACATCTCCTGCAGCGCACATCTCCTGCAGTGAATATCCCAAGTGGTGCACATCTCCTGCTGCGCACGTCTCCTGCGGCACACATCTCCTGCTGCGCACATCTCCTGCGGTGCACATCTCCTAATGCGCACATCTCCGGCGGTGCACATCTCTTGCGGCGCACACCCTGCGGTGCACATAAATGAAACATTTATTTCCAAAAAAATATTATTAAATCAAATTAATAAAAAAAACGTGTGCACACACCCTGCTGCGCACATCTCCTGCGGCGCACATCTCCTGTGGCGCACATCTCTTGCGGCGCACATCTCTTGCGGTGCACATCTTCTGCGGTGCACATCTCCTGCTGCGCACATCTCCTGCGGTGCACATCTCCTGCGTGCACATCTCTTGCGCCGCACATCTCCTGCGGCGCACATCTCTTGCGGTGCACATCTCCTGCGGTGCACATCTCCTGCTGCGCACATCTCCTGCAGTGCACATCTCCTGCTGCGCACATCTCCTGTGGTGCACATCTCTTGCGGCGCACATCCTGCGGCGCACACCCTGCGTTGCACATAAATGAAACATTTATTTACAAAAAAATTATAATAATTAACTCAAATTAATCACAAAACTGTGTGCACACATCCTGCGGCGCAAATCTCCTGCTGCGCACATCTCCTGTGTTGCAAAACATGCGATGCACATAAATAAAATAATAAAAAAACTTTGCGCACACATCCTGCGGCGCACATCTCCTGCGTGCATATCTCCTGCGGTGCACATCTCCAGTGGCGCACATCTCCTGCTACACAAATCTCCTGCGGTGAAAATCCTGCATCGCACACCCTGCGGTGCACATAAATGAAACATTCATTTACAAAAGATAATAATAATTAACTCAAATTCCTAAAAAAAATGTGCGCACACATCCTGCGGCGCACATCGCCTGCGGCACTCATCTCCTACGGCACATATCTCCTCCGTACACATCTCCTGCGGTGCACATCTCCTGCTGCGCACATCTCCTGCGGTGTACATCTCCAGCGGTGCACATCTCCTGCTGCGCACATCTGCGGCGGTGCATATCTCTAGCGGCGCACATCCTGCGGCGCACATCTCCTGCGGTGCACATCTCCTGAGGCGCACATCTCCTGCGGTGCACATCTCCTGTGGTTCACATCTCCTGCTGCGCACATCTCCGGCGGTGCACATCTCTTGCGGCACACATCCTGCGGCGCACACCCTTCGTTTTACATAAATGAAACATTTATTTACAAAAAAATTATAATAATTAAGTCAAATTAATAAAAAAACTGTGCGCACATCTCCTGCTGCGCACATCTCCTGCGTGCACATCTCTTGCGCCGCACATCTCCTGCGGCGCACATCTCTTGCGGTGCACATCTCCTGCTGCGCACATCTCCTGCAGTGCACATCTCCTGCTGCGCACATCTCCTGTGGTGCACATCTCCTGCGGCGCACATCTCCTGTGGCGCACATCTCTTGCGGCGCACATCTCTTGCGGTGCACATCTCCTGCGGTGCACATCTCCTGCTGCGCACATCTCCTGCGGTGCACATCTCCTGCTGCGCACATCTCCTGCGTGCACATCTCTTGCGCCGCACATCTCCTGCGGCGCACATCTCTTGCGGTGCACATCTCCTGCTGCGCACATCTCCTGCAGTGCACATCTCCTGCTGCGCACATCTCCTGTGGTGCACATCTCTTGCGGCGCACATCCTGCGGCGCACACCCTGCGTTGCACATAAATGAAACATTTATTTACAAAAAAATTATAATAATTAACTCAAATTAATCACAAAACTGTGCGCACACATCCTGCGGCGCAAATCTCCTGCTGCGCACATCTCCTGTGTTGCAAAACATGCGATGCACATAAATAAAATAATAAAAAAACTTTGCGCACACATCCTGCGGCGCACATCTCCTGCGTGCATATCTCCTGCGGTGCACATCTCCAGTGGCGCACATCTCCTGCTACACAAATCTCCTGCGGTGAAAATCCTGCATCGCACACCCTGCGGTGCACATAAATGAAACATTCATTTACAAAAAATAATAATAATTAACTCAAATTCCTAAAAAAAATGTGCGCACATCTCCTGCGGTGTACATCTCCAGCGGTGCACATCTCCTGCTGCGCACATCTGCGGCGGTGCATATCTCTAGCGGCGCACATCCTGCGGCGCACATCTCCTGCGGTGCACATCTCCTGAGGCGCACATCTCCTGCGGTGCACATCTCCTGTGGTGCACATCTCCTGCTGCGCACATCTCCGGCGGTGCACATCTCCGCACACATCCTGCGGTGCACATCTCTTGCGGCACTCATCTCTTGCGGCGCATATCTCCTGCGGACAAATCTCCTGCGGTGCACATCTCCTGCTGCGCACATCTCCTGCGGTGTACATCTCCTGCGGTGCACATCTCCTGCTGCGCACATCTCCGGCGGTGCATATCTCTTGCGGCGCACATTCTGCGGCGCACACCCTTCGTTGCACATAAATGAAACATTTATTTACAAAAAAATTATAATAATTAACTCAAATTAATAAAATAAATGTGCTCAAAAACATCCTGCGGCGCACATCTCCTGTGGCACTCATCTCCTGCGGCGCATATCTCCTGCGTACACATTTCCTGCGGTGCACATCTCCTGCTGCGCACATCTCCTGCGGTGCACATCTCCTGCTGCGCACATCTCCGGCTGTGCATATCTCTTGCGGCGCACATCTCCTGCGGTGCACATTTCCTGCGGGGCACATCTCCTGCGGTGCACATCTCCTGCTACGCACATCTCCTGCGGTGCATATCTCTTGCGGCGCACATCCTGCGTTGCGAACTATGCGTTGCACATAAATAAAACAGTTATTTACAAAAAAAGAAAAAATCAAATCAAATTAATAAAAAAACTGCGGCACACATCTCCTGCTGCGCATATCGCCTGCGGCGCACATCTCCTGCTATGTACGTCTCCTGCGACTCACATCTCCTGCATGCACATCTCCTGCAGCACACATCTCCTGCAGTGAATATCCCAAGTGGTGCACATCTCCTGCTGCGCACGTCTCCTGCGGCACTCATCTCCTGCGGTGCACATCTCCTGCGGCGCACATCTCCTGCGGCGCACATCTCCTGCGGTGCACTTCTCCTGCGGCGCACATCTCGTGTGGCGCACATCTCTTGCGGCGCACATCTCTTGCGGCGCACATCTCCTGCGGTGCACATCTCCTGCTGCGCACATCTCCTGCGTGCACATCTCCTGCGTGCACATCTCTTGCGCCGCACATCTCCTGCGGCGCACATCTCTTGCGGTGCACATCTCCTGCTGCGCACATCTCCTGCAGTGCACATCTCCTGCTGCGCACATCTCCTGTGGTGCACATCTCTTGCGGTGCACATCCTGCGGCGCACACCCTGCGTTGCACATAAATTAAACATTTATTTACAAAAAAATTATAATAATTAACTCAAATTAATCACAAAACTGTGCGCACACATCCTGCGGCACAAATCTCCTGCTGCGCACATCTCCTGTGTTGCAAAACATAAGATGCACATAAATAAAATAATAAAAAAACTTTGCGCACACATCCTGCGGTGCACATCTCCTGCGTGCATATCTCCTGCGCTGCACATCTCCAGTGGCGCACATCTCCTGCTACACAAATCTCCTGCGGTGAAAATCCTGCATCGCACACCCTGCGGTGCACATAAATGAAACATTCATTTACAAAAAATAATAATAATTAACTCAAATTCCTAAAAAAAATGTGCGCACACATCCTGCGGCGCACATCGCCTGCGGCACTCATCTCCTGCGGCGCATATCTCCTGCGTACACATCTCCTGCGGTGCACATCTCCTGCTGCGCACATCTCCTGCTGGGTACATCTCCAGCGGTGCACATCTCCAGTGGCGCACATCTCCTGCTACACAAATCTCCTGCGGTGAAAATCCTGCATCGCACACCCTGCGGTGCACATAAATGAAACATTCATTTACAAAAAATAATAATAATTAACTCAAATTCCTAAAAAAAATGTGCGCACACATCCTGCGGCGCACATCGCCTGCGGCACTCATCTCCTGCGGCGCATATCTCCTGCGTACACATCTCCTGCGGTGCACATTTCCTGAGGCGCACATCTCCTGCGGTGCACATCTCCTGTGGTGCACATCTCCTGCTGCGCACATCTCCGGCGGTGCACATCTCTTGCGGCACACATCCTGCGGCGCACACCCTTCGTTGCACATAAATGAAACATTTATTTACAAAAAAATTATAATAATTAAGTCAAATTAATAAAAAAACTGTTCGCACACATCCTGTGGCGCAAATCTCCTGCTGCGCACATCTCCTGCATTGCAGAACATGCGATGCACATCAATAAAATTAATAAAAAAACTGTGCGCACACATCCTGCGGCGCACATCTCCTGCGTGCCAATCTCCTGCTGCGCACATCTCCTACGGTGCACATCTCCTGCGGCGCACATCTCCTGCGGGGCACATCTCCTGCTGCGCACATCTCCTGCGGTGCACATCTCCGCACACATCCTGCGGTGCACATCTCTTGCGGCACTCATCTCCTGCGGCGCATATCTCCTGCGTACAAATCTCCTGCGGTGCACATCTCCTGCTGCGCACATCTCCTGCGGTGTACATCTCCTGCGGTGCAAATCTCCTGCTGCGCAAATCTCCGGCGGTGCATATCTCTTGCGGCGCACATTCTGCGGCGCACACCCTTCGTTGCACATAAATGAAACATTTATTTACAAAAAAATTATAATAATTAACTCAAATTAATAAAATAAATGTGCGCACACATCCTGCGGCGCACATCTCCTGTGGCACTCATCTCTTGCGGCGCATATCTCCTGCGTACACATTTCCTGCGGTGCACATCTCCTGCTGCGCACATCTCCTGCGGTGCACATCTCCTGCTGCGCACATCTCCGGCAGTGCATATCTCTTGCGGCGCACATCTCCTGCGGTGCACATCTCCTGAGGCGCACATCTCCTGCGGCACACATCTCCTGCTGCGCACATCTCCTGCGGTGCACATCTCCTAATGCGCACATTTCCGGCGGTGCACATCTCTTGCGGCGCACACCCTGCGGTGTACATAAATGAAACATTTATTTACAAAAAAATATTATTAAATCAAATTAATAAAAAAAACGTGTGCACACACCCTGCTGCGCACATCTCCTGCGGCGCACATCTCCTGTGGCGCACATCTCTTGCGGTGCACATCTCCTGCGGTGCACATCTCCTGCTGCGCACATCTCCTGCGGTGCACATCTCCTGCTGCGCACATCTCCTGCGTGCACATCTCTTACGCCGCACATCTCCTGCGGCGCACATCTCTTGCGGTGCACATCTCCTGCTTTGCACAACATGCGATGCACATAAATAACATTAATAAAAACTGTGCGCACACATCCTGCGGCGCACATCTCCTGCGTGCTAATCTCCTGCGTGCACATCTCCTGCGGTGCACATCTCCTGCGGCGCACATCTCCTGCGGTGCACATCTCCTGCTGCGCACATCTCCTGTGGTGCACATTTCCTGTTGCGCACATCTCCTGCGGTGCATATCTCTTGCGGCGCACATCCTGCGTTGCGAACCCTGCGTTGAACATAAATAAAACAGTTATTTACAAAAAAATTAAAAAATCAAATCAAATTAATAAAAAAACTGCGGCACACATCTCCTGCTGCGCATATCGCCTGCGGCGCACATCTCCTGCTATGTACATCTCCTGCGGCTCACATCTCCTGCATGCACATCTCCTGCGGCGCACATCTCCTGCGATGCACATCTCCAGTGGCGCACATCTCCTGCTGCGCATATCGCCTGCGGCGCATATCTCCTGCTATGTACATGTCCTGCAGCGCACATCTCCTGTGGCACTCATCTCCTGCGGTGCACATCTCCTGCGGCGCACATCTCCTGCGGTGCACTTCTCCTGCGGCGCACATCTCCTAATGCGCACATCTCCTGCGGTGCACATCTCTTGCGGCGCACATCCTGCGGCGCACACCCTGCGTTGCACATAAATGAAACATTTATTTACAAAAAAATCAAAAAATCAAATCAAATTAATAAAAAAACTGCGGCACACATCTCCTGCTGCGCATATCGCCTGCGGCGCACATCTCCTGCTATGTACATCTCCTGCGGCTCACATCTCCTGCATGCACATCTCCTGCGGCGCACATCTCCTGCGATGCACATCTCCAGTGGCGCACATCTCCGGCGGTGCACATCTCTTGCGGCGCGCACCCTGTGGTGCACATAAATGAAACATTTATTTACAAAAAAATAATAATAATTAACTCAAATTAATAAAAAAACTGTGCGCACAAATCCTGCAGCGCACATCTCCTGCGTGCTAATCTCCTGCGTGCACATCTCCTGCGGTGCACATCTCCTGCGGCGCACATCTCCTGCGGTGCACATCTCCTGCTGCGCACATCTCCTGTGGTGCACATCTCCTCTTGCGAACATCTCCTGCGGTGCATATCTCTTGCGGCGCACATCCTGCATTGCGAACTATGCGTTGCACATAAATAAAACAGTTATTTACAAAAAAAGAAAAAAATCAAATCAAATTAATAAAAAAACTGCGGCACACATCTCCTGCTGCGCATATCGCCTGCGGCGCACATCTCCTGCTATGTACGTCTCCTGCGGCTCACATCTCCTGCATGCACATCTCCTGCTGCGCACATCTCCTGCAGTGAATATCCCAAGTGGTGCACATCTCCTGCTGCGCACGTCTCCTGCGGCACACATCTCCTGCTGCGCACATCTCCTGCGGTGCACATCTCCTAATGCGCACATCTCCGGCGGTGCACATCTCTTGCGGCGCACACCCTGCGGTGCACATAAATGAAACATTTATTTACAAAAAAATATTATTAAATAAAATTAATAAAAAAAACGTGTGCACACACCCTGCTGCGCACATCTCCTGCGGCGCACATCTCCTGTGGCGCACATCTCTTGCGGCGCACATCTCTTGCGGTGCACATCTCCTGCTGCGCACATCTCCTGCGGTGCACATCTCCTGCTGCGCACATCTCCTGCGGTGCACATCTCCTGCTGCGCACATCTCCTGCGTAAAAAACCCCGGCGGTGCACATCTCCTGCTGCGCACATCTCCTGCGGTGTACATCTCCTGCGGTGCACATCTCCTGCTGCGCACATCTTCTGCAGTGCACATCTCCTGCTGCGCACATCTCCTGTGGTGCACATCTCTTGCGGCGCACATCCTGCGGCGCACACCCTGCGTTGCACATAAATGAAACATTTATTTACAAAAAAATTATAATAATTAACTCAAATTAATAACAAAACTGTGCGCACACATCCTGCGGCGCAAATCTCCTGCTGCGCACATCTCCTGTGTTGCAAAACATGCGATGCACATAAATAAAATAATAAAAAAACTTTGCGCACACATCCTGCGGCGCACATCTCCTGCGTGCATATCTCCTGCGGTGCACATCTCCACTGGCGCACATCTCCTGCTACACAAATCTCCTGCGGTGAAAATCCTGCATCGCACACCCTGCGGTGCACATAAATGAAACATTTATTTACAAAAAATAATAATAATTAACTCAAATTCCTAAAAAAAATGTGCGCACACATCCTGCGGCGCACATCGCCTGCGGCACTCATCTCCTGCGGCGCATATCTCCTGCGTACACATCTCCTGCGGTGCACATCTCCTGCTGCGCACATCTCCTGCGGTGTACATCTCCAGCGGTGCACATCTCCTGCTGCGCACAACTGCGGCGTTGCATATCTCTAGCGGCGCACATCCTGCGGCGCACATCTCCTGCGGTGCACATCTCCTGAGGCGCACATCTCCTGCGGTGCACATCTCCTGTGGTGCACATCTCCTGCTGCGCACATCTCCGGCGGTGCACATCTCTTGCGGCACACATCCCGCGGCGCACACCCTTTGTTGCACATAAATGAAACATTTATTTACAAAAAAATTATAATAATCAAGTAAAATTAATAAAAAAACTGTGCGCACACATCCTGCGGCGCACATCTCCTGCGTGCCAATCTCCTGCTGCGCACATCTCCTACGGTGCACATGTCCTGCATCGCACATCTCCTGCGGGGCACATCTCCTGCTGCGCACATCTCCTGCGGTGCACATCTCCGCACACATCCTGCGGTGCACATCTCTTGCGGCACTCATCTCCTGCGGCGCATATCTCCTGCGTACAAATCTCCTGCGGTGCACATCTCCTGCTGCGCACATCTCCTGCGGTGTACATCTCCTGCGGTGCACATCTCCTGCTGCGCACATCTCCTGTGGTGCACATCTCCTGCTGCGCACATCTCCGGCAGTGCATATCTCTTGCGGCGCACATCTCCTGCGGTGCACATCTCCTGAGGCGAACATCTCCTGCGGTGCACATCTCCTGCTGCGCACATCTCCGGCGGTGCATATCTCTTGCGGCACACATCCTGCGGCGCACACCCTTCGTTGCACATAAATGAAACATTTATTTAAAAAAAAATTATAATAATTAACTCAAATTAATAAATAAACTGTGCGCACACATCCTGCGGCGCAAATCTCCTGCTGTGCACATCTCCTGCTTTGCACAACATGCGATGCACATGAATAAAATTAATAAAAAAACTGTGCGCACACATCCTGCGGCGCACATCTCCTGCGTGCTAATCTCCTGCATGCACATCTCCTGCGGTGCAAATCTCCTGCGGCGCACATCTCCTGCGGTGCACATCTCCTGCTGCGCACATCTCCTGTGGTGCACATTTCCTGTTGCGCACATCTCCTGCGGTGCATATCTCTTGCGGCGCACATCCTGCGTTGCGAACCCTGCGTTGCACATAAATAAAACAGTTATTTACAAAAAAATTAAAAAATCAAATCAAATTAATAAAAAAACTGCGGCACACATCTCCTGCTGCGCATATCGCCTGCGGCGCACATCTCCTGCTATGTACATCTCCTGCGGCTCACATCTCCTGCATGCACATCTCCTGCGGCGCACATCTCCTGCGATGCACATCTCCAGTGGCGCACATCTCCTGCTGCGCATATCGCCTGCGGCGCATATCTCCTGCTATGTACATGTCCTGCAGCGCACATTTCCTGTGCACATCTCCTGCAGTGCATATCTCAAGTGGTGCACATCTCCTGCTGCGCACATCTCCTGCGGCGCATATCTCCTGCGTACACATCTCCTGCGGTGCACATCTCCTGCTGCGCACATCTCCTGCGTTGTACATCTCCGGCGGTGCAAATCTCTTGCGGCGCACATCCTGCGGCGCACACCCTTCATTGCACATAAATGAAACATTTATTTACAAAAAAATTATAATAATTAACTCAAATTAATAAAAAAACTGTGCGCACACATCCTGCGGCGCACATCTCCTGCGTGCCAATCTCCTGCTGCGCACATCTCTTGCGGTGCACATCTCCTGCGGCGCACATCTCCTGCTGCGCACATCTCCTGCGGTGCACATCTCCTGCTGCGCACATCTCCGGCAGTGCATATCTCTTGCGGCGCACATCTCCTGCGGTGCACATCTCCTGAGGCGCACATCTCCTGCGGTGCACATCTCCTGCGGTGCACATCTCTTGCGGCACACATCCTGCGGCGCAAACCCTTCGTTGCACATAAATGAAACATTTATTTACAAAAAAATTATAATAATTAACTCAAATTAATAAAAAAACTGTGCGCACACATCCTGCGGCTCAAATCTCCTGCTGCGCACATCTCCTGCATTGCAGAACACGCGATGCACATAAATAAAATTAATAAAAAAACTGTGCGCACACATCCTGCGGCGCACACCTCCTGCATGCCAATCTCCTGCTGCGCACATCTCCTGCGGTGCACATCTCCTGCGGCGCACATCTCCTGCGGCGCACATCTCCTGCGGCACTCATCTCCTGCGGTGCATATCTGAAGTGGTGCACATCTCCTGCGGCGCACATCTCCTGCTATGTACATCTCCTGCAGCGCACATTTCCTGTGCACATCTCCTGCGTGCACATCTCCTGCGGTGCACAGCTCCTGCTGCGCACATCTCCGGCGGTGCACATCTCTTGCGGCGCACATCCTGCGGCGCACACCCTTCGTTGCACATAAATGAAACATTTAATTACAAAAAAATTATAATAATTAACTCAAGTTAATAAAAAACTCTGCGCACACATTCTGCGGCGCACATCTCCTGCGTGCCAATCTCCTGCTGCGCACATCTCCTGCGGTGCACATCTCCTGAGGCGCACATCTCCTGCTGCGCACATCTCCTGCTTCGCACTTCTCCTGCGGTGCACATCTCTTGCGGCGCACATCCTGCGGCGCACACCCTGCGTTGCACATAAATGAAACATTTATTTACAAAAAAATAAAAAAATAAAATCAAATTAATAAAAAAACTGCGGCACACATCTCCTGCTGCGCATATCGCCTGCGGCGCACATCTCTTGCTATGTACATCTCCTGCGGCTCACATCTCCTGCGAGCTAATCTCCTGCGGTGCACATCTCCTGCGGTGCACATCTCCTGCGGCGCAAATCTCCTGCTGCGCACATCTCCTGTGTTGCAAAACATGCGATGCACATAAATAAAATAATAAAAAAACTTTGCGCACACATCCTGCGGCGCACATCTCCTGCGTGCATATCTCCTGCGGTGCACATCTCCAGTGGCGCACATCTCCTGCTACACAAATCTCCTGCGGTGAAAATCCTGCATCGCACACCCTGCGGTGCACATAAATGAAACATTCATTTACAAAAGATAATAATAATTAACTCAAATTCCTAAAAAAAATGTGCGCACACATCCTGCGGCGCACATCGCCTGCGGCACTCATCTCCTACGGCACATATCTCCTCCGTACACATCTCCTGCGGTGCACATCTCCTGCTGCGCACATCTCCTGCGGTGTACATCTCCAGCGGTGCACATCTCCTGCTGCGCACATCTGCGGCGGTGCATATCTCTAGCGGCGCACATCCTGCGGCGCACATCTCCTGCGGTGCACATCTCCTGAGGCGCACATCTCCTGCGGTGCACATCTCCTGTGGTGCACATCTCCTGCTGCGCACATCTCCGGCGGTGCACATCTCTTGCGGCACACATCCTGCGGCGCACACCCTTCGTTTTACATAAATGAAACATTTATTTACAAAAAAATTATAATAATTAAGTCAAATTAATAAAAAAACTGTGCGCACATCTCCTGCTGCGCACATCTCCTGCGTGCACATCTCTTGCGCCGCTAATCTCCTGCGGCGCACATCTCTTGCGGTGCACATCTCCTGCTGCGCACATCTCCTGCAGTGCACATCTCCTGCTGCGCACATCTCCTGTGGTGCACATCTCCTGCGGCGCACATCTCCTGTGGCGCACATCTCTTGCGGCGCACATCTCTTGCGGTGCACATCTCCTGCGGTGCACATCTCCTGCTGCGCACATCTCCTGCGGTGCACATCTCCTGCTGCGCACATCTCCTGCGTGCACATCTCTTGCGCCGCACATCTCCTGCGGCGCACATCTCTTGCGGTGCACATCTCCTGCTGCGCACATCTCCTGCAGTGCACATCTCCTGCTGCGCACATCTCCTGTGGTGCACATCTCTTGCGGCGCACATCCTGCGGCGCACACCCTGCGTTGCACATAAATGAAACATTTATTTACAAAAAAATTATAATAATTAACTCAAATTAATCACAAAACTGTGCGCACACATCCTGCGGCGCAAATCTCCTGCTGCGCACATCTCCTGTGTTGCAAAACATGCGATGCACATAAATAAAATAATAAAAAAACTTTGCGCACACATCCTGCGGCGCACATCTCCTGCGTGCATATCTCCTGCGGTGCACATCTCCAGTGGCGCACATCTCCTGCTACACAAATCTCCTGCGGTGAAAATCCTGCATCGCACACCCTGCGGTGCACATAAATGAAACATTCATTTACAAAAAATAATAATAATTAACTCAAATTCCTAAAAAAAATGTGCGCACATCTCCTGCGGTGTACATCTCCAGCGGTGCACATCTCCTGCTGCGCACATCTGCGGCGGTGCATATCTCTAGCGGCGCACATCCTGCGGCGCACATCTCCTGCGGTGCACATCTCCTGAGGCGCACATCTCCTGCGGTGCACATCTCCTGTGGTGCACATCTCCTGCTGCGCACATCTCCGGCGGTGCACATCTCCGCACACATCCTGCGGTGCACATCTCTTGCGGCACTCATCTCTTGCGGCGCATATCTCCTGCGGACAAATCTCCTGCGGTGCACATCTCCTGCTGCGCACATCTCCTGCGGTGTACATCTCCTGCGGTGCACATCTCCTGCTGCGCACATCTCCGGCGGTGCATATCTCTTGCGGCGCACATTCTGCGGCGCACACCCTTCGTTGCACATAAATGAAACATTTATTTACAAAAAAATTATAATAATTAACTCAAATTAATAAAATAAATGTGCTCAAAAACATCCTGCGGCGCACATCTCCTGTGGCACTCATCTCCTGCGGCGCATATCTCCTGCGTACACATTTCCTGCGGTGCACATCTCCTGCTGCGCACATCTCCTGCGGTGCACATCTCCTGCTGCGCACATCTCCGGCAGTGCATATCTCTTGCGGCGCACATCTCCTGCGGTGCACATTTCCTGCGGCGCACATCTCCTGCGGTGCACATCTCCTGCTACGCACATCTCCTGCGGTGCATATCTCTTGCGGCGCACATCCTGCGTTGCGAACTATGCGTTGCACATAAATAAAACAGTTATTTACAAAAAAAGAAAAAATCAAATCAAATTAATAAAAAAACTGCGGCACACATCTCCTGCTGCGCATATCGCCTGCGGCGCACATCTCCTGCTATGTACGTCTCCTGCGACTCACATCTCCTGCATGCACATCTCCTGCAGCACACATCTCCTGCAGTGAATATCCCAAGTGGTGCACATCTCCTGCTGCGCACGTCTCCTGCGGCACTCATCTCCTGCGGTGCACATCTCCTGCGGCGCACATCTCCTGCGGCGCACATCTCCTGCGGTGCACTTCTCCTGCGGCGCACATCTCGTGTGGCGCACATCTCTTGCGGCGCACATCTCTTGCGGCGCACATCTCCTGCGGTGCACATCTCCTGCTGCGCACATCTCCTGCGTGCACATCTCTTGCGCCGCACATCTCCTGCGGCGCACATCTCTTGCGGTGCACATCTCCTGCTGCGCACATCTCCTGCAGTGCACATCTCCTGCTGCGCACATCTCCTGTGGTGCACATCTCTTGCGGTAGACATCCTGCGGCGCACACCCTGCGTTGCACATAAATGAAACATTTATTTACAAAAAAATTATAATAATTAACTCAAATTAATCACAAAACTGTGCGCACACATCCTGCGGCACAAATCTCCTGCTGCGCACATCTCCTGTGTTGCAAAACATAAGATGCACATAAATAAAATAATAAAAAAACTTTGCGCACACATCCTGCGGCGCACATCTCCTGCGTGCATATCTCCTGCGCTGCACATCTCCAGTGGCGCACATCTCCTGCTACACAAATCTCCTGCGGTGAAAATCCTGCATCGCACACCCTGCGGTGCACATAAATGAAACATTCATTTACAAAAAATAATAATAATTAACTCAAATTCCTAAAAAAAATGTGCGCACACATCCTGCGGCGCACATCGCCTGCGGCACTCATCTCCTGCGGCGCATATCTCCTGCGTACACATCTCCTGCGGTGCACATCTCCTGCTGCGCACATCTCCTGCGGTGTACATCTCCAGCGGTGCACATCTCCAGTGGCGCACATCTCCTGCTACACAAATCTCCTGCGGTGAAAATCCTGCATCGCACACCCTGCGGTGCACATAAATGAAACATTCATTTACAAAAAATAATAATAATTAACTCAAATTCCTAAAAAAAATGTGCGCACACATCCTGCAGCGCACATCGCCTGCGGCACTCATCTCCTGCGGCGCATATCTCCTGCGTACACATCTCCTGCGGTGCACATTTCCTGAGGCGCACATCTCCTGCGGTGCACATCTCCTGTGGTGCACATCTCCTGCTGCGCACATCTCCGGCGGTGCACATCTCTTGCGGCACACATCCTGCGGCGCACACCCTTCGTTGCACATAAATGAAACATTTATTTACAAAAAAATTATAATAATTAAGTCAAATTAATAAAAAAACTGTTCGCACACATCCTGTGGCGCAAATCTCCTGCTGCGCACATCTCCTGCATTGCAGAACATGCGATGCACATCAATAAAATTAATAAAAAAACTGTGCGCACACATCCTGCGGCGCACATCTCCTGCGTGCCAATCTCCTGCTGCGCACATCTACTACGGTGCACATCTCCTGCGGCGCACATCTCCTGCGGGGCACATCTCCTGCTGCGCACATCTCCTGCGGTGCACATCTCCGCACACATCCTGCGGTGCACATCTCTTGCGGCACTCATCTCCTGCGGCGCATATCTCCTGCGTACAAATCTCCTGCGGTGCACATCTCCTGCTGCGCACATCTCCTGCGGTGTACATCTCCTGCGGTGCAAATCTCCTGCTGCGCAAATCTCCGGCGGTGCATATCTCTTGCGGCGCACATTCTGCGGCGCACACCCTTCGTTGCACATAAATGAAACATTTATTTACAAAAAAATTATAATAATTAACTCAAATTAATAAAATAAATGTGCGCACACATCCTGCGGCGCACATCTCCTGTGGCACTCATCTCCTGCGGCGCATATCTCCTGCTGCGCACATCTCCTGCGGTGCACATCTCCTGCTGCGCACATCTCCGGCAGTGCATATCTCTTGCGGCGCACATCTCCTGCGGTGCACATCTCCTGAGGCGCACATCTCCTGCGGCACACATCTCCTGCTGCGCACATCTCCTGCGGTGCACATCTCCTAATGCGCACATTTCCGGCGGTGCACATCTCTTGCGGCGCACACCCTGCGGTGTACATAAATGAAACATTTATTTACAAAAAAATATTATTAAATCAAATTAATAAAAAAAACGTGTGCACACACCCTGCTGCGCACATCTCCTGCGGCGCACATCTCCTGTGGCGCACATCTCTTGCGGTGCACATCTCCTGCGGTGCACATCTCCTGCTGCGCACATCTCCTGCGGTGCACATCTCCTGCTGCGCACATCTCCTGCGTGCACATCTCTTACGCCGCACATCTCCTGCGGCGCACATCTCTTGCGGTGCACATCTCCTGCTGCGCACATCTCCTGCTTTGCACAACATGCGATGCACATAAATAACATTAATAAAAACTGTGCGCACACATCCTGCGGCGCACATCTCCTGCGTGCTAATCTCCTGCGTGCACATCTCCTGCGGTGCACATCTCCTGCGGCGCACATCTCCTGCGGTGCACATCTCCTGCTGCGCACATCTCCTGTGGTGCACATTTCCTGTTGCGCACATCTCCTGCGGTGCATATCTCTTGCGGCGCACATCCTGCGTTGCGAACCCTGCGTTGAACATAAATAAAACAGTTATTTACAAAAAAAATTAAAAAATCAAATCAAATTAATAAAAAAACTGCGGCACACATCTCCTGCTGCGCATATCGCCTGCGGCGCACATCTCCTGCTATGTACATCTCCTGCGGCTCACATCTCCTGCATGCACATCTCCTGCGGCGCACATCTCCTGCGATGCACATCTCCAGTGGCGCACATCTCCTGCTGCGCATATCGCCTGCGGCGCATATCTCCTGCTATGTACATGTCCTGCAGCGCACATCTCCTGTGGCACTCATCTCCTGCGGTGCACATCTCCTGCGGCGCACATCTCCTGCGGTGCACTTCTCCTGCGGCGCACATCTCCTAATGCGCACATCTCCTGCGGCGCACATCTCCTGCGATGCACATCTCCAGTGGCGCACATCTCCGGCGGTGCACATCTCTTGCGGCGCGCACCCTGTGGTGCACATAAATGAAACATTTATTTACAAAAAAATAATAATAATTAACTCAAATTAATAAAAAAACTGTGCGCACAAATCCTGCAGCGCACATCTCCTGCATGCTAATCTCCTGCGTGCACATCTCCTGCGGTGCACATCTCCTGCGGCGCACATCTCCTGCGGTGCACATCTCCTGCTGCGCACATCTCCTGTGGTGCACATCTCCTCTTGCGAACATCTCCTGCGGTGCATATCTCTTGCGGCGCACATCCTGCATTGCGAACTATGCGTTGCACATAAATAAAACAGTTATTTACAAAAAAAGAAAAAAATCAAATCAAATTAATAAAAAAACTGCGGCACACATCTCCTGCTGCGCATATCGCCTGCGGCGCACATCTCCTGCTATGTACGTCTCCTGCGGCTCACATCTCCTGCATGCACATCTCCTGCTGCGCACATCTCCTGCAGTGAATATCCCAAGTGGTGCACATCTCCTGCTGCGCACGTCTCCTGCGGCACACATCTCCTGCTGCGCACATCTCCTGCGGTGCACATCTCCTAATGCGCACATCTCCGGCGGTGCACATCTCTTGCGGCGCACACCCTGCGGTGCACATAAATGAAACATTTATTTACAAAAAAATATTATTAAATAAAATTAATAAAAAAAACGTGTGCACACACCCTGCTGCGCACATCTCCTGCGGCGCACATCTCCTGTGGCGCACATCTCTTGCGGCGCACATCTCTTGCGGTGCACATCTCCTGCTGCGCACATCTCCTGCGGTGCACATCTCCTGCTGCGCACATCTCCTGCGGTGCACATCTCCTGCTGCGCACATCTCCTGCGTAAAAAACCCCGGCGGTGCACATCTCCTGCTGCGCACATCTCCTGCGGTGTACATCTCCTGCGGTGCACATCTCCTGCTGCGCACATCTTCTGCAGTGCACATCTCCTGCTGCGCACATCTCCTGTGGTGCACATCTCTTGCGGCGCACATCCTGCGGCGCACACCCTGCGTTGCACATAAATGAAACATTTATTTACAAAAAAATTATAATAATTAACTCAAATTAATAACAAAACTGTGCGCACACATCCTGCGGCGCAAATCTCCTGCTGCGCACATCTCCTGTGTTGCAAAACATGCGATGCACATAAATAAAATAATAAAAAAACTTTGCGCACACATCCTGCGGCGCACATCTCCTGCGTGCATATCTCCTGCGGTGCACATCTCCACTGGCGCACATCTCCTGCTACACAAATCTCCTGCGGTGAAAATCCTGCATCGCACACCCTGCGGTGCACATAAATGAAACATTTATTTACAAAAAATAATAATAATTAACTCAAATTCCTAAAAAAAATGTGCGCACACATCCTGCGGCGCACATCGCCTGCGGCACTCATCTCCTGCGGCGCATATCTCCTGCGTACACATCTCCTGCGGTGCACATCTCCTGCTGCGCACATCTCCTGCGGTGTACATCTCCAGCGGTGCACATCTCCTGCTGCGCACAACTGCGGCGTTGCATATCTCTAGCGGCGCACATCCTGCGGCGCACATCTCCTGCGGTGCACATCTCCTGAGGCGCACATCTCCTGCGGTGCACATCTCCTGTGGTGCACATCTCCTGCTGCGCACATCTCCGGCGGTGCACATCTCTTGCGGCACACATCCCGCGGCGCACACCCTTTGTTGCACATAAATGAAACATTTATTTACAAAAAAATTATAATAATCAAGTAAAATTAATAAAAAAACTGTGCGCACACATCCTGCGGCGCACATCTCCTGCGTGCCAATCTCCTGCTGCGCACATCTCCTACGGTGCACATGTCCTGCATCGCACATCTCCTGCGGGGCACATCTCCTGCTGCGCACATCTCCTGCGGTGCACATCTCCGCACACATCCTGCGGTGCACATCTCTTGCGGCACTCATCTCCTGCGGCGCATATCTCCTGCGTACAAATCTCCTGCGGTGCACATCTCCTGCTGCGCACATCTCCTGCGGTGTACATCTCCTGCGGTGCACATCTCCTGCTGCGCACATCTCCTGCGGTGCACATCTCCTGCTGCGCACATCTCCGGCAGTGCATATCTCTTGCGGCGCACATCTCCTGCGGTGCACATCTCCTGAGGCGAACATCTCCTGCGGTGCACATCTCCTGCTGCGCACATCTCCGTCGGTGCATATCTCTTGCGGCACACATCCTGCGGCGCACACCCTTCGTTGCACATAAATGAAACATTTATTTACAAAAAAAATTATAATAATTAACTCAAATTAATAAAAAAACTGTGCGCACACATCCTGCGGCGCAAATCTCCTGCTGTGCACATCTCCTGCTTTGCACAACATGCGATGCACATGAATAAAATTAATAAAAAAACTGTGCGCACACATCCTGCGGCGCACATCTCCTGCGTGCTAATCTCCTGCATGCACATCTCCTGCGGTGCAAATCTCCTGCGGCGCACATCTCCTGCGGTGCACATCTCCTGCTGCGCACATCTCCTGTGGTGCATATCTCTTGCGGCGCACATCCTGCGTTGCGAACCCTGCGTTGCACATAAATAAAACAGTTATTTACAAAAAAATTAAAAAATCAAATCAAATTAATAAAAAAACTGCGGCACACATCTCCTGCTGCGCATATCGCCTGCGGCGCACATCTCCTGCTATGTACATCTCCTGCGGCTCACATCTCCTGCATGCACATCTCCTGCGGCGCACATCTCCTGCGATGCACATCTCCAGTGGCGCACATCTCCTGCTGCGCATATCGCCTGCGGCGCATATCTCCTGCTATGTACATGTCCTGCAGCGCACATTTCCTGTGCACATCTCCTGCAGTGCATATCTCAAGTGGTGCACATCTCCTGCTGCGCACATCTCCTGCGGCGCATATCTCCTGCGTACACATCTCCTGCGGTGCACATCTCCTGCTGCGCACATCTCCTGCGTTGTACATCTCCTGCGGTGCACATCTCCTGCTGCGCACATCTCCGGCGGTGCAAATCTCTTGCGGCGCACATCCTGCGGCGCACACCCTTCATTGCACATAAATGAAACATTTATTTACAAAAAAATTATAATAATTAACTCAAATTAATAAAAAAACTGTGCGCACACATCCTGCGGCGCACATCTCCTGCGTGCCAATCTCCTGCTGCGCACATCTCTTGCGGTGCACATCTCCTGCGGCGCACATCTCCTGCTGCGCACATCTCCTGCGGTGCACATCTCCTGCTGCGCACATCTCCGGCAGTGCATATCTCTTGCGGCGCACATCTCCTGCGGTGCACATCTCCTGAGGCGCACATCTCCTGCGGTGCACATCTCCTGCGGTGCACATCTCTTGCGGCACACATCCTGCGGCGCAAACCCTTCGTTGCACATAAATGAAACATTTATTTACAAAAAAATTATAATAATTAACTCAAATTAATAAAAAAACTGTGCGCACACATCCTGCGGCTCAAATCTCCTGCTGCGCACATCTCCTGCATTGCAGAACACGCGATGCACATAAATAAAATTAATAAAAAAACTGTGCGCACACATCCTGCGGCGCACACCTCCTGCATGCCAATCTCCTGCTGCGCACATCTCCTGCGGTGCACATCTCCTGCGGCGCACATCTCCTGCGGCGCACATCTCCTGCGGCACTCATCTCCTGCGGTGCATATCTGAAGTGGTGCACATCTCCTGCGGCGCACATCTCCTGCTATGTACATCTCCTGCAGCGCACATTTCCTGTGCACATCTCCTGCGTGCACATCTCCTGCGGTGCACAGCTCCTGCTGCGCACATCTCCGGCGGTGCACATCTCTTGCGGCGCACATCCTGCGGCGCACACCCTTCGTTGCACATAAATGAAACATTTAATTACAAAAAAATTATAATAATTAACTCAAGTTAATAAAAAACTCTGCGCACACATTCTGCGGCGCACATCTCCTGCGTGCCAATCTCCTGCTGCGCACATCTCCTGCGGTGCACATCTCCTGAGGCGCACATCTCCTGCTGCGCACATCTCCTGCTTCGCACTTCTCCTGCGGTGCACATCTCTTGCGGCGCACATCCTGCGGCGCACACCCTGCGTTGCACATAAATGAAACATTTATTTACAAAAAAATAAAAAAATAAAATCAAATTAATAAAAAAACTGCGGCACACATCTCCTGCTGCGCATATCGCCTGCGGCGCACATCTCTTGCTATGTACATCTCCTGCGGCTCACATCTCCTGCGAGCTAATCTCCTGCGGTGCACATCTCCTGCGGTGCACATCTCCTGCGGCGCACATCTCCTGCGGTGCACATCTCCTTCTGCGCACATCTCCTGCGGCGCACATCTCCTGCGGTGCACATCTCCTGCTGCGCACATCTCCTGCGGTGTACATCTCCTGCGGTGCACATCTCCTGCTGCGCACATCTCCGGCGGTGCATATCTCCTGCGATGCACATCTCCTGCTGCGCACATCTCCTGTGGTGCATATCTCTTGCGGCGCACATCCTGCGTTGCGAACCCTGCGTTGCACATAAATAAAACAGTTATTTACAAAAAAATTAAAAAATCAAATCAAATTAATAAAAAAACTGCGGCACACATCTCCTGCTGCGCATATCGCCTGCGGCGCACATCTCCTGCTATGTACATCTCCTGCGGCTCACATCTCCTGCATGCACATCTCCTGCGGCGCACATCTCCTGCGATGCACATCTCCAGTGGCGCACATCTCCTGCTGCGCATATCGCCTGCGGCGCATATCTCCTGCTATGTACATGTCCTGCAGCGCACATTTCCTGTGCACATCTCCTGCAGTGCATATCTCAAGTGGTGCACATCTCCTGCTGCGCACATCTCCTGCGGCGCATATCTCCTGCGTACACATCTCCTGCGGTGCACATCTCCTGCTGCGCACATCTCCTGCGTTGTACATCTCCTGCGGTGCACATCTCCTGCTGCGCACATCTCCGGCGGTGCAAATCTCTTGCGGCGCACATCCTGCGGCGCACACCCTTCATTGCACATAAATGAAACATTTATTTACAAAAAAATTATAATAATTAACTCAAATTAATAAAAAAACTGTGCGCACACATCCTGCGGCGCACATCTCCTGCGTGCCAATCTCCTGCTGCACACATCTCTTGCGGTGCACATCTCCTGCGGCGCACATCTCCTGCTGCGCACATCTCCTGCGGTGCACATCTCCTGCTGCGCACATCTCCGGCAGTGCATATCTCTTGCGGCGCACATCTCCTGCGGTGCACATCTCCTGAGGCGCACATCTCCTGCGGTGCACATCTCCTGCGGTGCACATCTCTTGCGGCACACATCCTGCGGCGCAAACCCTTCGTTGCACATAAATGAAACATTTATTTACAAAAAAATTATAATAATTAACTCAAATTAATAAAAAAACTGTGCGCACACATCCTGCGGCTCAAATCTCCTGCTGCGCACATCTCCTGCATTGCAGAACACGCGATGCACATAAATAAAATTAATAAAAAAACTGTGCGCACACATCCTGCGGCGCACACCTCCTGCATGCCAATCTCCTGCTGCGCACATCTCCTGCGGTGCACATCTCCTGCGGCGCACATCTCCTGCGGCGCACATCTCCTGCGGCACTCATCTCCTGCGGTGCATATCTGAAGTGGTGCACATCTCCTGCGGCGCACATCTCCTGCTATGTACATCTCCTGCAGCGCACATTTCCTGTGCACATCTCCTGCGTGCACATCTCCTGCGGTGCACAGCTCCTGCTGCGCACATCTCCGGCGGTGCACATCTCTTGCGGCGCACATCCTGCGGCGCACACCCTTCGTTGCACATAAATGAAACATTTAATTACAAAAAAATTATAATAATTAACTCAAGTTAATAAAAAACTCTGCGCACACATTCTGCGGCGCACATCTCCTGCGTGCCAATCTCCTGCTGCGCACATCTCCTGCGGTGCACATCTCCTGAGGCGCACATCTCCTGCTGCGCACATCTCCTGCTTCGCACTTCTCCTGCGGTGCACATCTCTTGCGGCGCACATCCTGCGGCGCACACCCTGCGTTGCACATAAATGAAACATTTATTTACAAAAAAATAAAAAAATAAAATCAAATTAATAAAAAAACTGCGGCACACATCTCCTGCTGCGCATATCGCCTGCGGCGCACATCTCTTGCTATGTACATCTCCTGCGGCTCACATCTCCTGCGAGCTAATCTCCTGCGGTGCACATCTCCTGCGGTGCACATCTCCTGCGGCGCACATCTCCTGCGGTGCACATCTCCTTCTGCGCACATCTCCTGCGGCGCACATCTCCTGCGGTGCACATCTCCTGCTGCGCACATCTCCTGCGGTGTACATCTCCTGCGGTGCACATCTCCTGCTGCGCACATCTCCGGCGGTGCATATCTCCTGCGGTGCACATCTCCTGCTACGCACATCTCCTGCGGTGCATATCTCTTGCGGCGCACATCCTGCGTTGCGAACTATGCGTTGCACATAAATAAAACAGTTATTTACAAAAAAAGAAAAAATCAAATCAAATTAATAAAAAAACTGCGGCACACATCTCCTGCTGCGCATATCGCCTGCGGCGCACATCTCCTGCTATGTACGTCTCCTGCGACTCACATCTCCTGCATGCACATCTCCTGCAGCACACATCTCCTGCAGTGAATATCCCAAGTGGTGCACATCTCCTGCTGCGCACGTCTCCTGCGGCACTCATCTCCTGCGGTGCACATCTCCTGCGGCGCACATCTCCTGCGGCGCACATCTCCTGCGGTGCACTTCTCCTGCGGCGCACATCTCGTGTGGCGCACATCTCTTGCGGCGCACATCTCTTGCGGCGCACATCTCTTGCGGCGCACATCTCCTGCGGTGCACATCTCCTGCTGCGCACATCTCCTGCGTGCACATCTCTTGCGCCGCACATCTCCTGCGGCGCACATCTCTTGCGGTGCACATCTCCTGCTGCGCACATCTCCTGCAGTGCACATCTCCTGCTGCGCACATCTCCTGTGGTGCACATCTCTTGCGGTGCACATCCTGCGGCGCACACCCTGCGTTGCACATAAATGAAACATTTATTTACAAAAAAATTATAATAATTAACTCAAATTAATCACAAAACTGTGCGCACACATCCTGCGGCACAAATCTCCTGCTGCGCACATCTCCTGTGTTGCAAAACATAAGATGCACATAAATAAAATAATAAAAAAACTTTGCGCACACATCCTGCGGCGCACATCTCCTGCGTGCATATCTCCTGCGCTGCACATCTCCAGTGGCGCACATCTCCTGCTACACAAATCTCCTGCGGTGAAAATCCTGCATCGCACACCCTGCGGTGCACATAAATGAAACATTCATTTACAAAAAATAATAATAATTAACTCAAATTCCTAAAAAAAATGTGCGCACACATCCTGCGGCGCACATCGCCTGCGGCACTCATCTCCTGCGGCGCATATCTCCTGCGTACACATCTCCTGCGGTGCACATCTCCTGCTGCGCACATCTCCTGCGGTGTACATCTCCAGCGGTGCACATCTCCAGTGGCGCACATCTCCTGCTACACAAATCTCCTGCGGTGAAAATCCTGCATCGCACACCCTGCGGTGCACATAAATGAAACATTCATTTACAAAAAATAATAATAATTAACTCAAATTCCTAAAAAAAATGTGCGCACACATCCTGCGGCGCACATCGCCTGCGGCACTCATCTCCTGCGGCGCATATCTCCTGCGTACACATCTCCTGCGGTGCACATTTCCTGAGGCGCACATCTCCTGCGGTGCACATCTCCTGTGGTGCACATCTCCTGCTGCGCACATCTCCGGCGGTGCACATCTCTTGCGGCACACATCCTGCGGCGCACACCCTTCGTTGCACATAAATGAAACATTTATTTACAAAAAAATTATAATAATTAAGTCAAATTAATAAAAAAACTGTTCGCACACATCCTGTGGCGCAAATCTCCTGCTGCGCACATCTCCTGCATTGCAGAACATGCGATGCACATCAATAAAATTAATAAAAAAACTGTGCGCACACATCCTGCGGCGCACATCTCCTGCGTGCCAATCTCCTGCTGCGCACATCTCCTACGGTGCACATCTCCTGCGGCGCACATCTCCTGCGGGGCACATCTCCTGCTGCGCACATCTCCTGCGGTGCACATCTCCGCACACATCCTGCGGTGCACATCTCTTGCGGCACTCATCTCCTGCGGCGCATATCTCCTGCGTACAAATCTCCTGCGGTGCACATCTCCTGCTGCGCACATCTCCTGCGGTGTACATCTCCTGCGGTGCAAATCTCCTGCTGCGCAAATCTCCGGCGGTGCATATCTCTTGCGGCGCACATTCTGCGGCGCACACCCTTCGTTGCACATAAATGAAACATTTATTTACAAAAAAATTATAATAATTAACTCAAATTAATAAAATAAATGTGCGCACACATCCTGCGGCGCACATCTCCTGTGGCACTCATCTCCTGCGGCGCATATCTCCTGCGTACACATTTCCTGCGGTGCACATCTCCTGCTGCGCACATCTCCTGCGGTGCACATCTCCTGCTGCGCACATCTCCGGCAGTGCATATCTCTTGCGGCGCACATCTCCTGCGGTGCACATCTCCTGAGGCGCACATCTCCTGCGGCACACATCTCCTGCTGCGCACATCTCCTGCGGTGCACATCTCCTAATGCGCACATTTCCGGCGGTGCACATCTCTTGCGGCGCACACCCTGCGGTGTACATAAATGAAACATTTATTTACAAAAAAATATTATTAAATCAAATTAATAAAAAAAACGTGTGCACACACCCTGCTGCGCACATCTCCTGCGGCGCACATCTCCTGTGGCGCACATCTCTTGCGGTGCACATCTCCTGCGGTGCACATCTCCTGCTGCGCACATCTCCTGCGGTGCACATCTCCTGCTGCGCACATCTCCTGCGTGCACATCTCTTACGCCGCACATCTCCTGCGGCGCACATCTCTTGCGGTGCACATCTCCTGCTGCGCACATCTCCTGCTTTGCACAACATGCGATGCACATAAATAACATTAATAAAAACTGTGCGCACACATCCTGCGGCGCACATCTCCTGCGTGCTAATCTCCTGCGTGCACATCTCCTGCGGTGCACATCTCCTGCGGCGCACATCTCCTGCGGTGCACATCTCCTGCTGCGCACATCTCCTGTGGTGCACATTTCCTGTTGCGCACATCTCCTGCGGTGCATATCTCTTGCGGCGCACATCCTGCGTTGCGAACCCTGCGTTGAACATAAATAAAACAGTTATTTACAAAAAAATTAAAAAATCAAATCAAATTAATAAAAAAACTGCGGCACACATCTCCTGCTGCGCATATCGCCTGCGGCGCACATCTCCTGCTATGTACATCTCCTGCGGCTCACATCTCCTGCATGCACATCTCCTGCGGCGCACATCTCCTGCGATGCACATCTCCAGTGGCGCACATCTCCTGCTGCGCATATCGCCTGCGGCGCATATCTCCTGCTATGTACATGTCCTGCAGCGCACATCTCCTGTGGCACTCATCTCCTGCGGTGCACATCTCCTGCGGCGCACATCTCCTGCGGTGCACTTCTCCTGCGGCGCACATCTCCTAATGCGCACATCTCCTGCGGTGCACATCTCTTGCGGCGCACATCCTGCGGCGCACACCCTGCGTTGCACATAAATGAAACATTTATTTACAAAAAAATCAAAAAATCAAATCAAATTAATAAAAAAACTGCGGCACACATCTCCTGCTGCGCATATCGCCTGCGGCGCACATCTCCTGCTATGTACATCTCCTGCGGCTCACATCTCCTGCATGCACATCTCCTGCGGCGCACATCTCCTGCGATGCACATCTCCAGTGGCGCACATCTCCGGCGGTGCACATCTCTTGCGGCGCGCACCCTGTGGTGCACATAAATGAAACATTTATTTACAAAAAAATAATAATAATTAACTCAAATTAATAAAAAAACTGTGCGCACAAATCCTGCAGCGCACATCTCCTGCGTGCTAATCTCCTGCGTGCACATCTCCTGCGGTGCACATCTCCTGCGGCGCACATCTCCTGCGGTGCACATCTCCTGCTGCGCACATCTCCTGTGGTGCACATCTCCTCTTGCGAACATCTCCTGCGGTGCATATCTCTTGCGGCGCACATCCTGCATTGCGAACTATGCGTTGCACATAAATAAAACAGTTATTTACAAAAAAAGAAAAAAATCAAATCAAATTAATAAAAAAACTGCGGCACACATCTCCTGCTGCGCATATCGCCTGCGGCGCACATCTCCTGCTATGTACGTCTCCTGCGGCTCACATCTCCTGCATGCACATCTCCTGCTGCGCACATCTCCTGCAGTGAATATCCCAAGTGGTGCACATCTCCTGCTGCGCACGTCTCCTGCGGCACACATCTCCTGCTGCGCACATCTCCTGCGGTGCACATCTCCTAATGCGCACATCTCCGGCGGTGCACATCTCTTGCGGCGCACACCCTGCGGTGCATATAAATGAAACATTTATTTACAAAAAAATATTATTAAATAAAATTAATAAAAAAAACGTGTGCACACACCCTGCTGCGCACATCTCCTGCGGCGCACATCTCCTGTGGCGCACATCTCTTGCGGCGCACATCTCTTGCGGTGCACATCTCCTGCTGCGCACATCTCCTGCGGTGCACATCTCCTGCTGCGCACATCTCCTGCGGTGCACATCTCCTGCTGCGCACATCTCCTGCGTAAAAAACCCCGGCGGTGCACATCTCCTGCTGCGCACATCTCCTGCGGTGTACATCTCCTGCGGTGCACATCTCCTGCTGCGCACATCTTCTGCAGTGCACATCTCCTGCTGCGCACATCTCCTGTGGTGCACATCTCTTGCGGCGCACATCCTGCGGCGCACACCCTGCGTTGCACATAAATGAAACATTTATTTACAAAAAAATTATAATAATTAACTCAAATTAATAACAAAACTGTGCGCACACATCCTGCGGCGCAAATCTCCTGCTGCGCACATCTCCTGTGTTGCAAAACATGCGATGCACATAAATAAAATAATAAAAAAACTTTGCGCACACATCCTGCGGCGCACATCTCCTGCGTGCATATCTCCTGCGGTGCACATCTCCACTGGCGCACATCTCCTGCTACACAAATCTCCTGCGGTGAAAATCCTGCATCGCACACCCTGCGGTGCACATAAATGAAACATTTATTTACAAAAAATAATAATAATTAACTCAAATTCCTAAAAAAAATGTGCGCACACATCCTGCGGCGCACATCGCCTGCGGCACTCATCTCCTGCGGCGCATATCTCCTGCGTACACATCTCCTGCGGTGCACATCTCCTGCTGCGCACATCTCCTGCGGTGTACATCTCCAGCGGTGCACATCTCCTGCTGCGCACAACTGCGGCGTTGCATATCTCTAGCGGCGCACATCCTGCGGCGCACATCTCCTGCGGTGCACATCTCCTGAGGCGCACATCTCCTGCGGTGCACATCTCCTGTGGTGCACATCTCCTGCTGCGCACATCTCCGGCGGTGCACATCTCTTGCGGCACACATCCCGCGGCGCACACCCTTTGTTGCACATAAATGAAACATTTATTTACAAAAAAATTATAATAATCAAGTAAAATTAATAAAAAAACTGTGCGCACACATCCTGCGGCGCACATCTCCTGCGTGCCAATCTCCTGCTGCGCACATCTCCTACGGTGCACATGTCCTGCATCGCACATCTCCTGCGGGGCACATCTCCTGCTGCGCACATCTCCTGCGGTGCACATCTCCGCACACATCCTGCGGTGCACATCTCTTGCGGCACTCATCTCCTGCGGCGCATATCTCCTGCGTACAAATCTCCTGCGGTGCACATCTCCTGCTGCGCACATCTCCTGCGGTGTACATCTCCTGCGGTGCACATCTCCTGCTGCGCACATCTCCTGCGGTGCACATCTCCTGCTGCGCACATCTCCGGCAGTGCATATCTCTTGCGGCGCACATCTCCTGCGGTGCACATCTCCTGAGGCGAACATCTCCTGCGGTGCACATCTCCTGCTGCGCACATCTCCGGCGGTGCATATCTCTTGCGGCACACATCCTGCGGCGCACACCCTTCGTTGCACATAAATGAAACATTTATTTACAAAAAAAATTATAATAATTAACTCAAATTAATAAAAAAACTGTGCGCACACATCCTGCGGCGCAAATCTCCTGCTGTGCACATCTCCTGCTTTGCACAACATGCGATGCACATGAATAAAATTAATAAAAAAACTGTGCGCACACATCCTGCGGCGCACATCTCCTGCGTGCTAATCTCCTGCATGCACATCTCCTGCGGTGCAAATCTCCTGCGGCGCACATCTCCTGCGGTGCACATCTCCTGCTGCGCACATCTCCTGTGGTGCACATTTCCTGTTGCGCACATCTCCTGCGGTGCATATCTCTTGCGGCGCACATCCTGCGTTGCGAACCCTGCGTTGCACATAAATAAAACAGTTATTTACAAAAAAATTAAAAAATCAAATCAAATTAATAAAAAAACTGCGGCACACATCTCCTGCTGCGCATATCGCCTGCGGCGCACATCTCCTGCTATGTACATCTCCTGCGGCTCACATCTCCTGCATGCACATCTCCTGCGGCGCACATCTCCTGCGATGCACATCTCCAGTGGCGCACATCTCCTGCTGCGCATATCGCCTGCGGCGCATATCTCCTGCTATGTACATGTCCTGCAGCGCACATTTCCTGTGCACATCTCCTGCAGTGCATATCTCAAGTGGTGCACATCTCCTGCTGCGCACATCTCCTGCGGCGCATATCTCCTGCGTACACATCTCCTGCGGTGCACATCTCCTGCTGCGCACATCTCCTGCGTTGTACATCTCCTGCGGTGCACATCTCCTGCTGCGCACATCTCCGGCGGTGCAAATCTCTTGCGGCGCACATCCTGCGGCGCACACCCTTCATTGCACATAAATGAAACATTTATTTACAAAAAAATTATAATAATTAACTCAAATTAATAAAAAAACTGTGCGCACACATCCTGCGGCGCACATCTCCTGCGTGCCAATCTCCTGCTGCGCACATCTCTTGCGGTGCACATCTCCTGCGGCGCACATCTCCTGCTGCGCACATCTCCTGCGGTGCACATCTCCTGCTGCGCACATCTCCGGCAGTGCATATCTCTTGCGGCGCACATCTCCTGCGGTGCACATCTCCTGAGGCGCACATCTCCTGCGGTGCACATCTCCTGCGGTGCACATCTCTTGCGGCACACATCCTGCGGCGCACACCCTTCGTTGCACATAAATGAAACATTTATTTACAAAAAAATTATAATAATTAACTCAAATTAATAAAAAAACTGTGCGCACACATCCTGCGGCTCAAATCTCCTGCTGCGCACATCTCCTGCATTGCAGAACACGCGATGCACATAAATAAAATTAATAAAAAAACTGTGCGCACACATCCTGCGGCGCACACCTCCTGCATGCCAATCTCCTGCTGCGCACATCTCCTGCGGTGCACATCTCCTGCGGCGCACATCTCCTGCGGCGCACATCTCCTGCGGCACTCATCTCCTGCGGTGCATATCTGAAGTGGTGCACATCTCCTGCGGCGCACATCTCCTGCTATGTACATCTCCTGCAGCGCACATTTCCTGTGCACATCTCCTGCGTGCACATCTCCTGCGGTGCACAGCTCCTGCTGCGCACATCTCCGGCGGTGCACATCTCTTGCGGCGCACATCCTGCGGCGCACACCCTTCGTTGCACATAAATGAAACATTTAATTACAAAAAAATTATAATAATTAACTCAAGTTAATAAAAAACTCTGCGCACACATTCTGCGGCGCACATCTCCTGCGTGCCAATCTCCTGCTGCGCACATCTCCTGCGGTGCACATCTCCTGAGGCGCACATCTCCTGCTGCGCACATCTCCTGCTTCGCACTTCTCCTGCGGTGCACATCTCTTGCGGCGCACATCCTGCGGCGCACACCCTGCGTTGCACATAAATGAAACATTTATTTACAAAAAAATAAAAAAATAAAATCAAATTAATAAAAAAACTGCGGCACACATCTCCTGCTGCGCATACCGCCTGCGGCGCACATCTCTTGCTATGTACATCTCCTGCGGCTCACATCTCCTGCGAGCTAATCTCCTGCGGTGCACATCTCCTGCGGTGCACATCTCCTGCGGCGCACATCTCCTGCGGTGCACATCTCCTTCTGCGCACATCTCCTGCGGCGCACATCTCCTGCGGTGCACATCTCCTGCTGCGCACATCTCCTGCGGTGTACATCTCCTGCGGTGCACATCTCCTGCTGCGCACATCTCCGGCGGTGCATATCTCTTGCGGCGCACATCCTGCGGCGCACACCCTGCGTTGCACATAAATAAAACAGTTATTTACAAAAAAAGAAAAAAATCAAATCAAATTAAATAAAAAAACTGCGGCACACATCTCCTGCTGCGCATATCGCCTGCGGCGCACATCTCCTGCTATGTACATCTCCTGCGGCTCACATCTCCTGCATGCACATATCCTGCGCGCATATCTCCTGCGATGCACATCTCCAGTGGCGCACATCTCCTGCTGCGCATATCGCCTGCGGCGCATATCTCCTGCTATGTACATCTCCTGCAGCACACATTTCCTGTGCACATCTCCTGCAGTGCATATCTCAAGTGGTAAACATCTCCTGCTGCGCACATCTCCTGCGGTGCATATCTCTCGCGGCGCACATCCTGCGGCGCACACCCTGCGGTGCACATAAATGAAACATTTATTTACAAACAAATTATAATAATTAACTCAAATTAATAAAAAAACTGTGCGCACACATCCTACGGCGCAAATCTCCTGCTGCGCACATCTCCTGCGTTGCAAAACATTCGATGCACATAAATAAAATTAATAAAAAAACATCTCCTGCTGTGCACATCTCCTGCGGCAACACATCTCCTGCTGCGCACATCTCCTGTGGTGCACATCTCCTGCTGCGCACATCTCTTGCGGTGCACATCTCCTGCGGCGCACATCTCCTGCGGTGCACATCTCCTGCTGCGCACATAAATGAAACATTTATTTACAAAAAAATTAAAAAATAAAATCAAATTAATAAAAAAACTGCGGCACACATCTCCTGCTGCGCATATCGCCTGCGGCGCACATCTCCTGCTATGTACATCTCCTGCGATGCACATCTCCAGTGGCGCACATCTCCGGCGGTGCACATCTCCTGCGGTGCACATCTCCTGCGGCGCACATCTCCTGCGGTGCACATCTCCTTCTGCGCACATCTCCTGTGGTGCACATCTCCTGTTGCGCACATCTCCTGCGGTGCATATCTCTTGCGGCGCACATCCTGCGTTGCACATCTCCTTCTGCGCACATCTCCTGTGGTGCACATCTCCTGCGATGCACATCTCCAGTGGCGCACATCACCTGCTGCGCATATCGCCTGCGGCGCATATCTCCTGCTATGTACATCTCCTGCATCACACATTTCCTGTGCACATCTCCTGCAGTGCATATCTGAAGTGGTGCACATCTCCTGCTGCGCACATCTCCTGCGGCGCATATCTCCTTCGTAAACATCTCCTGCGGTGCACATCTCCTGCTGCGCACATCTCCTGCGTTGTACATCTCCTGCGGTGCACATCTCCTGCTGCGCACATCTCTTGCGGCGCACATCCTGCGGCGCACACCCTTCGTTGCACATAAATGAAACATTTATTTACAAAAAAATTATAATAATTAACTCAAATTAATAAAAAAACTGTGCGCACACATCCTGCGGTGCAAATCTCCTGCTGCGCACATCTCCTGCATTGCAGAACATGCGATGCACATAAATAAAATTAATAAAAAAACTGTGCGCACACATCCTGCGGCGCACATCTCCTGCGGTGCACATCTCCTGCTCCTGCGGTGCACATAAATGAAACATTTATTTACAGAAAAATAATAATAATTAACTCAAATTAATAAAAAAACTGTGCGCACACATCCTGCGGCGCAAATCTCCTGCGTGCTAATCTCCTGCGTGCACATCTCCTATGGTGCACATCTCTTGCGGCGCACATCTCATGCGGTGCACATCTCCTTCTGCGCACATCTCCTGTGGTGCACATCTCCTGTTGCGCACATCTCCTGCGGCTCACATCTCCTGCATGCATATCTCCTGCTGCGCATATCTCCTGCGGTGCACATCTCCTTCTGCCCACATCTCCTGTGGCGCACATCACCTGTTGCGCACTTCTCCTGCGTTGCATATCTCTTGCGGCGCACATCCTGCGTTGCGAACCCTGCGTTGCACATAAATAAAACAGTTATTTACAAAAAAATAAAAAAATCAAATCAAATCAATAAAAAAACTGCGGCACACATCTCCTGCTGCGCATATCGCCTGCGGCGCACATCTCCTGCGTGCTAATCTCCTGCGTCCACATCTCCTGCGGTGCAAATCTCCTGTGGCGCACATCTCCTGCTGCGCACATTTCCGGCGGTGCACATCTCTTGCGGCGCACACCCTGCGGTGCACATAAATGAAACATTTATTTACAAAAAAAAAAAAATAATTAACTGAAATTAATAAAAAAACTGTGCGCACACATCCTGCGGCGCACATCTCCTGTGGCGCACATCTCCTGCTGCGCATATCGCCTGCGGCGCATATCTCCTGCTATGTACATCTCCTGCAGCGCACATCTCCTGTGCACATATCCTGCATTGCATATCTCCTGCTGCGCACATCTCCTGCGGCGCACATCTCCTGCGGTGCACATCTCCTGCTGCGCACATCTCCTGCGGTGCACATCTCTCGCGGCGCACATCCTGCGGCGCACACCCTGCGGTGCACATAAATGAAACATTTATTTACAAAAAAATATTATTACATCAAATTAATAAAAAAATTGTGTGCACACATCCTGCTGCGCACATCTCCTGCGATGCACATCTCTTGCGGCGCACATCTCCTGCGGTGCACATCTCCTGCTGCGCACATCTCCTGTGGTGCACATCTCCTGTTGCGCACATCTCCTGCGGTGCATATCTCTTGCGGCGCACATCCTGCGTTGCGAACCCTGCGTTGCACATAAATGAAACAGTTATTTACAAAAAAGAAAAAAATCAAATCAAATTAATAAAAAAACTGCGGCACACATCTCCTGCTGCGCATATCGCCTGCGGCGCACATCTCCTGCTATGTACATCTCCTGCGGCTCACATCTCCTGCATGCACATCTCCTGTGGCGCACATCTCCTGCGATGCACATCTCCAGTGGCGCACTTCTCCTGCTGTGCATATCGCCTGCGGCGCATATCTCCTGCTATGTACATCTCCTGCAGCGCACATTTCCTGTGCACATCTCCTGCAGTGCATATCTCTTGCGGCGCACATCCTGCGGCGTACACCCTTCGTTGCACATAAATGAAACATTTATTTACAAAAAAATTATAATAATTAACTCAAATTAATAAAAAAACTGTGCGCACACATCCTGCGGCGCACATCTCCTGCGTGCCAATCTCCTGCTGCGCACATCTCCTGCGGTGCACATCTCCTGCGGCGCACATCTCCTGCAGCGCACATCTCCTGCGGCGCACATCTCCTGCTGCGCACATCTCCTGCGGTGCACATTTCTTGCGGCGCACATCCTGCGGCGCACACCCTGCGTTTCACATAAATGAAACATTTATTTACAAAAAATGAAAAAATAAAATCAAATTAATAAAAAAACTGCGGCACACATCTCCTGCTGCGCATATCGCCTGCGGCGCACATCTCCTGCTATGTACATCTCCTGCGGCTCACATCTTCTGCATGCACATCTCCTGCGGCGCACATCTCCTGCGATGCACATCTCCAGTGGCGCACATCTCCGGCGGTGCACATCTCTTGCGGCGCGCACCCTGCGGTGCACATAAATGAAACATTTATTTACAAAAAAATAATAATAATTAACTCAAATTAATAAAAAAACTGTGCGCACACATCCTGCGGCGCACATCTACTGCGTGCTAATCTCCTGCGTGCACATCTCCTGCGGTGCACATCTCCTGCGGCGCACATCTCCTGCGGTGCACATCTCCTGCTGCGCACATCTCCTGTGGTGCACATCTCCTGTTGCGCACTTCTCCTGCGGTGCATATCTCTTGCGGCGCACATCCTGCGTTGCGAACCCTGCGTTGCACATAAATGAAACAGTTATTTACAAAAAAATAAAAAAATCAAATCAAATTAATAAAAAAACTGCGGCACACATCTCCTGCTGCGCATTTCGCCTGCGGCGCACATCTCCTGCTATGTACATCTCCTGCTGCGCACATCTCCTGCGGTGCATATCTCTCGCGGCGCACATCTCCTGCGTTGCACAACATTCGATGCACATAAATAAAATTAATAAAAAAACATCTCCTGCTGTGCACATCTCCTGCGGCAACACATCTCCTGCTGCGCACATCTCCTGCAGTGCACATCTCTTGCGGCGCGCACCCTGCGGTGCAAATCTCCTGCGGCGCACATCTCTTGCGGTGCACATCTCCTGCTGCGCACATCTCTTGCGGTGCACATCTCCTGCTGCGCACATCTCCTGCGGTGCACATCTCCTGCTGCGAACATCTCCTGCGGTGCACATCTCTTGCGGCGCACATCTCCTGCGGCGCACATCTCCTGCGGTGCACATCTCCTTCTGCGCACATCTCCTGTGGTGCACATCTCCTGTTGCGCACATCTCCTGCGGTGCATATCTCTTGCGGCGCACATCCTGCGTTGCACATCTCCTTCTGCGCACATCTCCTGTGGTGCACATCTCCTGCGATGCACATCTCCAGTGGCGCACATCTCCTGCTGCGCATATCGCCTGCGGCGCATATCTCCTGCTATGTACATCTCCTGCATCACACATTTCCTGTGCACATCTCCTGCAGTGCATATCTCAAGTGGTGCACATCTCCTGCTGCGCACATCTCCTGCGGCGCATATCTCCTTCGTAAACATCTCCTGCGGTGCACATCTCCTGCTGCGCACATCTCCTGCGTTGTACATCTCCTGCGGTGCACATCTCCTGCTGCGCACATCTCTTGCGGCGCACATCCTGCGGCGCACACCCTTCGTTGCACATAAATGAAACATTTATTTACAAAAAAATTATAATAATTAACTCAAATTAATAAAAAAACTGTGCGCACACATCCTGCGGTGCAAATCTCCTGCTGCGCACATCTCCTGCATTGCAGAACATGCGATACACATAAATAAAATTAATAAAAAAACTGTGCGCACACATCCTGCGGCGCACATCTCCTGCGGTGCACATCTCCTGCTCCTGCGGTGCACATAAATGAAACATTTATTTACAGAAAAATAATAATAATTAACTCAAATTAATAAAAAAACTGTGCGCACACATCCTGCGGCGCAAATCTCCTGCGTGCTAATCTCCTGCGTGCACATCTCCTGCTGCGCACATCTCCTGCGTTGTACATCTCCTGCGGTGCACATCTCCTGCTGCGCACATCTCTTGCGGCGCACATCCTGCGGCGCACACCCTTCGTTGCACATAAATGAAACATTTATTTACAAAAAAATTATAATAATTAACTCAAATTAATAAAAAAACTGTGCGCACACATCCTGCGGTGCAAATCTCCTGCTGCGCACATCTCCTGCATTGCAGAACATGCGATGCACATAAATAAAATTAATAAAAAAACTGTGCGCACACATCCTGCGGCGCACATCTCCTGCGGTGCAAATCTCCTGCTCCTGCGGTGCACATAAATGAAACATTTATTTACAGAAAAATAATAATAATTAACTCAAATTAATAAAAAAACTGTGCGCACACATCCTGCGGCGCAAATCTCCTGCGTGCTAATCTCCTGCGTGCACATCTCCTGTGGTGCACATCTCCTGCGGCGCACATCTCATGCGGTGCACATCTCCTTCTGCGCACATCTCCTGTGGAGCACATCTCCTGTTGCGCACATCTCCTGCGGCTCACATCTCCTGCATGCATATCTCCTGCTGCGCATATCTCCTGCGGTGCAAATCTCCTGCGGCGCACATCTCTTGCGGTGCACATCTCCTTCTGCGCACATCTCCTGCGGTGCAAATCTCCTGCTGCGCACATCTCCTGCGGTGCACATCTCCGCACACATCCTGCGGCGCACATCTCCTGCGGTGCACATCTCCTTCTGCCCACATCTCCTGTGGCGCACATCTCCTGTTGCGCACTTCTCCTGCGTTGCATATCTCTTGCGGCGCACATCCTGCGTTGTGAACCCTGCGTTGCACATAAATAAAACAGTTATTTACAAAAAAATAAAAAAATCAAATCAAATCAATAAAAAAACTGCGGCACACATCTCCTGCTGCGCATATCGCCTGCGGCGCACATCTCCTGCGTGCTAATCTCCTGCGTCCACATCTCCTGCGGTGCACATCTCCTGTGGCGCACATCTCCTGCTGCGCACATTTCCGGCGGTGCACATCTCTTGCGGCGCACACCCTGCGGTGCACATAAATGAAACATTTATTTACAAAAAAAAAATAATAATTAACTGAAATTAATAAAAAAACTGTGCGCACACATCCTGCGGCGCACATCTCCTGTGGCGCACATCTCCTGCTGCGCATATCGCCTGCGGCGCATATCTCCTGCTATGTACATCTCCTGCAGCGCACATCTCCTGTGCACATCTCCTGCATTGCATATCTCCTGCTGCGCACATCTCCTGCGGCGCACATCTCCTGCGGTGCACATCTCCTGCTGCGCACATCTCCTGCGGTGCACATCTCTCGCGGCGCACATCCTGCGGCGCACACCCTGCGGTGCACATAAATGAAACATTTATTTACAAAAAAATATTATTACATCAAATTAATAAAAAAACTGTGTGCACACATCCTGCTGCGCACATCTCCTGCGATGCACATATCTTGCGGCGCACATCTCCTGCGGTGCACATCTCCTGCTGCGCACATCTCCTGTGGTGCACATCTCCTGTTGCGCACATCTCCTGCGGTGCATATCTCTTGCGGCGCACATCCTGCGTTGCGAACCCTGCGTTGCACATAAATGAAACAGTTATTTACAAAAAAGAAAAAAATCAAATCAAATTAATAAAAAAACTGCGGCACACATCTCCTGCTGCGCATATCGCCTGCGGCGCACATCTCCTGCTATGTACATCTCCTGCGGCTCACATCTCCTGCATGCACATCTCCTGCGGCGCACATCTCCTGCGATGCACATCTCCAGTGGCGCACTTCTCCTGCTGCGCATATCGCCTGCGGCGCATATCTCCTGCTATGTACATCTCCTGCAGCGCACATTTCCTGTGCACATCTCCTGCAGTGCATATCTCTTGCGGCGCACATCCTGCGGCGTACACCCTTCGTTGCACATAAATGAAACATTGATTTACAAAAAAGTTATAATAATTAACTCAAATTAATAAAAAAAACTGTGCGCACACATCCTGCGCCGCACATCTCCTGCGTGCCAATCTCCTGCTGCGCACATCTCCTGCGGTGCACATCTCCTGCGGCGCACATCTCCTGCGGCGCACATCTCCTGCGGCGCACATCTCCTGCTGCGCACATCTCCTGCGGTGCACATTTCTTGCGGCGCACATCCTGCGGCGCACACGCTGCGTTGCACATAAATGAAACATTTATTTACAAAAAATAAAAAAATAAAATCAAATTAATAAAAAAACTGCGGCACACATCTCCTGCTGCGCATATCGCCTGCGGCGCACATCTCCTGCTATGTACATCTCCTGCGGCTCACATCTTCTGCATGCACATCTCCTGCGGCGCACATCTCCTGCGATGCACATCTCCAGTGGCGCACATCTCCGGCGGTGCACATCTCTTGCGGCGCGCACCCTGCGGTGCACATAAATGAAACATTTATTTACAAAAAAATAATAATAATTAACTCAAATTAATAAAAAAACTGTGCGCACACATCCTGCGGCGCACATCTACTGCGTGCTAATCTCCTGCGTGCACATCTCCTGCGGTGCACATCTCCTGCGGCGCACATCTCCTGCGGTGCACATCTCCTGCTGCGCACATCTCCTGTGGTGCACATCTCCTGTTGCGCACTTCTCCTGCGGTGCATATCTCTTGCGGCGCACATCCTGCGTTGCGAACCCTGCGTTGCACATAAATGAAACAGTTATTTACAAAAAAATAAAAAAATCAAATCAAATTAATAAAAAAACTGCGGCACACATCTCCTGCTGCGCATTTCGCCTGCGGCGCACATCTCCTGCTATGTACATCTCCTGCGGCTCATATCTCCTGCATGCACATCTCCTGCGGCGCACATCTCCTGCGATGCACATCTCCAGTGGCGCACATTTCCTGCTGCGCATATCGCCTGCGGCGCATATCTCCTGCTATGTACATCTCCTGCAGCACACATTTCCTGTGCACATCTCCTGCAGTGCATATCTCAAGTGGTGCACATCTCCTGCTGCGCACATCTCCTGCGGCGCATATCTCCTGCGGTGCACATCTCTCGCGGCGCACATCCTGCGGCTCACATCTCCTGCGGCGCACATCTCCTGCGATGCACATCTCCAGTGGCGCACTTCTCCTGCTGCGCATATCGCCTGCGGCGCATATCTCCTGCTATGTACATCTCCTGCAGCGCACATTTCCTGTGCACATCTCCTGCAGTGCATATCTCTTGCGGCGCACATCCTGCGGCGTACACCCTTCGTTGCACATAAATGAAACATTTATTTACAAAAAAATTATAATAATTAACTCAGATTAATAAAAAAACTGTGCGCACACATCCTGCGGCGCACATCTCCTGCGTGTCAATCTCCTGCTGCGCACATCTCCTGCGGTGCACATCTCTTGCGGCGCACATCCTGCGGCGCACACCCTGCGTTGCACATAAATGAAACATTTATTTACAAAAAATAAAAAAATAAAATCAAATTAATAAAAAAACTGCGGCACACATCTCCTGCTGCGCATATCGCCTGCGGCGCACATCTCCTGCTATGTACATCTCCTGTGGCTCACATCTCCTGCATGCACATCTCCTGCGGCGCACATCTCCTGCAATGCTCATCTCCAGTGGCGCACATCTCCGGCGGTGCACATCTCTTGCGGCGCGCACCCTGCGGTGCACATAAATGAAACATTTATTTACAAAAAAATAATAATAATTAACTCAAATTAATAAAAAAACTGTGCGCACACATCCTGCGGCGCACATCTACTGCGTGCTAATCTCCTGCGTGCACATCTCCTGCGGTGCACATCTCCTGCGGCGCACATCTCCTGCGGTGCACATCTCCTGCTGCGCACATATCCTGCGGTGCATATCTCTTGCGGCGCACATCCTGCGTTGCGAACCCTGCGTTGCACATAAATGAAACAGCTATTTACAAAAAAATAAAAAAATCAAATTAATAAAAAAACTGCGGCACACAACTCCTGCTGCGCATTTCGCCTGCGGCGCACATCTCCTGCTATGTACATCTCCTGCGGCTCACATCTCCTGCATGCACATCTCCTGCGGCGCACATCTCCTGCGATGCACATCTCCAGTGGCGCACATTTCCTGCTGCGCACATTTCCTGCTGCGCATATCGCCTGCGGCGCATATCTCCTGCTATGTACATCTCCTGCAGCACACATTTCCTGTGCACATCTCCTGCAGTGCATATCTCAAATGGTGCACATCTCCTGCTGCGCACATTTCCTGCGGCGCATATCTCCTGCTGCGCACATCTCCTGCGGTGCACATCTCCTGCTGCGCACATCTCCTGCGTTGTACATCTCCTGCGGTGCACATCTCCTGCTGCTCTCCACATCCTGCGGCGCACACCCTTCGTTGCACATAAATGAAACATTTATTTACAAAAAAATTATAATAATTAACTCAAATTAATAAAAAAACTGTGCGCACACATCCTGCGGCGCACATCTCCTGCGTGCCAATCTCCTGCTGCGCACATCTCCTGCGGTGCACATCTCCTGCGACGCACATCTCCTGCGGTGCACATCTCCTGCTGCGCACATCTCCTGCTGCGCACATCTCCTGCGGTGCACATCTCTTGCGGCCCACATCCTGCGGCACACACCCTGCGTTGCACATAAATGAAACATTTATTTACAAAAAAATCAAAAAATCAAATCAAATTAATAAAAAAACTGCGGCACACATCTCCTGCTGCGCACATCTCCGGTGGTGCATATCTCTTGCGGCGCACATCTCCTGCGATGCACATCTCCAGTGGCGCACATTTCCTGCTGCGCACTTCTCCTGCTGTGCACATAAATTAAACATTTATTTACAAAAAAATTATAATAATTAACTCAAATTAATAAAAAAACTGTGCGCACACATCCTGCGGCGCACATCTCCTGCGGTGCACATATCCTGCTGCGCACATCTCCTGCGGTGCACATCTCCGCACACATCCTGCTGCGCACATCTCCTGCGGTGCACATCTCCTGCGGCGCACATCTCCTGCGGTGCACATCTCCTGCGGCGCACATCTCCTGCTGCGCACATCTCCTGCGGTGCACATCTCCGCACACATCCTGCGGTGCACATCTCCTGCTGCGCACATCTCCTGCGGTGTACATCTCCTGCGGTGCACATCTCCTGCTGCGCACATCTCCGGTGGTGCATATCTCTTGCGGCGCACATCCTGCGGCGCACACCCTTCGTTGCACATAAATGAAACATTTATTTACATAAAAATTATAATAATTAACTCAACTTAATAAAAAAACTGTGCGCACACATCCTGTGGCGCACATCTCCTGCGTGCTAATCTCCTGCGTGCACATCTCCTGCGGTGCACATCTCCTGCGGCGCACATCTCCTGCGATGCACATCTCCAGTGGCGCACATCTCCGGCGGTGCACATCTCTTGCGGCGCGCACCCTGCGGTGCACATAAATGAAACATTTATTTACAAAAAAATAATAATAATTAACTCAAATTAATAAAAAACTGTGCGCACACATCCTGCGGTGCACATCTACTGCGTGCTAATCTCCTGCGTGCACATCTCCTGTGGTGCACATCTCCTGCGGCGCACATCTCCTGCGGTGCACATCTCCTGCTGCGCACATCTCCTGTGGTGCACATCTCCTGTTGCGCACATCTCCTGCATGCACATCTCCTGCGGCGCACATCTCCTGCGGTGCAAATCTCCTGCGGCGCACATCTCTTGCGGTGCACATCTCCTGCTGCGCAAATCTCCTGCTGCGCACATCTCCTGCGGTGCACATCTCTTGCGGCGCACATCCTGCGGCGCACACCCTGCGTTGCACATAAATTAAACATTTATTTACAAAAAAATCAAAAAATCAAATCAAATTAATAAAAAAACTGCGGCACACATCTGCTGCGCATATCGCCTGAGGCGCACATCTCCTGCTATGTACATCTCCTGCGGCCCACATCTCCTGCATGCACATCTCCTGCGGCGCACATCTCCTGCGGTGCAAATCTCCTGCGGCGCACATCTCTTGCGGTGCACATCTCCTGCTGCGCAAATCTCCTGCGGTGCACATCTCCTGCTGCGCACATCTCCTGCGGTGCACATCTCCTGCGTACACATCTCCGCACACATCCTGCGGTGCACATCTCCTGCTGCGCACATCTCCTGCGGTGTACATCTCCTGTGGTGCACATCTCCTGCTGCGCGCATCTCCGGTGGTGCATATCTCTTGCGGCGCACATTCTGTGGCGCACACCCTTCGTTGCACATAAATGAAACATTTATTTACAAAAAAATTATAATAATTAACTCAAATTAATAAAAAAACTGTGCGCACACATCCTGCGGCGCATATCTCCTGCGTGCTAATCTCCTGCGTGCACATCTCCTGCGGTGCACATCTCCTGCGGCGCACATCTCCTGCGGTGCACATCTCCTGCTGCGCACATCTCCTGTGGTGCACATCTCCTGTTGCGCACATCTCCTGCAGTGCATATCTCTTGCGGCGCACATCCTGCGTTGCGAACCCTGCGTTGCACATAAATAAAACAGTTATTTACAAAAAAATAAAAAAATCAAATCAAATCAATAAAAAAACTGCGGCACACATCTCCTGCTGCGCATATCGCCTGCTGCGCACATCTCCTGCGTGCTAATCTCCTGCGTCCACATCTCCTGCGGTGCACATCTCCTGCGGCGCACATCTCCTGCGGTGCAAATCTCCTGCTGCGCACATCTCCTGTGGTGCACATCTCCTGTTGCGCACTTCTCCTGCGGTGCATATCTCTTGCGGCGCACATCCTGCATTGCGAACCCTGAGTTGCACATAAATAAAACAGTTATTTACAAAAAAATAAAAAAATCAAATCAAATTAATAAAAAAACTGCGGCACACATCTCCCACTGCGCATTTCGCCTGCGGCGCACATCTCCTGCTATGTACATCTCCTTCGGCTCACATCTCCTGCATGCACATCTCCTGCGGCGCACATCTCCTGCGATGCACATCTCCAGTGGCGCACATTTCCTGCTGCGCACTTCTCCTGCTGTGCACATAAATTAAACATTTATTTACAAAAAAATTATAATAATTAACTCAAATTAATAAAAAAACTGTGCGCACACATCCTGCGGCGCACATCTCCTGCGGTGCACATCTCCTGCTGCGCACATCTCCTGCGGTGCACATCTCCGCACACATCCTGCTGCGCACATCTCCTGCGGTGCACATCTCCTGCGGCGCACATCTCCTGCGGTGCACATCTCCTGCGGCGCACATCTCCTGCTGCGCACATCTCCTGCGGTGCACATCTCCGCACACATCCTGCGGTGCACATCTCCTGCTGCGCACATCTCCTGCGGTGTACATCTCCTGCGGTGCACATCTTCTGCTGCGCACATCTCCGGTGGTGCATATCTCTTGCGGCGCACATCCTGCGGCGCACACCCTTCGTTGCACATAAATGAAACATTTATTTACATAAAAATTATAATAATTAACTCAACTTAATAAAAAAACTGTGCGCACACATCCTGCGGCGCACATCTCCTGCGTGCTAATCTCCTGCGTGCACATCTCCTGCGTTGCACATCTCCTGCGGCGCACATCTCCTGCGATGCACATCTCCAGTGGCGCACATCTCCGGCGGTGCACATCTCTTGCGGCGCGCACCCTGCGGTGCACATAAATGAAACATTTATTTACAAAAAAATAATAATAATTAACTCAAATTAATAAAAAACTGTGCGCACACATCCTGCGGTGCACATCTCCTGCGGCGCACATCTCCTGCGGTGCAAATCTCCTGCGGCGCACATCTCTTGCGGTGCACATCTCCTGCTGCGCAAATCTCCTGCGGTGCACATCTCCTGCGGCGCACATCTCCTGCGGTGCACATCTACTGCGGCGCACATCTCCTGCTGCGCACATCTCCTGCGGTGCACATCTCCTGCGGCGCACATCTCCTGCGGTGCACATCTCCTGCGGTGCACATCTACTGCGGCGCACATCTCCTGCGGTGTACATCTCCTGCGGTGCACATCTCCTGCTGCGCACATCTCCGGTGGTGCATATCTCCTGCGGCGCACATCTCCTGCGGTGCACATCTACTGCGGCGCACATCTCCTGCTGCGCACATCTCCTGCGGTGCACATCTCCTGCGGCGCACATCTCCTGCGGTGCACATCTCCTGCGGTGCACATCTCCTGCGGCGCACATCTCCTGCGGTGCACATCTCCTGCGGCGCACATCTCCTGCGGCGCACATCTCCTGTGGTGCACATCTCCTGTTGCGCACTTCTCCTGCGGTGCATATCTCTTGCGGCGCACATCCTGCATTGCAAACCCTGCGTTGCACATAAATGAAACAGTTATTTACAAAAAAATAAAAAAATCAAATCAAATTAATAAAAAAACTGCGGCACACATCTCCTGCTGCGCATTTCACCTGCGGCGCACATCTCCTGATATGTACATCTCCTTCGGCTCACATCTCCTGCATGCACATCTCCTGCGGCGCACATCTCCTGTGATGCAAATCTCCAGTGGCGCACATTTCCTGCTGCGCATATCGCCTGCGGCGCATATCTCCTGCTATGTACATCTCCTGCAGCACACATTTCCTGTGCACATCTCCTGCAGTGCATATCTCAAGTGGTGCACATCTCCTGCTGCGCACATCTCCTGCGGCGCATATCTCCTGCGTACACATCTCCTGCGGTGCACATCTCCTGCTGCGCACATCTCCTGCGTTGTACATCTCCTGCGGTGCACATCTCCTGCTGCTCTCCACATCCTGCAGCGCACACCCTTCGTTGCACATAAATGAAACATTTATTTACAAAAAAATTATAATAATTAACTCAAATTAATAAAAAAACTGTGCGCACACATCCTGCGGCGCACATCTCCTGCGGTGCACATCTCCTGCTGTGCACATCTCCTGCCGTGCACATCTCCGCACACATCCTGCTGCGCACATCTCCTGCGGTGCACATCTCCTGCGGCGCACATCTCCTGTGGTGCACATCTACTGCGGCGCACATCTCCTGCTGGGCACATCTCCTGCGGTGCAAATCTCCGCACACATCCTGCGGTGCACATCTCCTGCTGCGCACATCTCCTGCGGTGTAAATCTCCTGCGTGCACATCTCCTGCGGTGCACATCTCCTGCGGCGCACATCTCCTGCGATGCACATCTCCAGTGGCGCACATCTCCGGCGGTGCACATCTCTTGCGGCGCGCACCCTGCGGTGCACATAAATGAAACATTTATTTACAAAAAAATAATAATAATTAACTCAAATTAATAAAAAAACTTTGCGCACACATCCTGCGGCGCACATCTACTGCGTGCTAATCTCCTGCGTGCACATCTCCTGTGGTGCACATCTCCTGTTGTGCACTTCTCCTGCGGTGCATATCTCTTGCGGCGCACATCCTGCATTGCGAACCCTGCGTTGCACATAAATGAAACAGTTATTTACAAAAAAATAAAAAAATCAAATCAAATTAATAAAAAAACTGCGGCACACATCTCCTGCTGCGCATTTCGCCTGCGGCACACATCTCCTGCTATGTACATCTCCTTCGGCTCACATCTCCTGCATGCACATCTCCTGCGGCGCACATCTCCTGCGGTGCAAATCTCCTGCGGCGCACATCTCTTGCGGTGCACATCTCCTGCTGCGCAAATCTCCTGCGGTGCACATCTCCTGCTGCGCACATCTCCTGCGGTGCACATCTTCTGCTTCGCACATCTCCTGCGGTGCACATCTCCTGCAGTGCACATCTCCTGCTGCGCACATCTCCTGCGGTGCACATCTCTTGCGGCGCACATCCTGCGGCGCACACCCTGCGTTGCACATAAATTAAACATTTATTTACAAAAAAATTATAATAATTAACTCAAATTAATAAAAAAACTGTGCGCACACATCGTGCGGCGCACATCTCCTGCGGTGCACATCTCCTGCTGCGCACATCTCTTGTGGTGCACATCTCCGCACACATCCTGCTGCGCACATCTCCTGCGGTGCACATCTCCTGCGGCGCACATCTCCTGCGGTGCACATCTACTGCGGCGCACATCTCCTGCTGCGCACATCTCCTGCGGTGCACATCTCCTGCGGTGCACATCTCCTGCGGTGCACATCTACTGCGGCGCACATCTCCTGCGGTGTACATCTCCTGCGGTGCACATCTCCTGCTGCGCACATCTCCGGTGGTGCATATCTCTTGCGGCGCACATCCTGCGGCGCACACCCTTCGTTGCACATAAATGAAACATTTATTTACAAAAAAATTATAATAATTAACTCAAATTAATAAAAATACTGTGCGCACACATCCTGCGGCGCACATCTCCTGCGTGCTAATCTCCTGCGTGCACATCTCCTGCGGTGCACATCTCCTGCGGCGCACATCTCCTGCGATGCACATCTCCAGTAGCGCACATTTCCTGCTGCGCATATCGCCTGCGGCGCATATCTCCTGCTATGTACATCTCCTGCAGCACACATTTCCTGTGCACATCTCCTGCAGTGCATATCTCAAGTGGTGCACATCTCCTGCTGCGCACATCTCCTGCGGCGCATATCTCCTGCGTACACATCTCCTGCGGTGCACATCTCCTGTTGCGCACATCTCCTGCGTTGTACATCTCCTGCGGTGCACATCTCCTGCTGCTCTCCACATCCTGCGGCGCACACCCTTCTTTGCACATAAATGAAACATTTATTTACAAAAAAATTATAATAATAAACTCAAATTAATAAAAAAACTGTGCGCACACATCCTGCGGCGCACATCTCCTGCGTGCCAATCTCCTGCTGCGCACATCTCCTGCGGTGCACATCTCCTGCGACGCACATCTCCTGCGGTGCACATCTCCTGCTGCGCACATCTCCTGCTGCGCACATCTCCTGCGGTGCACATCTCTTGCGGCCCACATCCTGCGGCGCACACCCTGCGTTGCACATAAATGAAACATTTATTTACAAAAAAATCAAAAAATCAAATCAAATTAATAAAAAAACTGCGGCACACATCTGCTGCGCATATCGCCTGAGGCGCACATCTCCTGCTATGTACATCTCCTGCGGCCCACATCTCCTGCATGCACATCTCATGCGGCGCACATCTCCTGCGGTGCAAATCTCCTGCGGCGCACATCTCTTGCGGTGCACATCTCCTGCTGCGCAAATCTCCTGCGGTGCACATCTCCTGCTGCGCACATCTCCTGCGGTGCACATCTCCTGCTTCGCACATCTCCTGCGGTGCACATCTCTTGCGGCGCACATCTCCTGCGGCGCACATCTCTTGCGGTGCACATCCTGCGGCGCACACCCTGCGTTGCACATAAATTAAACATTCATTTACAAAAAAATTATAATAAATAACTCAAATTAATAAAAAAACTGTGCGCACACATCCTGCGGCGCACATCTCCTGCGGTGCACATCTCCGCACACATCCTGCGGTGCACATCTCCTGCTGCGCACATCTCCTGCGGTGTACATCTCCTGTGGTGCACATCTCCTGCTGCGCACATCTCCGGTGGTGCATATCTCTTGCGGCGCACATTCTGTGGCGCACACCCTTCGTTGCACATAAATGAAACATTTATTTACAAAAAAATTATAATAATTAACTCAAATTAATAAAAAAACTGTGCGCACACATCCTGCGGCGCATATCTCCTGCGTGCTAATCTCCTGCGTGCACATCTCCTGCGGTGCACATCTCCTGCGGCGCACATCTCCTGCGGTGCACATCTCCTGCTGCGCACATCTCCTGTGGTGCACATCTCCTGTTGGGCACATCTCCTGCAGTGCATATCTCTTGCGGCGCACATCCTGCGTTGCGAACCCTGCGTTGCACATAAATAAAACAGTTATTTACAAAAAAATAAAAAAATCAAATCAAATCAATAAAATAACTGCGGCACACATCTCCTGCTGCGCATATCGCCTGCGGCGCACATCTCCTGCGTGCTAATCTCCTGCGTCCATATCTCGTGCTGCGCACATTTCCGGCGGTGCACATCTCTTGCGGCGCACACCCTGCGGTGCACATAAATGAAACATTTATTTACAAAAAAAAAATAATAATTAACTGAAATTAATAAAAAAACTGTGCGCACACATCCTGCGGCGCACATCTCCAGTGGCGCACATCTCCTGCTGCGCATATCGCCTGCGGCGCATATCTCCTGCTATGTACATCTCCTGCAGCGCACATCTCCTGTGCACATCTCCTGCATTGCATATCTCCTGCTGCGCACATCTCCTGCGGCGCACATCTCCTGCGGTGCACATCTCCTGCTGCGCACATCTCCTGCGGTGCACATCTCTCGCGGCGCACATCCTGCGGCGCACACCCTGCGGTGCACATAAATGAAACATTTATTTACAAAAAAATATTATTACATTAAATTAATAAAAAAACTGTGTGCACACATCCTGCTGCGCACATCTCCTGCGATGCACATCTCTTGCGGCGCACATCTCCTGCGGTGCACATCTCCTGCTGCGCACATCTCCTGTGGTGCACATCTCCTGTTGCGCACATCTCCTGCGGTGCATATCTCTTGCGGCGCACATCCTGCGTTGCGAACCCTGCGTTGCACATAAATGAAACAGTTATTTACAAAAAAGAAAAAAATCAAATCAAATTAATAAAAAAACTGCGGCACACATCTCCTGCTGCGCATATCGCCTGCGGCGCACATCTCCTGCTATGTACATCTCCTGCGGCTCACATCTCCTGCATGCACATCTCCTGCGGCGCACATCTCCTGCGATGCACATCTCCAGTGGCGCACTTCTCCTGCTGCGCATATCGCCTGCGGCGCATATCTCCTGCTATGTACATGTCCTGCAGCGCACATTTCCTGTGCACATCTCCTGCAGTGCATATCTCTTGCGGCGCACATCCTGCGGCGTACACCCTTCGTTGCACATAAATGAAACATTTATTTACAAAAAAATTATAATAATTAACTCAAATTAATAAAAAAACTGTGCTCACATCTCCTGCGGCGCACATCTCCTGCGTGCCAATCTCCTGCTGCGCACATCTCCTGCGGTGCACATTTCTTGCGGCGCACATCCTGCGGCGCACACCCTGCGTTGCACATAAATGAAACATTTATTTACAAAAAATAAAAAAATAAAATCAAAATAATAAAAAAACTGCGGCACACATCTCCTGCTGCGCATATTGCCTGCGGCGCACATCTCCTGCGTGCACATCTCTTGCGGCGCACATCTCCTGCTGCGCATTTCGCCTGCGGCGTACATCTCCTGCTATGTACATCTCCTGCGGCGCACATCTCCTGCAGCGCACATCTCAAGCGGTGCACGACTCTTGCTGAGCACATCTCCTGCGGCGCACATCTCCTGCTGCGCACATCTCCTGCGGTGCACATCTCCTGCTGCGCACATCTCCTGCGGTGCACATCTCCTGCTGCGCACATCTCTTGCGGCTCACATCCTGCGGCGCACACCCTGCGTTGCACATAAATGAAACATTTATTTACAAAAAAATAAAAAAATAAAATCAAATTAATAAAAAACTGCGGCACACATCTCGTGCTGCGCATATCGCCTGTGGCGCATTTCGCCTGCGGCGCATATCTCCTGCTATGTACATCTCCTGCAGCGCACATTTCCTGCAGCGCACATCTCAAGTGGTGCACGACTCTTGCTGAGCACATCTGCTGCGGCGCACATCTCCTGCGGCGCACATCTCCTGCTGCGCACATCTCCTGCGGTGCACATCTCCTTCTGCGCACGTCTCCTGCGGTGCACATCTCCTGCGTGCTAATCTCCTGCGTCCACATCTCCTGCGGTGCACATCTCCTGTGGCGCACATCTCCTGCTGCGCACATTTCCGGCGGTGCACATCTCTTGCGGCGCACACCCTGCGGTGCACATAAATGAAACATTTATTTACAAAAAAAAAATAATAATTAACTGAAATTAATAAAAAAACTGTGCGCACACATCCTGCGGCGCACATCTCCTGTGGCGCACATCTCCTGCTGCGCATATCGCCTGCGGCGCATATCTCCTGCTATGTACATCTCCTGCAGCGCACATCTCCTGTCCACATCTCCTGCATTGCATATCTCCTGCTGCGCACATCTCCTGCGGCGCACATCTCCTGCGGTGCACATCTCCTGCTGCGCACATCTCCTGCGGTGCACATCTCTCGCGGCGCACATCCTGCGGCGCACACCCTGCGGTGCACATAAATGAAACATTTATTTTCAAAAAAATATTATTACATCAAATTAATAAAAAAACTGTGTGCACACATCCTGCTGCGCACATCTCCTGCGATGCACATCTCTTGCGGCGCACATCTCCTGCGGTGCACATCTCCTGCTGCGCACATCTCCTGTGGTGCACATCTCCTGTTGCGCACATCTCCTGCGGTGCATATCTCTTGCGGCGCACATCCTGCGTTGCGAACCCTGCGTTGCACATAAATGAAACAGTTATTTACAAAAAAGAAAAAAATCAAATCAAATTAATAAAAAAACTGCGGCACACATCTCCTGCTGCGCATATCGCCTGCGGCGCACATCTCCTGCTATGTACATCTCCTGCGGCTCACATCTCCTGCATGCACATCTCCTGCGGCGCACATCTCCTGCGATGCACATCTCCAGTGGCGCACTTCTCCTGCTGCGCATATCGCCTGCGGCGCATATCTCCTGCTATGTACATCTCCTGCAGCGCACATTTCCTGTGCACATCTCCTGCAGTGCATATCTCTTGCGGCGCACATCCTGCGGCGTACACCCTTCGTTGCACATAAATGAAACATTTATTTACAAAAAAATTATAATAATTAACTCAAATTAATAAAAAAACTGTGCGCACACATCCTGCGGCGCACATCTCCTGCGTGCCAATCTCCTGCTGCGCACATCTCCTGCGGTGCACATCTCCTGCGGCGCACATCTCCTGCGGCGCACATCTCCTGCGGCGCACATCTCCTGCTGCGCACATCTCCTGCGGCGCACACCCTGCGTTGCACATAAATGAAACATTTATTTACAAAAAATAAAAAAATAAAATCAAATTAATAAAAAAACTGCGGCACACATCTCCTGCTGCGCATATCGCCTGCGGCGCACATCTCCTGCTATGTACATCTCCTGCGGCTCACATCTTCTGCATGCACATCTCCTGCGGCGCACATCTCCTGCGATGCACATCTCCAGTGGTGCACATCTCCGGCGGTGCACATCTCTTGCGGCGCGCACCCTGCGGTGCACATAAATGAAACATTTATTTACAAAAAAATAATAATAATTAACTCAAATTAATAAAAAAACTGTGCGCACACATCCTGCGGCGCACATCTACTGCGTGCTAATCTCCTGCGTGCACATCTCCTGCGGTGCACATCTCCTGCGGCGCACATCTCCTGCGGTGCACATCTCCTGCTGCGCACATCTCCTGTGGTGCACATCTCCTGTTGCGCACTTCTCCTGCGGTGCATATCTCTTGCGGCGCACATCCTGCGTTGTGAACCCTGCGTTGCACATAAATGAAACAGTTATTTACAAAAAAATAAAAAAATAAAATCAAATTAATAAAAAAACTGCGGCACACATCTCCTGCTGCGCATTTCGCCTGCGGCGCACATCTCCTGCTATGTACATCTCCTGCGGCTCATATCTCCTGCATGCACATCTCCTGCGGCGCACATCTCCTGCGATGCACATCTCCAGTGGCGCACATTTCCTGCTGCGCATATCGCCTGCGGCGCATATCTCCTGCTATGTACATCTCCTGCAGCACACATTTCCTGTGCACATCTCCTGCAGTGCATATCTCAAGTGGTGCACATCTCCTGCTGCGCACATCTCCTGCGGCGCATATCTCCTGCGTACACATCTCCTGCGGTGCACATCTCCTGCTGCGCACATCTCCTGCGTTGTACATCTCCTGCGTACACATCTCCTGCGGTGCACATCTCCTGCTGCGCACATCTCCTGCGGTGTACATCTCCTGCGGTGCACATCTCCTGCCGCGCACATCTCCGGCGGCAGTGCACATCCTGCGGCGCACACCCTTCGTTGCACATAAATGAAACATTTATTTACAAATAAATTATAATATTTAACTCAAATTAATAAAAAAACTGTGCGCACACATCCTGCGGCGCACATCTCCTGCGTGCTAATCTCCTGCGTGCACTTCTCCTGCGGTGCACATCTCCTGCGGCGCACATCTCCTGCTGCGCACATCTCCTGCGGTGCACATCTCTTGCGGCGCACATCCTGCGGCGCACACCCTGCGGTGCACATAAATGAAACATTTATTTACAAAAAAATATTATTACATCAAATTAATAAAAAAACTGTGTGCACACATCCTGCTGCGCACATCTCCTGCTGTGCAAATCTCCTGCGTTGCACATCTCCTGCGTGCAGATCTCCTGCGGCGCACATCTCCTGCGGTGCACATCTCCGGTGGCGCATATCGCCTGCGGCGCACATCTCCTGCTTTGTACATCTCCTGCGGCGCACATGTCCTGCGTGCACATCTCCTGCTATGTACATCTCCTGCGGCGCACATCTCCTGCGGCGCACATCTCCTGCGTGCACATCTCCTGCGTGCACATCTCCTGCGGTGCACATCTCCAGTGGCGCACATCTCCTGCTGCGCAAATCTCCTGCAGTGACCCTCCCTCGTCGCACACCCTGCGGTGCACATAAATGAAACATTTATTTACAAAAAATAATAATAATTAACTCAAATTCCTAAAAACTGTGCGCACACAGCCTGCGGCGCACATCTCCTGCGGCACTCATCTCCTGCGACGCATATCTCCTGCGTACACATCTCCTGCGGTGCACATCTCCTGCGGCGCACATCTCCTGCGGCGCACATCTCCTGCGTGCACATCTCCTGCGTGCACATCTCCTGCGGCGCACATCTCCTGCGGTGCACATCTCCTGCTGCGCACATCTCCTGCGGTGCACATCTCTTGCGGCGCACACCCTGCGGTGCACATAAATGAAACATTTGTTTACAAAAAAATATTATTACATCAAATTAATAAAAAAACTGTGTGCACACATCCTGCTGCGCACATCTCCTGCTGTGCACATCTCCTGCGTTGCACATCTCCTGCGGCGCACATCTCCTGCGGTGCACATCTCCTGCTGCGCACATCTCAAGTGGTGCACATCTCCTGCTGAGCACATCTCCTACGGCACACATCTCCTGCTGCGCACATCTCCTGCGGTGCACATCTCCTGCGGCGCACATCTCCTGCGGTGCACATCTCCTGCTGCGCACATCTCCTGCTCTGCACATCTCCTGCTCTGCACATCTCCTGCTGCGCACATCTTCTGCGGCACACATCTCCTGCTTGCACATCTCCTGCAGCGCACATCTCCAGTGGCGCACATCTCCTGCTGCGCAAATCTCCTGCAGTGACCCTCCCTCGTCGCACACCCTGCGGTGCACATAAATGAAACATTTATTTACAAAAAATAATAATAATTAACTCAAATTCCTAAAAAAACTGTGCGCACACATCCTGCGGCGCACATCTCTTGCGGCACTCATCTCCTGCGGCGCATATCTCCTGCGTACACATCTCCTGCGGCGCACATCTCCTGCGGCGCACATCCTTTGCGTGCACATCTCCTGCGTGCACATCTCCTGCGGTGCACATCTCCAGTGGCGCACATCTCCTGCTGCGCAAATCTCCTGCAGTGACCCTCCCTCGTCGCACACCCTGCGGTGCACATAAATGAAACATTTATTTACAAAAAATAATAATAATTAACTCAAATTCCTAAAAAAACTGTGCGCACACATCCTGCGGCGCAAATCTCCTGCTGCGCACATCTCCTGCATTGCAGAACATAAGATGCACATAAATAAAATTAATAAAAAAACTGTGCGCACACATCCTGCGGCGCACATCTCCTGCGGCGCACATCTCCTGCGGTGCACATCTCCTGCTATGTACATCTCCTGCGGCGCACATCTTCTGCGGCGCACATCTCCTGCGTGCACATCTCCTGCTATGTACATCTCCTGCGGCGCACATCTCTTGCGGCGCACATCTCCTGCGTGCACATCTCCTGCGTGCAAATCTCCTGCGGTGCACATCTCCAGTGGCGCACATCTCCTGCTGCGCAAATCTCCTGCAGTGACCCTCCCTCGTCGCACACCCTGCGGTGCACATAAATGAAACATTTATTTATAAAAAATAATAATAATTAACTCAAATTCCTAAAAAAACTGTGCGCACACATCCTGCGGCGCACATCTCCTGCGGCACTCATCTCCTGCGGCGCATATCTCCTGCGTACACATCTCCTGCGGTGCACATCTCCTGCTGCGCACATCTCCTGCGGTGTACATCTCCTGCGGTGCACATCTCCTGCCGCGCACATCTCCGGCGGCGGTGCACATCCTGCGGCGCACACCCTTCGTTGCACATAAATGAAACATTTATTTACAAATAAATTATAATAATTAACTCAAATTAATAAAAAAACTGTGCGCACACATCCTGCGGCGCACATCTCCTGCGTGCTAATCTCCTGCGTGCACTTCTCCTGCGGTGCACATCTCCTGCGGAGCACATCTCCTGCGGTGCACATCTCCTGCTGCGCACATCTCCTGTGGTGCACATCTCCTGTTGCACACATCTCCTGCGGTGCATATCTCTTGCGGCGCACATCCTGCGTTGCGAACCCTGCGTTGCACATAAATAAAACAGTTATTTACAAAAAAATTAAAATGAAATCATATTAATAAAAAAACTGCGGAACACATCTCCTGCTGCGCATATCGCCTGCGGCGCACATCTCCTGCAGCGCACATCTCAAGTGGTGCACATCTCCTGCTGAGCACATCTCCTGCGGCACACATCTCCTGCTGCGCACATCTCCTGCGGTGCACATCTCCTGCGGCGCACATCTCCTGCGGTGCACATCTCCTGCTATGTACATCTCCTGCGGCGCACATCTTCTGCGGCGCACATCTCCTGCGTGCACATCTCCTGCTATGTACATCTCCTGCGGCGCACATCTCCTGCGGCGCACATCTCCTGCGTGCACATCTCCTGCGTGCACATCTCCTGCGGTGCACATCTCCTGCTATGTACATCTCCTGCGGCGCACATCTCCTGCGGCGCACATCTCCTGCGTGCACATCTCCTGCTAGCACATCTCCTGCGGTGCACATCTCCTGCTATGTACATCTCCTGCGGCGCACATCTCCTGCGGCGCACATCTCCTGCGTGCACATCTCCTGCTATGTACATCTCCTGCGGCGCACATCTCCTGCGGCGCACATCTCCTGCGTGCACATCTCCTGCGTGCACATCTCCTGCGGTGCACATCTCCAGTGGCGCACATCTCCTGCTTCGCAAATCTCCTGCAGTGACCCTCCCTCGTCGCACACCCTGCGGTGCACATAAATGAAACATTTATTTATAAAAAATAATAATAATTAACTCAAATTCCTAAAAAAACTGTGCGCACACATCCTGCGGCGCACATCTCCTGCGGCACTAATCTCCTGCGGCGCATATCTCCTGCGTGCTAATCTCCTGCGACTCACATCTCCTGCGGCGCACATCTCCTGCAGTGCACATCTCCTGCTGCGCACATCTCCTGCGGTGCACATCTCTTGCGGCGCACATCCTGCGGCGCACACCCTGCGTTGCACATAAATGAAACATTTATTTACAAAAAATTTATAATAATTAACTCAAATTAATAAAAAAACTGTGCGCACACATCCTGCGGCGCAAATCTCCTGCTGCGCACTTCTCCTGCATTGCAGAACATAAGATGCACATAAATAAAATTAATAAAAAAACTGTGCGCACACATCCTGCGGCGCACATCTCCTGCGGTGCACATCTCCTGCTGCGCACATCTCCTGCGGTGCACATCTCCGCACACATCCTGCGGCGCACATCTCCTGCGGCACTCATCTCCTGCGGCGCACATCTCATGCTGAACACATCTCCTGCGGTGTACATCTCCTGCAGTGCACATCTCCTGCTGCGCACATCTCCGGCGGTGCATATCTCTTGCGGCGCACATCCTGCGGCGCACATATCCTGCGGTGCACATCTCCTGAGGCGCACATCTCCTGCGGTGCACATCTCCTGCGGAGCACATCTCCTGCTGCGCACATCTCCGGCGGTGCACATCTCTTGCGGCACACATCCTGTGGCGCACACCCTTCGTTGCACATAAATGAAACATTTATTTACAAAAAATTTATAATAATTAACTCAAATTAATAAAAAAACTGTGCGCACACATCCTGCGGCGCAAATCTCCTGCTGCGCACATCTCCTGCATTGCAGAACATGCGGTGCACATAAATAAAATTAATAAAAAAACTGTGCGCACACATCCTGCGGCGCACATCTCCTGCGTGCCAATCTCCTGCTGCGCACATCTCCTGCGGTGCACATCTCCTGCGTGCAGATCTCCTGCTATGTACATCTCCTGCGGCGCACATCTCCTGCGGCGCACATCTCCTGCGTGCACATCTCCTGCGTGCACATCTCCTGCGGTGCACATCTCCAGTGGCGCACATCTCCTGCTGCGCAAATCTCCTGCAGTGACCCTCCCTCGTCGCACACCCTGCGGTGCACATAAATGAAACATTTATTTATAAAAAATAATAATAATTAACTCAAATTCCTAAAAAAACTGTGCGCACACATCCTGCGGCGCACATCTCCTGCGGCACTCATCTCCTGCGGCGCATATCTCCTGCGTGCTAATCTCCTGCGACTCACATCTCCTGCGGCGCACATCTCCTGCAGTGCACATCTCCTGCCGCGCACATCTCCGGCGGCGGTGCACATCCTGCGGCGCACACCCTTCGTTGCACATAAATGAAACATTTATTTACAAATAAATTATAATAATTAACTCAAATTAATAAAAAAACTGTGCGCACACATCCTGCGGCGCACATCTCCTGCGTTCTAATCTCCTGCGTGCACTTCTCCTGCGGTGCACATCTCCTGCGGAGCACATCTCCTGCGGTGCACATCTCCTGCTGCGCACATCTCCTGTGGTGCACATCTCCTGTTGCGCACATCTCCTGCGGTGCATATCTCTTGCGGCGCACATCCTGCGTTGCGAACCCTGCGTTGCACATAAATAAAATAGTTATTTACAAAAAAATTAAAATTAAATCATGTTAATAAAAAAACTGCGGCACACATCTCCTGCGGCGCACATCTCCTGCGTGCACATCTCCTGCGTGCACATCTCCTGCGGTGCACATCTCCTGCTATGTACATCTCCTGCGGCGCACATCTCCTGCGGCGCACATCTCCTGCGTGCACATCTCCTGCGTGCACATCTCCTGCGTGCACTTCTCCTGCGGTGCACATCTCCTGCGGCGCACATCTCCTGCTGCGCACATCTCCTGCGGTGCACATCTCTTGCGGCGCACATCCTGCGGCGCACACCCTGCGGTGCACATAAATGAAACATTTATTTACAAAAAAATATTATTACATCAAATTAATAAAAAAACTGTGTGCACACATCCTGCTGCGCACATCTCCTGCTGTGCACATCTCCTGCGTTGCACATCTCCTGCGTGCAGATCTCCTGCGGCGCACATCTCCTGCGGTGCACATCTCCGGTGGCGCATATCGCCTGCGGCGCACATCTCCTGCTTTGTACATCTCCTGCGGCGCACATGTCCTGCGTGCACATCTCCTGCTATGTACATCTCCTGCGGCGCACATCTCCTGCGGCGCACATCTCCTGCTGCGCACATTTCCGGCGGTGCACATCTCCTGCGTGCAGATCTCCTGCGGCGCACATCTCCTGCGGTGCACATCTCCGGTGGCGCATATCGCCTGCGGCGCACATCTCCTGCTTTGTACATCTCCTGCGGCGCACATCTCCTGCGTGCACATCTCCTGCTATGTACATCTCCTGCGGTGCACATCTCCTGCGGCGCACATCTCCTGCGTGCACATCTCCTGCGTGCACATCTTCTGCGGCACTCATCTCCTGCGGCGCACATCTCCTGCGGTGCACATCTCCTGCTGCGCACATCTCCTGCGGTGCACATCTCCGCACACATCCTGCGGCACACATCTTCTGCGGCACTCATCTCCTGCGGCGCATATCTCCTGCGTATACATCTCCTGCGGTGCACATCTCCTGCTGCGCACATCTCCTGCTATGTACATCTCCTGCGGCGCACATCTCCTGCGGCGCACTTCTCCTGCGTGTACATCTCCTGCGTGCACATCTCCTGCGGTGCACATCTCCAGTGGCGCACATCTCCTGCTGCGCAAATCTCCTGCAGTGACCCTCCCTCGTCGCACACCCTGCGGTGCACATAAATGAAACATTTATTTACAAAAAATAATAATAATTAACTCAAATTCCTAAAAAAACTGTGCGCACACATCCTGCGGCGCACATCTCCTGCGTGCTAATCTCCTGCGTGCACTTCTCCTGCGGTGCACATCTCCTGCGGCGCACATCTCCTGCGGTGCATATCTCTTGCGGCGCACATCCTGCGTTGCGAACCCTGCGTTGCACATAAATGAAACAGTTATTTACAAAAAAAAATAAAATTAAATCACATTAATAAAAAAACTGCGGCACACATCTCCTGCTGCGCATATCGCCTGCGGCGCACATCTCCTGCAGCGCACATCTCAAGTGGTGCACATCTCCTGCTGAGCACATCTCCTGCGGCACACATCTCCTGCTGCGCACATCTCCTGCGGTGCACATCTCCTGCTGCGCACATTTCCGGCGGTGCACATCTCTTGCGGCGCACACCCTACGGTGCACATAAATGAAACATTTACTTACAAAAAAATAATAATTAACTCAAATTAATAAAAAAACTGTGCGCACACATCCTGCGGCGCACATCTCCTGCGGTGCACATCTCCTGCGGCGCACATCTCCTGCGTGCACATCTCCTGCTATGTACATCTCCTGCGGCGCACATCTCCTGCGGCGCACATCTCCTGCTTGCACATCTCCTGCGTGCACATCTCCTGCGGTGCACATCTCCTGCTATGTACATCTCCTGCGGCGCACATCTCCTGCGGCGCACATCTCCTGCGTGCACATGTCCTGCGGTGCACATCTCCTGCGGCGCAGATCTCCTGCGGCGCAAATCTCCTGCGGAGCACATATCCTGCTGCCCACATCTCCGGCGGTGCATATCTCTTGCGGCACACATCCTGTGGCGCACACCCTTCGTTGCACATAAATGAAACATTTATTTACAAAAAATTTATAATAATTAACTCAAATTAATAAAAAAACTGTGCGCACACATCCTGCGGCGCAAATCTCCTGCTGCGCACATCTCCTGCATTGCAGAACAAGCGGTGCACATAAATAAAATTAATAAAAAAACTGTGCGCACACATCCTGCGGCGCACATCTCCTGCGTACACATCTCCTGCGGTGCACATCTCCTGCTGCACACATCTCCTGCTATGTACATCTCCTGCGGCGCACATCTCCTGCGGCGCACTTCTCCTGCGTGCACATCTCCTGCGTGCACATCTCCTGCGGTGCACATCTCCATTGGCGCACATCTCCTGCTGCGCAAATCTCCTGCAGTGACCCTCCCTTGTCGCACACCCTGCGGTGCACATAAATTAAACATTTATTTACAAAAAATATTAATAATTAACTCAAATTCCTAAAAAAACTGTGCGCACACATCCTGCGGCGCACATCTCCTGCGGCACTCATCTCCTGCGGCGCATATCTCCTGCGTACACATCTCCTGCGGTGCACATCTCCTGCTGCGCACATCTCCTGCGGTGTACATCTCCTGCAGTGCAAATCTCCTGCCGCGCACATCTCCGGCGGCGGCGCACATCCTGCGGCGCACACCCTTCGTTGCACATAAATGAAACATTTATTTACAAATAAATTATAATAATTAACTCAAATTAATAAAAAAACTGTACGCACACATCCTGCGGCGCACATCTCCTGCGTGCTAATCTCCTGCGTGCACTTCTCCTGCGGTGCACATCTCCTGCGGCGCACATCCTGCGTTGCGAACCCTGCGTTGCACATAAATAAAACAGTTATTTAGAAAAAAAAATAAAATTAAATCACATTAATAAAAAAACTGCGGCACACATCTCCTGCTGCGCATATCGCCTGCGGCGCACATCTCCTGCAGCGCACATCTCAAGTGGTGCACATCTCCTGCTGAGCACATCTCCTGCGGCACACATCTCCTGCTGCGCACATCTCCTGCGGTGCACATCTCCTGCTGCGCACATTTCCGGCGGTGCACATCTCTCGCGGCGCACACCCTACGGTGCACATAAATGAAACATTTACTTACAAAAAAAATAATAATTAACTCAAATTAATAAAAAAACTGTGCGCACACATCCTGCGGCGCACATCTCCTGCGGCGCACATCTCCTGCGGTGCACATCTCCTGCTATGTACATCTCCTGCGGCGCACATCTCCTGCGGCGCACATCTCCTGCGTGCACATCTCCTGCTATGTACATCTCCTGCGGCGCACATCTCCTGCGGCGCACATCTCCTGCGTGCACATCTCCTGCGTGCACATCTCCTGCGGTGCACATCTCCTGCTATGTACATCTCCTGCGGCGCACATCTCCTGCGGCGCACATCTCCTGAGTGCACATCTCCTGCTATGTACATCTCCTGCGGCGCAGATCTCCTGCGGCGCAAATCTCCTGCGTGCACATCTCCTGCGTGCACATCTCCTGCGGTGCACATCTCCAGTGGCGCACATCTCCTGCTGCGCAAATCTCCTGCAGTGACCCTCCCTCGTCGCACACCCTGCGGTGCACATAAATGAAACATTTATTTACAAAAAATAATAATAATTAACTCAAATTCCTAAAAAAACTGTGCGCACACATCCTGCAGCGCACATCTCCTGCGGCACTCATCTCCTGCTGCGCACATTTCCGGCGGTGCACATCTCTTGCGGCGCACACCCTGCGGTGCACATAAATGAAACATTTACTTACAAAAAAAAATAATAATTAACTCAAATTAATAAAAAAACTGTGCGCACTAATCCTGCAACGCACACCTCCTGCTCTGCACATCTCCTGCTGCGCACATCTCCTGCTCTGCACATCTCCTGTGACGAACATCTCCTGCTGCGCACATCTTCTGCGGCACACATCTCCTGCGGTGCACATCTCATGCTCCGCACATCTCCTGCAGTGCACATCTCTTGCGGCGCACATCCTGCGGCGCACACCCTGCGGTGCACATAAATGAAACATTTATTTACAAAAAAATATTATTACATCAAATTAATAAAAAAACTGTGTGCACACATCCTGCTGCGCACATCTCCTGCTGTGCACATCTCCTGCATTGCACATCTCCTGCGTGCAGATCTCCTGCGGCGCACATCTCCTGCGGTGCACATCTCCGGTGGCGCATATCGCCTGCGGCGCACATCTCCTGCTTTGTACATCTCCTGCGGCGCACATCTCCTGCGTGCACATCTCCTGCTATGTACATCTCCTGCGGTGCACATCTCCTGCGGCGCACATCTCCTGCGTGCACATCTCCTGCGTGCACATCTCCTGCGGTGCACATCTCCAGTGGCGCACATCTCCTGCTGCGCAAATCTCCTGCAGTGACCCTCCCTCTTCGCACACCCTGCGGTGCACATAAATGAGCAAAAAATGATAATAGTTAACTCAAATTCCTAAAAAAACTGTGCGCACACATCCTGCGGCGCACATCTCCTGCGGCACTCATCTCCTGCGGCGCATATCTCCTGCGTACACATCTCCCGCGGTGCAAATCTCCTGCTGCGCACATTTCCGGCGGTGCACATCTCTTGCGGCGCACACCCTGCGGTGCACATAAATGAAACATTTACTTACAAAAAAAAAATAATAATTAACTCAAATTAATAAAAAAACTGTGCGCACTAATCCTGCAACGCACATCTCCTGCTCTGCACATCTCCTGCTGCGCACATCTCCTGTGACGCACATCTCCTGTGACGCACATCTCCTGCTGCGCACATCTTCTGCGGCACACATCTCCTGCGGTGCACATCTCCTGCTGCGCACATCTCCTGCGGTGCACATCTCTTGCGGCGCACATCCTGCGGCGCACACCCTGCGGTGCACATAAATAAAACATTTATTTACAAAAAAATATTATTACATCAAATTAATAAAAAAACTGTGTGCACACATCCTGCTGCGCACATCTCCTGCTGTGCACATCTCCTGCGTTGCACATCTCCTGCGTGCAGATCTCCTGCGGCGCACATCTCCTGCGGTGCACATCTCCGGTGGCGCATATCGCCTGCGGCGCACATCTCCTGCTTTGTACATCTCCTGCTGCGCACATCTTCTGCGGCACACATCTCCTGCGGTGCACATCTCCTGCTCCGCACATCTCCTGCAGTGCACATCTCTTGCGGCGCACATCCTGCGGCGCACACCCTGCGCTGCACATAAATGAAACATTTATTTACAAAAAAATATTATTACATCAAATTAATAAAAAAACTGTGTGCACACATCCTGCTGCGCACATCTCCTGCTGTGCACATCTCCTGCGTTGCACATCTCCTGCGTGCAGATCTCCTGCGGCGCACATCTCCTGCGGTGCACATCTCCGGTGGCGCATATCGCCTGCGGCGCACATCTCCTGCTTTGTACATCTCCTGCGGCGCACATCTCCTGCGTGCACATCTCCTGCTATGTACATCTCCTGCGGTGCACATCTCCTGCGGCGCACATCTCCTGCGTGAACATCTCCTGCGTGCACATCTCCTGCGGTGCACATCTCCAGTGGCGCACATCTCCTGCTGCGCAAATCTCCTGCAGTGACCCTCCCTCGTCGCACACCCTGCGGTGCACATAAATGAAACATTTATTTACAAAAAATAATAATAATTAACTCAAATTCCTAAAAAAACTGTGCGCACACAGCCTGCGGCGCACATCTCCTGCGGCACTCATCTCCTGCGACGCATATCTCCTGCGTACACATCTCCTGCGGTGCACATCTCCTGCTGCGCACATCTCCTGCGGTGTACATCTCCTGCGGTGCACATCTCCTGCCGCGCACATCTCCGGCGGCAGTGCACATCCTGCGGCGCACACCCTTCGTTGCACATAAATGAAACATTTATTTACAAATAAATTATAATAATTAACTCAAATTAATAAAAAAACTGTGCGCACACATCCTGCGGCGCACATCTCCTGCGTGCTAATCTCCTGCGTGCACTTCTCCTGCGGTGCACATCTCCTGCGGCGCACATCTCCTGCTGCGCACATCTCCTGCGGTGCACATCTCTTGCGGCGCACATCCTGCGGCGCACACCCTGCGGTGCACATAAATGAAACATTTATTTACAAAAAAATATTATTACATCAAATTAATAAAAAAACTGTGTGCACACATCCTGCTGCGCACATCTCCTGCTGTGCAAATCTCCTGCGTTGCACATCTCCTGCGTGCAGATCTCCTGCGGCGCACATCTCCTGCGGTGCACATCTCCGGTGGCGCATATCGCCTGCGGCGCACATCTCCTGCTTTGTACATCTCCTGCGGCGCACATGTCCTGCGTGCACATCTCCTGCTATGTACATCTCCTGCGGCGCACATCTCCTGCGGCGCACATCTCCTGCGTGCACATCTCCTGCGTGCACATCTCCTGCGGTGCACATCTCCAGTGGCGCACATCTCCTGCTGCGCAAATCTCCTGCAGTGACCCTCCCTCGTCGCACACCCTGCGGTGCACATAAATGAAACATTTATTTACAAAAAATAATAATAATTAACTCAAATTCCTAAAAACTGTGCGCACACAGCCTGCGGCGCACATCTCCTGCGGCACTCATCTCCTGCGACGCATATCTCCTGCGTACACATCTCCTGCGGTGCACATCTCCTGCGGCGCACATCTCCTGCGGCGCACATCTCCTGCGTGCACATCTCCTGCGTGCACATCTCCTGCGGCGCACATCTCCTGCGGTGCACATCTCCTGCTGCGCACATCTCCTGCGGTGCACATCTCTTGCGGCGCACACCCTGCGGTGCACATAAATGAAACATTTGTTTACAAAAAAATATTATTACATCAAATTAATAAAAAAACTGTGTGCACACATCCTGCTGCGCACATCTCCTGCTGTGCACATCTCCTGCGTTGCACATCTCCTGCGGCGCACATCTCCTGCGGTGCACATCTCCTGCTGCGCACATCTCAAGTGGTGCACATCTCCTGCTGAGCACATCTCCTGCGGCACACATCTCCTGCTGCGCACATCTCCTGCGGTGCACATCTCCTGCGGCGCACATCTCCTGCGGTGCACATCTCCTGCTGCGCACATCTCCTGCTCTGCACATCTCCTGTGACGCACATCTCCTGCTGCGCACATCTTCTGCGGCACACATCTCCTGCTTGCACATCTCCTGCAGCGCACATCTCCAGTGGCGCACATCTCCTGCTGCGCAAATCTCCTGCAGTGACCCTCCCTCGTCGCACACCCTGCGGTGCACATAAATGAAACATTTATTTACAAAAAATAATAATAATTAACTCAAATTCCTAAAAAAACTGTGCGCACACATCCTGCGGCGCACATCTCTTGCGGCACTCATCTCCTGCGGCGCATATCTCCTGCGTACACATCTCCTGCGGTGCACATCTCCTGCTGCGCACATCTCCGCCGGTGCATATCTCTTGCGGCGCACCTCCTGCGGCGCACACCCTGCGTTGCACATAAATGAAACATTTATTTACAAAAAATAAAAAAATCAAATCAAATTAATAAAAAAACTGCGGCACACATCTCCTGCTGCGTATATCGCCTGCGGCGCACATCTCCTGCTATGTACATCTCCTGCGACTCACATCTCCTGCGGCGCACATCTCCTGCAGTGCACATCTCCTGCTGCGCACATCTCCTGCGGTGCAAATCTCTTGCGGCGCACATCCTGCGGCGCACACCCTGCGTTGCACATAAATGAAACATTTATTTAAAAAGAAAATTATAATAATTAACTCAAATTAATAAAAAAACTGTGCGCACACATCCTGCGGCGCAAATCTCCTGCTGCGCACATCTCCTGCATTGCAGAACATAAGATGCACATAAATAAAATTAATAAAAAAACTGTGCGCACACATCCTGCGGCGCACATCTCCTGCGTACACATCTCCTGCGGTGCACATCTCCTGCTGCGCACATCTCCTGCTATGTACATCTCCTGCGGCGCACATCTCCTGCGGCGCACTTCTCCTGCGTGCACATCTCCTGCGTGCACATCTCCTGCGGTGCACATCTCCAGTGGCGCACATCTCCTGCTGCGCAAATCTCCTGCAGTGACCCTCCCTTGTCGCACACCCTGCGGTGCACATAAATGAAACATTTATTTACAAAAAATATTAATAATTAACTCAAATTCCTAAAAAAACTGTGCGCACACATCCTGCGGCGCACATCTCCTGCGGCACTCATCTCCTGCGGCGCATATCTCCTGCGTACACATCTCCTGCGGTGCACATCTCCTGCTGCGCACATCTCCTGCGGTGTACATCTCCTGCAGTGCAAATCTCCTGCCGCGCACATCTCCGGCGGCGGCGCACATCCTGCGGCGCACACCCTTCGTTGCACATAAATGAAACATTTATTTACAAATAAATTATAATAATTAACTCAAATTAATAAAAAAACTGTACGCACACATCCTGCGGCGCACATCTCCTGCGTGCTAATCTCCTGCGTGCACTTCTCCTGCGGTGCACATCTCCTGCGGCGCACATCCTGCGTTGCGAACCCTGCGTTGCACATAAATAAAACAGTTAATTAGAAAAAAAAATAAAATTAAATCACATTAATAAAAAAACTGCGGCACACATCTCCTGCTGCGCATATCGCCTGCGGCGCACATCTCCTGCAGCGCACATCTCAAGTGGTGCACATCTCCTGCTGAGCACATCTCCTGCGGCACACATCTCCTGCTGCGCACATCTCCTGCGGTGCACATCTCCTGCTGCGCACATTTCCGGCGGTGCACATCTCTCGCGGCGCACACCCTACGGTGCACATAAATGAAACATTTACTTACAAAAAAAATAATAATTAACTCAAATTAATAAAAAAACTGTGCGCACACATCCTGCGGCGCACATCTCCTGCGGCGCACATCTCCTGCGGCGCACATCTCCTGCGTGCACATCTCCTGCGTGCACATCTCCTGCGGTGCACATCTCCTGCTATGTACATCTCCTGCTTGCACATCTCCTGCAGCGCACATCTCCAGTGGCGCACATCTCCTGCTGTGCAAATCTCCTGCAGTGACCCTCCCTCGTCGCACACCCTGCGGTGCACATAAATGAAACATTTATTTACAAAAAATAATAATAATTAACTCAAATTCCTAAAAAAACTGTGCGCACACATCCTGCGGCGCACATCTCTTGCGGCACTCATCTCCTGCGGCGCATATCTCCTGCGTACACATCTCCTGCGGTGCACATCTCCTGCTGCGCACATCTCCGCCGGTGCATATCTCTTGCGGCGCACCTCCTGCGGCGCACACCCTGCGTTGCACATAAATGAAACATTTATTTACAAAAAATAAAAAAATCAAATCAAATTAATAAAAAAACTGCGGCACACATCTCCTGCTGCGTATATCGCCTGCGGCGCACATCTCCTGCTATGTACATCTCCTGCGACTCACATCTCCTGCGGCGCACATCTCCTGCAGTGCACATCTCCTGCTGCGCACATCTCCTGCGGTGCAAATCTCTTGCGGCGCACATCCTGCGGCGCACACCCTGCGTTGCACATAAATGAAACATTTATTTAAAAAGAAAATTATAATAATTAACTCAAATTAATAAAAAAACTGTGCGCACACATCCTGCGGCGCAAATCTCCTGCTGCGCACATCTCCTGCATTGCAGAACATAAGATGCACATAAATAAAATTAATAAAAAAACTGTGCGCACACATCCTGCGGCGCACATCTCCTGCGTACACATCTCCTGCGGTGCACATCTCCTGCTGCGCACATCTCCTGCTATGTACATCTCCTGCGGCGCACATCTCCTGCGGCGCACTTCTCCTGCGTGCACATCTCCTGCGTGCACATCTCCTGCGGTGCACATCTCCAGTGGCGCACATCTCCTGCTGCGCAAATCTCCTGCAGTGACCCTCCCTTGTCGCACACCCTGCGGTGCACATAAATGAAACATTTATTTACAAAAAATATTAATAATTAACTCAAATTCCTAAAAAAACTGTGCGCACACATCCTGCGGCGCACATCTCCTGCGGCACTCATCTCCTGCGGCGCATATCTCCTGCGTACACATCTCCTGCGGTGCACATCTCCTGCTGCGCACATCTCCTGCGGTGTACATCTCCTGCAGTGCAAATCTCCTGCCGCGCACATCTCCGGCGGCGGCGCACATCCTGCGGCGCACACCCTTCGTTGCACATAAATGAAACATTTATTTACAAATAAATTATAATAATTAACTCAAATTAATAAAAAAACTGTACGCACACATCCTGCGGCGCACATCTCCTGCGTGCTAATCTCCTGCGTGCACTTCTCCTGCGGTGCACATCTCCTGCGGCGCACATCCTGCGTTGCGAACCCTGCGTTGCACATAAATAAAACAGTTATTTAGAAAAAAAAATAAAATTAAATCACATTAATAAAAAAACTGCGGCACACATCTCCTGCTGCGCATATCGCCTGCGGCGCACATCTCCTGCAGCGCACATCTCAAGTGGTGCACATCTCCTGCTGAGCACATCTCCTGCGGCACACATCTCCTGCTGCGCACATCTCCTGCGGTGCACATCTCCTGCTGCGCACATTTCCGGCGGTGCACATCTCTCGCGGCGCACACCCTACGGTGCACATAAATGAAACATTTACTTACAAAAAAAATAATAATTAACTCAAATTAATAAAAAAACTGTGCGCACACATCCTGCGGCGCACATCTCCTGCGGCGCACATCTCCTGCGGTGCACATCTCCTGCTATGTACATCTCCTGCGGCGCACATCTCCTGCGGCGCACATCTCCTGCGTGCACATCTCCTGCTATGTACATCTCCTGCGGCGCACATCTCCTGCGGCGCACATCTCCTGCGTGCACATCTCCTGCGTGCACATCTCCTGCGGTGCACATCTCCTGCTATGTACATCTCCTGCGGCGCACATCTCCTGCGGCGCACATCTCCTGAGTGCACATCTCCTGCTATGTACATCTCCTGCGGCGCAGATCTCCTGCGGCGCAAATCTCCTGCGTGCACATCTCCTGCGTGCACATCTCCTGCGGTGCACATCTCCAGTGGCGCACATCTCCTGCTGCGCAAATCTCCTGCAGTGACCCTCCCTCGTCGCACACCCTGCGGTGCACATAAATGAAACATTTATTTACAAAAAATAATAATAATTAACTCAAATTCCTAAAAAAACTGTGCGCACACATCCTGCAGCGCACATCTCCTGCGGCACTCATCTCCTGCTGCGCACATTTCCGGCGGTGCACATCTCTTGCGGCGCACACCCTGCGGTGCACATAAATGAAACATTTACTTACAAAAAAAAAATAATAATTAACTCAAATTAATAAAAAAACTGTGCGCACTAATCCTGCAACGCACACCTCCTGCTCTGCACATCTCCTGCTGCGCACATCTCCTGCTCTGCACATCTCCTGTGACGCACATCTCCTGCTGCGCACATCTTCTGCGGCACACATCTCCTGCGGTGCACATCTCATGCTCCGCACATCTCCTGCAGTGCACATCTCTTGCGGCGCACATCCTGCGGCGCACACCCTGCGGTGCACATAAATGAAACATTTATTTACAAAAAAATATTATTACATCAAATTAATAAAAAAACTGTGTGCACACATCCTGCTGCGCACATCTCCTGCTGTGCACATCTCCTGCATTGCACATCTCCTGCGTGCAGATCTCCTGCGGCGCACATCTCCTGCGGTGCACATCTCCGGTGGCGCATATCGCCTGCGGCGCACATCTCCTGCTTTGTACATCTCCTGCGGCGCACATCTCCTGCGTGCACATCTCCTGCTATGTACATCTCCTGCGGTGCACATCTCCTGCGGCGCACATCTCCTGCGTGCACATCTCCTGCGTGCACATCTCCTGCGGTGCACATCTCCAGTGGCGCACATCTCCTGCTGCGCAAATCTCCTGCAGTGACCCTCCCTCGTCGCACACCCTGCGGTGCACATAAATGAGCAAAAAATGATAATAGTTAACTCAAATTCCTAAAAAAACTGTGCGCACACATCCTGCGGCGCACAACTCCTGCGGCACTCATCTCCTGCGGCGCATATCTCCTGCGTACACATCTCCCGCGGTGCACATCTCCTGCTGCGCACATTTCAGGCGGTGCACATCTCTTGCGGCGCACACCCTGCGGTGCACATAAATGAAACATTTACTTACAAAAAAAAAATAATAATTAACTCAAATTAATAAAAAAACTGTGCGCACTAATCCTGCAACGCACATCTCCTGCTCTGCACATCTCCTGCTGCGCACATCTCCTGTGACGCACATCTCCTGTGACGCACATCTCCTGCTGCGCACATCTTCTGCGGCACACATCTCCTGCGGTGCACATCTCCTGCTGCGCACATCTCCTGCGGTGCACATCTCTTGCGGCACACATCCTGCGGCGCACACCCTGCGGTGCACATAAATAAAACATTTATTTACAAAAAAATATTATTACATCAAATTAATAAAAAAACTGTGTGCACACATCCTGCTGCGCACATCTCCTGCTGTGCACATCTCCTGCGTTGCACATCTCCTGCGTGCAGATCTCCTGCGGCGCACATCTCCTGCGGTGCACATCTCCGGTGGCGCATATCGCCTGCGGCGCACATCTCCTGCTTTGTACATCTCCTGCTGCGCACATCTTCTGCGGCACACATCTCCTGCGGTGCACATCTCCTGCTCCGCACATCTCCTGCAGTGCACATCTCTTGCGGCGCACATCCTGCGGCGCACACCCTGCGCTGCACATAAATGAAACATTTATTTACAAAAAAATATTATTACATCAAATTAATAAAAAAACTGTGTGCACACATCCTGCTGCGCACATCTCCTGCTGTGCACATCTCCTGCGTTGCACATCTCCTGCGTGCAGATCTCCTGCGGCGCACATCTCCTGCGGTGCACATCTCCGGTGGCGCATATCGCCTGCGGCGCACATCTCCTGCTTTGTACATCTCCTGCGGCGCACATCTCCTGCGTGCACATCTCCTGCTATGTACATCTCCTGCGGTGCACATCTCCTGCGGCGCACATCTCCTGCGTGAACATCTCCTGCGTGCACATCTCCTGCGGTGCACATCTCCAGTGGCGCACATCTCCTGCTGCGCAAATCTCCTGCAGTGACCCTCCCTCGTCGCACACCCTGCGGTGCACATAAATGAAACATTTATTTACAAAAAATAATAATAATTAACTCAAATTCCTAAAAAAACTGTGCGCACACAGCCTGCGGCGCACATCTCCTGCGGCACTCATCTCCTGCGACGCATATCTCCTGCGTAAACATCTCCTGCGGTGCACATCTCCAGTGGCGCACATCTCCTGCTGCGCAAATCTCCTGCAGTGACCCTCCCTCGTCGCACACCCTGCGGTGCACATAAATGAAACATTTATTTACAAAAAATAATAATAATTAACTCAAATTCCTAAAAAAACTGTGCGCACACAGCCTGCGGCGCACATCTCCTGCGGCACTCATCTCCTGCGACGCATATCTCCTGCGTAAACATCTCCTGCGGTGCACATCTCCTGCTGCGCACATCTCCTGCGGTGTACATCTCCTGCGGTGCACATCTCCTGCCGCGCACATCTCCGGCGGCAGTGCACATCCTGCGGCGCACACCCTTCGTTGCACATAAATGAAACATTTATTTACAAATAAATTATAATAATTAACTCAAATTAATAAAAAAACTGTGCGCACACATCCTGCGGCGCACATCTCCTGCGTGCTAATCTCCTGCGTGCACTTCTCCTGCGGTGCACATCTCCTGCGGCGCATATCTCCTGCTGCGCACATCTCCTGCGGTGCACATCTCTTGCGGCGCACATCCTGCGGCGCACACCCTGCGGTGCACATAAATGAAACATTTATTTACAAAAAAATATTATTACATCAAATTAATAAAAAAACTGTGTGCACACATCCTGCTGCGCACATCTCCTGCTGTGCAAATCTCCTGCGTTGCACATCTCCTGCGTGCAGATCTCCTGCGGCGCACATCTCCTGCGGTGCACATCTCCGGTGGCGCATATCGCCTGCGGCGCACATCTCCTGCTTTGTACATCTCCTGCGGCGCACATGTCCTGCGTGCACATCTCCTGCTATGTACATCTCCTGCGGCGCACATCTCCTGCGGCGCACATCTCCTGCGTGCACATCTCCTGCGTGCACATCTCCTGCGGTGCACATCTCCAGTGGCGCACATCTCCTGCTGCGCAAATCTCCTGCAGTGACCCTCCCTCGTCGCACACCCTGCGGTGCACATAAATGAAACATTTATTTACAAAAAATAATAATAATTAACTCAAATTCCTAAAAACTGTGCGCACACAGCCTGCGGCGCACATCTCCTGCGGCACTCATCTCCTGCGACGCATATCTCCTGCGTACACATCTCCTGCGGTGCACATCTCCTGCGGCGCACATCTCCTGCGGCGCACATCTCCTGCGTGCACATCTCCTGCGTGCACATCTCCTGCGGCGCACATCTCCTGCGGTGCACATCTCCTGCTGCGCACATCTCCTGCGGTGCACATCTCTTGCGGCGCACACCCTGCGGTGCACATAAATGAAACATTTGTTTACAAAAAAATATTATTACATCAAATTAATAAAAAAACTGTGTGCACACATCCTGCTGCGCACATCTCCTGCTGTGCACATCTCCTGCGTTGCACATCTCCTGCGGCGCACATCTCCTGCGGTGCACATCTCCTGCTGCGCACATCTCAAGTGGTGCACATCTCCTGCTGAGCACATCTCCTGCGGCACACATCTCCTGCTGCGCACATCTCCTGCGGTGCACATCTCCTGCGGCGCACATCTCCTGCGGTGCACATCTCCTGCTGCGCACATCTCCTGCTCTGCACATCTCCTGTGACGCACATCTCCTGCTGCGCACATCTTCTGCGGCACACATCTCCTGCTTGCACATCTCCTGCAGCGCACATCTCCAGTGGCGCACATCTCCTGCTGCGCAAATCTCCTGCAGTGACCCTCCCTCGTCGCACACCCTGCGGTGCACATAAATGAAACATTTATTTACAAAAAATAATAATAATTAACTCAAATTCCTAAAAAAACTGTGCGCACACATCCTGCGGCGCACATCTCTTGCGGCACTCATCTCCTGCGGCGCATATCTCCTGCGTACACATCTCCTGCGGTGCACATCTCCTGCTGCGCACATCTCCGCCGGTGCATATCTCTTGCGGCGCACCTCCTGCGGCGCACACCCTGCGTTGCACATAAATGAAACATTTATTTACAAAAAATAAAAAAATCAAATCAAATTAATAAAAAAACTGCGGCACACATCTGCTGCTGCGTATATCGCCTGCGGCGCACATCTCCTGCTATGTACATCTCCTGCGACTCACATCTCCTGCGGCGCACATCTCCTGCAGTGCACATCTCCTGCTGCGCACATCTCCTGCGGTGCAAATCTCTTGCGGCGCACATCCTGTGGCGCACACCCTGCGTTGCACATAAATGAAACATTTATTTAAAAAGAAAATTATAATAATTAACTCAAATTAATAAAAAAACTGTGCGCACACATCCTGCGGCGCAAATCTCCTGCTGCGCACATCTCCTGCATTGCAGAACATAAGATGCACATAAATAAAATTAATAAAAAAACTGTGCGCACACATCCTGCGGCGCACATCTCCTGCGGCGCACATCTCCTGCGGTGCACATCTCCTGCTATGTACATCTCCTGCGGCGCACATCTTCTGCGGCGCACATTTCCTGCGTGCACATCTCCTGCTATGTACATCTCCTGCGGCGCACATCTCCTGCGGCACACATCTCCTGCGTGCACATCTCCTGCGTGCACATCTCCTGCGGTGCACATCTCCTGCTATGTACATCTCCTGCGGCGCACATCTCCTGCTATGTACATCTCCTGCGGCGCACATCTCCTGCGGCGCACATCTCCTGCGTGCACATCTCCTGCTGAGCACATCTCCTGCGGTGTACATCTCCTGCGGTGCACATCTCCTGCCGCGCACATCTCCGGCGGCGGTGCACATCCTGCGTCGCACACCCTGCGGTGCACATAAATGAAACATTTATTTACAAAAAATAATAATAATTAACTCAAATTCCTAAAAAAACTGTGCGCACACATCCTGCGGCGCACATCTCTTGCGGCACTCATCTCCTGCGGCGCATATCTCCTGCGTACACATCTCCTGCGGTGCACATCTCCTGCTGCGCACATCTCCGCCGGTGCATATCTCTTGCGGCGCACCTCCTGCGGCGCACAACCTGCGTTGCACATAAATGAAACATTTATTTACAAAAAATAAAAAAATAAAATCAAATTAATAAAAAAACTGCGGCACACATCTCCTGCTGCGCATATCGCCTGCGGCGCACATCTCCTGCTATGTACATCTCCTGCGACTCACATCTCCTGCGGCGCACATCTCCTGCGGTGCACATCTCTTGCGGCGCACATCCTGCGGCGCACACCCTGCGTTGCACATAAATGAAACATTTATTTAAAAAGAAAATTATAATAATTAACTCAAATTAATAAAAAAACTGTGCGCACACATCCTGCGGCGCAAATCTCCTGCTGCGCACATCTCCTGCATTGCAGAACATAAGATGCACATAAATAAAATTAATAAAAAAACTGTGCGCACACATCCTGCGGCGCACATCTCCTGCGGCGCACATCTCCTGCGGTGCACATCTCCTGCTATGTACATCTCCTGCGGCGCACATCTTCTGCGGCGCACATCTCCTGCGTGCACATCTCCTGCTATGTACATCTCCTGCGGCGCACATCTCCTGCGGCGCACATCTCCTGCGTGCACATCTCCTGCGTGCACATCTCCTGCGGTGCACATCTCCTGCTATGTACATCTCCTGCGGCGCACATCTCCTGCGGCGCACATCTCCTGCTATGTACATCTCCTGCGGCGCACATCTCCTGCGGCGCACATCTCCTGCGTGCACATCTCCTGCGGTGCACATCTCCAGTGGCGCACATCTCCTGCTGCGCAAATCTCCTGCAGTGACCCTCCCTCGTCGCACACCCTGCGGTGCACATAAATGAAACATTTATTTATAAAAAATAATAATAATTAACTCAAATTCCTAAATAAACTGTGCGCACACATCCTGCGGCGCACATCTCCTGCGGCACTCATCTCCTGCGGCGCATATCTCCTGCGTACACATCTCCTGCGGTGCACATCTCCTGCTGAGCACATCTCCTGCGGTGTACATCTCCTGTGGTGCACATCTCCTGTTGCGCACATCTCCTGCGGTGCATATCTCTTGCGGCGCACATCCTGCGTTGCGAACCCTGCGTTGCACATAAATAAAACAGTTATTTACAAAAAAATTAAAATTAAATCATATTAATAAAAAAACTGCGGTGCACATCTCCTGCTATGTACATCTCCTGCGGCGCACATCTCCTGCGGCGCACATCTACTGCGTGTACATCTCCTGCGTGCACATCTACTGCGTGCACATCTACTGCGGCGCACATCTCCAGTGGCGCACATCTCCTGCTGCGCATATCTCCTGCAGTGACCCTCCCTTGTCGCACACCCTGCGGTGCACATAAATGAAACATTTATTTACAAAAAATAATAATAATTAACTCAAATTCCTAAAAAAACTGTGCGCACACAGCCTGCGGCGCACATCTCCTGCGGCACTCATCTCCTGCGGCGCATATCTCCTGCGTACACATCTCCTGCGGTGCACATCTCCTGCTGCGCACATCTCCGCCGGTGCATATCTCTTGCGGCGCACATCCTGCGGCGAAAACACCCTGCGTTGCACATAAATGAAACATTTATTTACAAAACAATAAAAAAATAAAATCAAATTAATAAAAAAACTGCGGCACACATCTCCTGCTGCGCATATCTCCTGCGGCGCACATCTCCTGCTATGTACATCTCCTGCGACTCACATCTCCTGCGGCGCACATCTCCTGCAGTGCACATCTCCTGCTGCGCACATCTCCTGCGGTGCACATCTCTTGCGGCGCACATCCTGCGGCGCATACCCTGCGTTGCACATAAATGAAACATTTATTTACAAAAAAATTATAATAATTAACTCAAATTAATAAAAAAACTGTGCGCACACATCCTGCGGCGCAAATCTCCTGCTGGGCACATCTCCTGCATTGCAGAACATAAGATGCACATAAATAAAATTAATAAAAAAACTGTGCGCACACATCCTGCGGCGCACATCTCCTGCGGCGCACATCTCCTGCGGTGCACATCTCCTGCTGCGCACATCTCCTGCGGTGCAAATCTCCGCACACATCCTGTGTCGCACATCTCCTGCGGCGCATATCTGCTGCGTACACATCTCCTGCGGTGCACATCTCATGCTGCGCACATCTCCTGCGGTGCATATCTCTTGCGGCGCACATCCTGCGGCGCACACCCTGCGTTGCACATAAATGAAAAATTTATTTACAAAAAAATTATAATAATTAACTCAAATTAATAAAAAAACTATGCGCACACATCCTGCGGCGCAAATCTCCTGCTGCACACATCTCCTGCATTGCAGAACATAAGATGCACATAAATAAAATTAAAAAAAAAACTGTGCGCACACATCCTGCGGCGCACATCTCCTGCGGTGCACATCTCCTGCGGTGCACATCTCCTGCTGCGCACATATTCTGCGGTGCACATCTCCGCACACATCCTGCGGCGCACATCTCCTGCGGCACTCATCTCCTGCGGCGCATATCTCCTGCGTACACATCTCCTGCGGTGCATATCTCATGCTGAGCACATCTCCTGCGGTGTACATCTCCTGCGGTGCACATCTCCTGCTGCGCACATCTCCGGCGGTGCATATCTCTTGCGGCGCACATCCTGCGGTGCACATATCCTGCGGTGCACATCTCCTGAGGCGCACATCTCCTGCGGTGCACATCTCCTGCGGAGCACATCTCCGGCGGTGCACATCTCTTGCGGCACACATCCTGTGGCGCACACCCTTCGTTGCACATAAATGAAACATTTATTTACAAAAAATTTATAATAATTAACTCAAATTAATAAAAAAACTGTGCGCACACATCCTGCGGCGCAAATCTCCTGCTGCGCACATCTCCTGCATTGCAGAACATGCGGTGCACATAAATAAAATTAATAAAAAAACTGTGCGCACACATCCTGCGGCGCACATCTCCTGCGTGCCAATCTCCTGCTGCGCACATCTCCTGCGGTGCACATCTCCTGCGGTGCACATCTCCTGCGGTGCACATCTCCTGCTGCGCACATCTCCTGCGGTGCACATCTCCGCACACATCCTGCGGCGCACATCTTCTGCGGCACTCATCTCCTGCGGCGCATATCTCCTGCGTACACATCTCCTGCGGTGCACATCTCCTGCTGCGCACATCTCCTGCTATGTACATCTCCTGCGGCGCACATCTCCTGCGGCGCACTTCTCCTGCGTGCACATCTCCTGCGTGCACATCTCCTGCGGTGCACATCTCCAGTGGCGCACATCTCCTGCTGCGCAAATCTCCTGCAGTGACCCTCCCTCGTCGCACACCCTGCGGTGCACATAAATGAAACATTTATTTACAAAAAATAATAATAATTAACTCAAATTCCTAAAAAAACTGTGCGCACACATCCTGCGGCGCACATCTCCTGCGGCACTCATCTCCTGCGGCGCATATCTCCTGCGTACACATCTCCTGCGGTGCACATCTCCTGCTGCGCACATCTCCTGCGGTGTACATCTCCTGCGGTGCAAATCTCCTGCCGCGCACATCTCCGGCGGCGGCGCACATCCTGCGGCGCACACCCTTCGTTGCACATAAATGAAACATTTATTTACAAATAAATTATAATAATTAACTCAAATTAATAAAAAAACTGTATGCACACATCCTGCGGCGCACATCTCCTGCGGTGCACATCTCCTGCTGCGCACATCTCCTGTGGTGCACATCTCCTGTTGCGCACATCTCCTGCGGTGCATATCTCTTGCGGCGCACATCCTGCGTTGCGAACCCTGCGTTGCACATAAATAAAACAGTTATTTACAAAAAAAATTAAAATGAAATCATATTAATAAAAACACTGCGGCACACATCTCCTACTGCGCATATCGCCTGCGGCGCACATCTCCTGCAGCGCACATCTCAAGTGGTGCACATCTCCTGCTGAGCACATCTCCTGCGGCACACATCTCCTGCTGCACACATCTCCTGCGGTGCACATCTCCTGCTGCGCACATTTCCGGCGGTGCACATCTCTTGCGGCGCACACCCTGCGTTGCACATAAATGAAACATTTACTTACAAAAAAAAATAATAATTAACTCAAATTAATAAAAAAACTGTGCGCACTAATCCTGCAATGCACATCTCCTGCTCTGCACATCTCCTGCTGTGCAGATCTCCTGCTCTGCACATCTCCTGTGATGCACATCTCCTGCTGCTCACATCTTCTGCGGCACACATCTCCTGCGGTGCACATCTCCTGCTGCGCACATCTCCTGCGGTGCACATCTCTTGCGGCGCACATCTTCTGCGGCACACATCTCCTGCGGTGCACATCTCCTGCTGCGCACATCTCCTGCGGTGCACATCTCTTGCGGCGCACATCTCCTGCGTGCACATCTCCTGCGGTGCACATCTCCAGTGGCGCAGATCTCCTGCTGCGCAAATCTCCTGCAGTGACCCTCCCTCGTCGCACACCCTGCGGTGCACATAAATGAAACATTTATTTACAAAAAATAATAATAATTAACTCAAATTCCTAAAAAAACTGTGCGCACACATCCTGCGGCGCGCATCTCCTGCGGCACTCATCTCCTGCGGCGCATATCTCCTGCGTACACATCTCCTGCGGCGCACATCTCCTGCGGTGCACATCTCCTGCTGCGCAAATCTCCGGCGGTGCACATCTCTTGCGGCGCACATCCTGCGGCGCACACCCTTCGTTGCACATGAATGAAACATTTATTTACAATAAAATTATAATAATTAACTCAAATTAATAAAAAAACTGTGCGCACACATCCTGTGGCGCAAATCTCCTGCTGCGCACATCTCCTGCATTGCAGAACATGCAGTGCACATAAATAAAATTAATAAAAAAACTGTGCGCACACATCCTGCGGCGCACATCCTGCGGCGCACATCTCCTGCGGTGCACATCTCCTGCGGCGCACATCTCCTGCGGTGCACATCTCCTGCTGCGCACATCTCCTGCGGTGCACATCTCCGCACACATCCTGCGGCGCACATCTCCTGCGGCACTCATCTCCTGCGGCGCATATCTCCTGCGTACACATCTCCTGCGGTGCACATCTCCTGCTGCGCACATCTCCTGCGGTGTACATCTCCTGCGGTGCACATCTCCTGCTGTGCACATCTCCGGCGGTGCATATCTCTTGCGGTGCACATCCTGCGGCGCACACCCTTCGTTGCACATAAATGAAACATTTATTTACAAATAAATTATAATAATTAACTCAAATTAATAAAAAAAACTGTGCGCACACATCCTGCGGCGCACATCTCCTGCGTGCTAATCTCCTGCGTGCACTTCTCCTGCGGTGCACATCTCCTGCGGCGCACATCTACTGCGTGTACATCTCCTGCGTGCACATCTACTGCGTGCACATCTACTGCGGCGCACATCTCCAGTGTCGCACATCTCCTGCTGCGCATATCTCCTGCAGTGACCCTCCCTTGTCGCACACCCTGCGGTGCACATAAATGAAACATTTATTTACAAAAAATAATAATAATTAACTCAAATTCCTAAAAAAACTGTGCGCACACAGCCTGCGGCGCACATCTCCTGCGGCACTCATCTCCTGCGGCGCATATCTCCTGCGTACACATCTCCTGCGGTGCACATCTCCTGCTGCGCACATCTCCGCCGGTGCATATCTCTTGCGGCGCACATCCTGCGGCGAAAACACCCTGCGTTGCACATAAATGAAACATTTATTTACAAAACAATAAAAAAATAAAATCAAATTAATAAAAAAACTGCGGCACACATCTCCTGCTGCGCATATCTCCTGCGGCGCACATCTCCTGCTATGTACATCTCCTGCGACTCACATCTCCTGCGGCGCACATCTCCTGCAGTGCACATCTCCTGCTGCGCACATCTCCTGCGGTGCACATCTCTTGCGGCGCACATCCTGCGGCGCATACCCTGCGTTGCACATAAATGAAACATTTATTTACAAAAAAATTATAATAATTAACTCAAATTAATAAAAAAACTGTGCGCACACATCCTGCGGCGCAAATCTCCTGCTGAGCACATCTCCTGCATTGCAGAACATAAGATGCACATAAATAAAATTAATAAAAAAACTGTGCGCACACATCCTGCGGCGCACATCTCCTGCGGCGCACATCTCCTGCGGTGCACATCTCCTGCTGCGCACATCTCCTGCGGTGCAAATCTCCGCACACATCCTGTGTCGCACATCTCCTGCGGCGCATATCTGCTGCGTACACATCTCCTGCGGTGCACATCTCATGCTGCGCACATCTCCTGCGGTGCATATCTCTTGCGGCGCACATCCTGCGGCGCACACCCTGCGTTGCACATAAATGAAAAATTTATTTACAAAAAAATTATAATAATTAACTCAAATTAATAAAAAAACTATGCGCACACATCCTGCGGCGCAAATCTCCTGCTGCACACATCTCCTGCATTGCAGAACATAAGATGCACATAAATAAAATTTAAAAAAAAACTGTGCGCACACATCCTGCGGCGCACATCTCCTGCGGTGCACATCTCCTGCGGTGCACATCTCCTGCTGCGCACATATTCTGCGGTGCACATCTCCGCACACATCCTGCGGCGCACATCTCCTGCGGCACTCATCTCCTGCGGCGCATATCTCCTGCGTACACATCTCCTGCGGTGCATATCTCATGCTGAGCACATCTCCTGCGGTGTACATCTCCTGCGGTGCACATCTCCTGCTGCGCACATCTCCGGCGGTGCATATCTCTTGCGGCGCACATCCTGCGGTGCACATATCCTGCGGTGCACATCTCCTGAGGCGCACATCTCCTGCGGTGCACATCTCCTGCGGAGCACATCTCCGGCGGTGCACATCTCTTGCGGCACACATCCTGTGGCGCACACCCTTCGTTGCACATAAATGAAACATTTATTTACAAAAAATTTATAATAATTAACTCAAATTAATAAAAAAACTGTGCGCACACATCCTGCGGCGCAAATCTCCTGCTGCGCACATCTCCTGCATTGCAGAACATGCGGTGCACATAAATAAAATTAATAAAAAAACTGTGCGCACACATCCTGCGGCGCACATCTCCTGCGTGCCAATCTCCTGCTGCGCACATCTCCTGCGGTGCACATCTCCTGCGGTGCACATCTCCTGCGGTGCACATCTCCTGATGCGCACATCTCCTGCGGTGCACATCTCCGCACACATCCTGCGGCGCACATCTTCTGCGGCACTCATCTCCTGCGGCGCATATCTCCTGCGTACACATCTCCTGCGGTGCACATCTCCTGCTGCGCACATCTCCTGCTATGTACATCTCCTGCGGCGCACATCTCCTGCGGCGCACTTCTCCTGCGTGCACATCTCCTGCGTGCACATCTCCTGCGGTGCACATCTCCAGTGGCGCACATCTCCTGCTGCGCAAATCTCCTGCAGTGACCCTCCCTCGTCGCACACCCTGCGGTGCACATAAATGAAACATTTATTTACAAAAAATAATAATAATTAACTCAAATTCCTAAAAAAACTGTGCGCACACATCCTGCGGCGCACATCTCCTGCGGCACTCATCTCCTGCGGCGCATATCTCCTGCGTACACATCTCCTGCGGTGCACATCTCCTGCTGCGCACATCTCCTGCGGTGTACATCTCCTGCGGTGCAAATCTCCTGCCGCGCACATCTCCGGCGGCGGCGCACATCCTGCGGCGCACACCCTTCGTTGCACATAAATGAAACATTTATTTACAAATAAATTATAATAATTAACTCAAATTAATAAAAAAACTGTATGCACACATCCTGCGGCGCACATCTCCTGCGGTGCACATCTCCTGCTGCGCACATCTCCTGTGGTGCACATCTCCTGTTGCGCACATCTCCTGCGGTGCATATCTCTTGCGGCGCACATCCTGCGTTGCGAACCCTGCGTTGCACATAAATAAAACAGTTATTTACAAAAAAAATTAAAATGAAATCATATTAATAAAAACACTGCGGCACACATCTCCTACTGCGCATATCGCCTGCGGCGCACATCTCCTGCAGCGCACATCTCAAGTGGTGCACATCTCCTGCTGAGCACATCTCCTGCGGCACACATCTCCTGCTGCACACATCTCCTGCGGTGCACATCTCCTGCTGCGCACATTTCCGGCGGTGCACATCTCTTGCGGCGCACACCCTGCGTTGCACATAAATGAAACATTTACTTACAAAAAAAAATAATAATTAACTCAAATTAATAAAAAAACTGTGCGCACTAATCCTGCAATGCACATCTCCTGCTCTGCACATCTCCTGCTGTGCAGATCTCCTGCTCTGCACATCTCCTGTGATGCACATCTCCTGCTGCTCACATCTTCTGCGGCACACATCTCCTGCGGTGCACATCTCCTGCTGCGCACATCTCCTGCGGTGCACATCTCTTGCGGCGCACATCTTCTGCGGCACACATCTCCTGCGGTGCACATCTCCTGCTGCGCACATCTCCTGCGGTGCACATCTCTTGCGGCGCACATCTCCTGCGTGCACATCTCCTGCGGTGCACATCTCCAGTGGCGCAGATCTCCTGCTGCGCAAATCTCCTGCAGTGACCCTCCCTCGTCGCACACCCTGCGGTGCACATAAATGAAACATTTATTTACAAAAAATAATAATAATTAACTCAAATTCCTAAAAAAACTGTGCGCACACATCCTGCGGCGCGCATCTCCTGCGGCACTCATCTCCTGCGGCGCATATCTCCTGCGTACACATCTCCTGCGGCGCACATCTCCTGCGGTGCACATCTCCTGCTGCGCAAATCTCCGGCGGTGCACATCTCTTGCGGCGCACATCCTGCGGCGCACACCCTTCGTTGCACATGAATGAAACATTTATTTACAATAAAATTATAATAATTAACTCAAATTAATAAAAAAACTGTGCGCACACATCCTGTGGCGCAAATCTCCTGCTGCGCACATCTCCTGCATTGCAGAACATGCAGTGCACATAAATAAAATTAATAAAAAAACTGTGCGCACACATCCTGCGGCGCACATCCTGCGGCGCACATCTCCTGCGGTGCACATCTCCTGCGGCGCACATCTCCTGCGGTGCACATCTCCTGCTGCGCACATCTCCTGCGGTGCACATCTCCGCACACATCCTGCGGCGCACATCTCCTGCGGCACTCATCTCCTGCGGCGCATATCTCCTGCGTACACATCTCCTGCGGTGCACATCTCCTGCTGCGCACATCTCCTGCGGTGTACATCTCCTGCGGTGCACATCTCCTGCTGTGCACATCTCCGGCGGTGCATATCTCTTGCGGTGCACATCCTGCGGCGCACACCCTTCGTTGCACATAAATGAAACATTTATTTACAAATAAATTATAATAATTAACTCAAATTAATAAAAAAAACTGTGCGCACACATCCTGCGGCGCACATCTCCTGCGTGCTAATCTCCTGCGTGCACTTCTCCTGCGGTGCACATCTCCTGCGGCGCACATCTACTGCGTGTACATCTCCTGCGTGCACATCTACTGCGTGCACATCTACTGCGGCGCACATCTCCAGTGGCGCACATCTCCTGCTGCGCATATCTCCTGCAGTGACCCTCCCTTGTCGCACACCCTGCGGTGCACATAAATGAAACATTTATTTACAAAAAATAATAATAATTAACTCAAATTCCTAAAAAAACTGTGCGCACACAGCCTGCGGCGCACATCTCCTGCGGCACTCATCTCCTGCGGCGCATATCTCCTGCGTACACATCTCCTGCGGTGCACATCTCCTGCTGCGCACATCTCCGCCGGTGCATATCTCTTGCGGCGCACATCCTGCGGCGAAAACACCCTGCGTTGCACATAAATGAAACATTTATTTACAAAACAATAAAAAAATAAAATCAAATTAATAAAAAAACTGCGGCACACATCTCCTGCTGCGCATATCTCCTGCGGCGCACATCTCCTGCTATGTACATCTCCTGCGACTCACATCTCCTGCGGCGCACATCTCCTGCAGTGCACATCTCCTGCTGCGCACATCTCCTGCGGTGCACATCTCTTGCGGCGCACATCCTGCGGCGCATACCCTGCGTTGCACATAAATGAAACATTTATTTACAAAAAAATTATAATAATTAACTCAAATTAATAAAAAAACTGTGCGCACACATCCTGCGGCGCAAATCTCCTGCTGGGCACATCTCCTGCATTGCAGAACATAAGATGCACATAAATAAAATTAATAAAAAAACTGTGCGCACACATCCTGCGGCGCACATCTCCTGCGGCGCACATCTCCTGCGGTGCACATCTCCTGCTGCGCACATCTCCTGCGGTGCACATCTCCGCACACATCCTGTGTCGCACATCTCCTGCGGCGCATATCTCCTGCGTACACATCTCCTGCGGTGCACATCTCATGCTGCGCACATCTCCTGCGGTGCATATCTCTTGCGGCGCACATCCTGCGGCGCACACCCTGCGTTGCACATAAATGAAAAATTTATTTACAAAAAAATTATAATAATTAACTCAAATTAATAAAAAAACTATGCGCACACATCCTGCGGCGCAAATCTCCTGCTGCACACATCTCCTGCATTGCAGAACATAAGATGCACATAAATAAAATTAATAAAAAAACTGTGCGCACACATCCTGCGGCGCACATCTCCTGCGGTGCACATCTCCTGCGGTGCACATCTCCTGCTGCGCACATATTCTGCGGTGCACATCTCCGCACACATCCTGCGGCGCACATCTCCTGCGGCACTCATCTCCTGCGGCGCATATCTCCTGCGTACACATCTCCTGCGGTGCATATCTCATGCTGAGCACATCTCCTGCGGTGTACATCTCCTGCGGTGCACATCTCCTGCTGCGCACATCTCCGGCGGTGCATATCTCTTGCGGCGCACATCCTGCGGTGCACATATCCTGCGGTGCACATCTCCTGAGGCGCACATCTCCTGCGGTGCACATCTCCTGCGGAGCACATCTCCGGCGGTGCACATCTCTTGCGGCACACATCCTGTGGCGCACACCCTTCGTTGCACATAAATGAAACATTTATTTACAAAAAATTTATAATAATTAACTCAAATTAATAAAAAAACTGTGCGCACACATCCTGCGGCGCAAATCTCCTGCTGCGCACATCTCCTGCATTGCAGAACATGCGGTGCACATAAATAAAATTAATAAAAAAACTGTGCGCACACATCCTGCGGCGCACATCTCCTGCGTGCCAATCTCCTGCTGCGCACATCTCCTGCGGTGCACATCTCCTGCGGTGCACATCTCCTGCTGCGCACATCTCCTGCGGTGCACATCTCCGCACACATCCTGCGGCGCACATCTTCTGCGGCACTCATCTCCTGCGGCGCATATCTCCTGCGTACACATCTCCTGCGGTGCACATCTCCTGCTGCGCACATCTCCTGCGGTGTACATCTCCTGCGGTGCAAATCTCCTGCCGCGCACATCTCCGGCGGCGGCGCACATCCTGCGGCGCACACCCTTCGTTGCACATAAATGAAACATTTATTTACAAATAAATTATAATAATTAACTCAAATTAATAAAAAAACTGTATGCACACATCCTGCGGCGCACATCTCCTGCGGTGCACATCTCCTGCTGCGCACATCTCCTGTGGTGCACATCTCCTGTTGCGCACATCTCCTGCGGTGCATATCTCTTGCGGCGCACATCCTGCGTTGCGAACCCTGAGTTGCACATAAATAAAACTGTTGTTTACAAAAAAAATTAAAATGAAATCATATTAATAAAAACACTGCGGCACACATCTCCTACTGCGCATATCGCCTGCGGCGCACATCTCCTGCAGCGCACATCTCAAGTGGTGCACATCTCCTGCTGAGCACATCTCCTGTGGCACACATCTCCTGCTGCGCACATCTCCTGCGGTGCACATCTCCTGCTGCGCACATTTCCGGCGGTGCACATCTCTTGCGGCGCACACCCTGCGTTGCACATAAATGAAACATTTACTTACAAAAAAAAATAATAATTAACTCAAATTAATAAAAAAACTGTGCGCACTAATCCTGCAATGCACATCTCCTGCTCTGCACATCTCCTGCTGTGCAGATCTCCTGCTCTGCACATCTCCTGTGATGCACATCTCCTGCTGCTCACATCTTCTGCGGCACACATCTCCTGCGGTGCACATCTCCTGCTGCGCACATCTCCTGCGGTGCACATCTCTTGCGGCGCACATCTTCTGCGGCACACATCTCCTGCTGTGCACATCTCCTGCTGCGCACATCTCCTGCGGTGCACATCTCTTGCGGCGCACATCTCCTGCGTGCACATCTCCTGCGGTGCACATCTCCAGTGGCGCAGATCTCCTGCTGCGCAAATCTCCTGCAGTGACCCTCCCTCGTCGCACACCCTGCGGTGCACATAAATGAAACATTTATTTACAAAAAATAATAATAATTAACTCAAATTCCTAAAAAAACTGTGCGCACACATCCTGCGGCGCGCATCTCCTGCGGCACTCATCTCCTGCGGCGCATATCTCCTGCGTACACATCTCCTGCGGCGCACATCTCCTGCGGTGCACATCTCCTGCTGCGCAAATCTCCGGCGGTGCACATCTCTTGCGGCGCACATCCTGCGGCGCACACCCTTCGTTGCACATGAATGAAACATTTATTTACAATAAAATTATAATAATTAACTCAAATTAATAAAAAAACTGTGCGCACACATCCTGTGGCGCAAATCTCCTGCTGCGCACATCTCCTGCATTGCAGAACATGCAGTGCACATAAATAAAATTAATAAAAAAACTGTGCGCACACATCCTGCGGCGCACATCCTGCGGCGCACATCTCCTGCGGCGCACATCTCCTGCGGCGCACATCTCCTGCGGTGCACATCTCCTGCTGCGCACATCTCCTGCGGTGCACATCTCCGCACACATCCTGCGGCGCACATCTCCTGCGGCACTCATCTCCTGCGGCGCATATCTCCTGCGTACACATCTCCTGCGGTGCACATCTCCTGCTGCGCACATCTCCTGCGGTGTACATCTCCTGCGGTGCACATCTCCTGCTGTGCACATCTCCGGCGGTGCATATCTCTTGCGGTGCACATCCTGCGGCGCACACCCTTCGTTGCACATAAATGAAACATTTATTTACAAATAAATTATAATAATTAACTCAAATTAATAAAAAAAACTGTGCGCACACATCCTGCGGCGCACATCTCCTGCGTGCTAATCTCCTGCGTGCACTTCTCCTGCGGTGCACATCTCCTGCGGCGCACATCTACTGCGTGTACATCTCCTGCGTGCACATCTACTGCGTGCACATCTACTGCGGCGCACATCTCCAGTGGCGCACATCTCCTGCTGCGCATATCTCCTGCAGTGACCCTCCCTTGTCGCACACCCTGCGGTGCACATAAATGAAACATTTATTTACAAAAAATAATAATAATTAACTCAAATTCCTAAAAAAACTGTGCGCACACAGCCTGCGGCGCACATCTCCTGCAGCACTCATCTCCTGCGGCGCATATCTCCTGCGTACACATCTCCTGCGGTGCACATCTCCTGCTGCGCACATCTCCGCCGGTGCATATCTCTTGCGGCGCACATCCTGCGGCGAAAACACCCTGCGTTGCACATAAATGAAACATTTATTTACAAAACAATAAAAAAATAAAATCAAATTAATAAAAAAACTGCGGCACACATCTCCTGCTGCGCATATCTCCTGCGGCGCACATCTCCTGCTATGTACATCTCCTGCGACTCACATCTCCTGCGGCGCACATCTCCTGCAGTGCACATCTCCTGCTGCGCACATCTCCTGCGGTGCACATCTCTTGCGGCGCACATCCTGCGGCGCATACCCTGCGTTGCACATAAATGAAACATTTATTTACAAAAAAATTATAATAATTAACTCAAATTAATAAAAAAACTGTGCGCACACATCCTGCGGCGCAAATCTCCTGCTGGGCACATCTCCTGCATTGCAGAACATAAGATGCACATAAATAAAATTAATAAAAAAACTGTGCGCACACATCCTGCGGCGCACATCTCCTGCGGCGCACATCTCCTGCGGTGCACATCTCCTGCTGCGCACATCTCCTGCGGTGCACATCTCCGCACACATCCTGTGTCGCACATCTCCTGCGGCGCATATCTCCTGCGTACACATCTCCTGCGGTGCACATCTCATGCTGCGCACATCTCCTGCGGTGCATATCTCTTGCGGCGCACATCCTGCGGCGCACACCCTGCGTTGCACATAAATGAAAAATTTATTTACAAAAAAATTATAATAATTAACTCAAATTAATAAAAAAACTATGCGCACACATCCTGCGGCGCAAATCTCCTGCTGCACACATCTCCTGCATTGCAGAACATAAGATGCACATAAATAAAATTAATAAAAAAACTGTGCGCACACATCCTGCGGCGCACATCTCCTGCGGTGCACATCTCCTGCGGTGCACATCTCCTGCTGCGCACATATTCTGCGGTGCACATCTCCGCACACATCCTGCGGCGCACATCTCCTGCGGCACTCATCTCCTGCGGCGCATATCTCCTGCGTACACATCTCCTGCGGTGCATATCTCATGCTGAGCACATCTCCTGCGGTGTACATCTCCTGCGGTGCACATCTCCTGCTGCGCACATCTCCGGCGGTGCATATCTCTTGCGGCGCACATCCTGCGGTGCACATATCCTGCGGTGCACATCTCCTGAGGCGCACATCTCCTGCGGTGCACATCTCCTGCGGAGCACATCTCCGGCGGTGCACATCTCTTGCGGCACACATCCTGTGGCGCACACCCTTCGTTGCACATAAATGAAACATTTATTTACAAAAAATTTATAATAATTAACTCAAATTAATAAAAAAACTGTGCGCACACATCCTGCAGCGCAAATCTCCTGCTGCGCACATCTCCTGCATTGCAGAACATGCGGTGCACATAAATAAAATTAATAAAAAAACTGTGCGCACACATCCTGCGGCGCACATCTCCTGCGTGCCAATCTCCTGCTGCGCACATCTCCTGCGGTGCACATCTCCTGCGGTGCACATCTCCTGCGGTGCACATCTCCTGCTGCGCACATCTCCTGCGGTGCACATCTCCGCACATCTCCTGCTCTGCACATCTCCTGCTGCGCACATCTCCTGCTCTGCACATCTCCTGCTCTGCACATCTCCTGCTGCGCACATCTTCTGCGGCACACATCTCCTGCGTTGCACATCTCCTGCGTGCAGATCTCCTGCGGCGCACATCTCCTGCGGTGAACATCTCATGCTGCGCAAATCTCCTGCGGTGTACATCTCCTGCGGTGCACATCTCCTGCTGCGCACATCTCCGGCGGTGCATATCTCTTGCGGCGCACATCCTGCGGCGCACATCTCCTGCGGTGCACATCTCCTGAGGCTCACATCTCCTGCGGTGCACATCTCCTGCGGTGCACATCTCCTGCTGCGCACATCTCCGGCGGTGCACATCTCTTGCGGCACACATCCTGTGGCGCACACCCTTCGTTGCACATAAATGAAACATTTATTTACAAAAAATTTATAATAATTAACTCAAATTAATAAAAAAACTGTGCGCACACATCCTGCGGCGCAAATCTCCTGCTGCGCACATCTCCTGCATTGCAGAACATAAGATGCACATAAATAAAATTAATAAAAAAACTGTGCGCACACATCCTGCGGCGCACATCTCCTGCGGCGCACATCTCCTGCGGTGCACATCTCCTGCTATGTACATCTCCTGCGGCGCACATCTCCTGCGGCGCACATCTCCTGCGTGCACATCTCCTGCTATGTACATCTCCTGCGGCGCACATCTCCTGCGGCGCACATCTCCTGCGTGCACATCTCCTGCGTGCACATCTCCTGCGGTGCACATCTCCTGCTATGTACATCTCCTGCGGCGCACATCTCCTGCTGCGCACATCTCCTGCGGTGCACATCTCCTGCTGCGCACATTTCCGGCGGTGCACATCTCTTGCGGCGCACACCCTGCGGTGCACATAAATGAAACATTTACTTACAAAAAAAAATAATAATTAACTCAAATTAATAAAAAAACTGTGCGCACTAATCCTGCAACGCACTTCTCCTGCTCTGCACATCTCCTGCTGCGCACATCTCCTGCTCTGCACATCTCCTGTGACGCACATCTCCTGCTGAGCACATCTTCTGCGGCACACATCTCCTGCGGTGCACATCTCCTGCTGCGCACATCTCCTGCGGTGCACATCTCTTGCGGCGCACACCCTGCGGTGCACATAAATGAAACATTTGTTTACAAAAAAATATTATTACATCAAATTAATAAAAAAACTGTGTGCACACATCCTGCTGCGCACATCTCCTGCTGTGCACATCTCCTGCGTTGCACATCTCCTGCGGCGCACATCTCCTGCGGTGCACATCTCCTGCTGCGCACATCTCAAGTGGTGCACATCTCCTGCTGAGCACATCTCCTGCGGCACACATCTCCTGCTGCGCACATCTCCTGCGGTGCACATCTCCTGCGGCGCAAATCTCCTGCTGCACACATCTCCTGCATTGCAGAACATAAGATGCACATAAATAAAATTAATAAAAAAACTGTGCGCACACATCCTGCGGCGCACATCTCCTGCGGTGCACATCTCCTGCGGTGCACATCTCCTGCTGCGCACATATTCTGCGGTGCACATCTCCGCACACATCCTGCGGCGCACATCTCCTGCGGCACTCATCTCCTGCGGTGCATATCTCATGCTGAGCACATCTCCTGCGGTGTACATCTCCTGCGGTGCACATCTCCTGCTGCGCACATCTCCGGCGGTGCATATCTCTTGCGGCGCACATCCTGCGGCGCACATCTCCTGCGGTGCACATCTCCTGAGGCTCACATCTCCTGCGGTGCACATCTCCTGCGGTGCACATCTCCTGCTGCGCACATCTCCGGCGGTGCACATCTCTTGCGGCACACATCCTGTGGCGCACACCCTTCGTTGCACATAAATGAAACATTTATTTACAAAAAATTTATAATAATTAACTCAAATTAATAAAAAAACTGTGCGCACACATCCTGCGGCGCAAATCTCCTGCTGCGCACATCTCCTGCATTGCAGAACATAAGATGCACATAAATAAAATTAATAAAAAAACTGTGCGCACACATCCTGCGGCGCACATCTCCTGCGGCGCACATCTCCTGCGGTGCACATCTCCTGCTATGTACATCTCCTGCGGCGCACATCTCCTGCGGCGCACATCTCCTGCGTGCACATCTCCTGCTATGTACATCTCCTGCGGTGCACATCTCCTGCGGCGCACATCTCCTGCGTGCACATCTCCTGCGTGCACATCTCCTGCGGTGCACATCTCCTGCTATGTACATCTCCTGCGGCGCACATCTCCTGCTGCGCACATCTCCTGCGGTGCACATCTCCTGCTGCGCACATTTCCGGCGGTGCACATCTCTTGCGGCGCACACCCTGCGGTGCACATAAATGAAACATTTACTTACAAAAAAAATAATAATTAACTCAAATTAATAAAAAAACTGTGCGCACTAATCCTGCAACGCACTTCTCCTGCTCTGCACATCTCCTGCTGCGCACATCTCCTGCTCTGCACATCTCCTGTGACGCACATCTCCTGCTGAGCACATCTTCTGCGGCACACATCTCCTGCGGTGCACATCTCCTGCTGCGCACATCTCCTGCGGTGCACATCTCTTGCGGCGCACACCCTGCGGTGCACATAAATGAAACATTTGTTTACAAAAAAATATTATTACATCAAATTAATAAAAAAACTGTGTGCACACATCCTGCTGCGCACATCTCCTGCTGTGCACATCTCCTGCGTTGCACATCTCCTGCGGCGCACATCTCCTGCGGTGCACATCTCCTGCTGCGCACATCTCAAGTGGTGCACATCTCCTGCTGAGCACATCTCCTGCGGCACACATCTCCTGCTGCGCACATCTCCTGCGGTGCACATCTCCTGCGGCGCAAATCTCCTGCTGCACACATCTCCTGCATTGCAGAACATAAGATGCACATAAATAAAATTAATAAAAAAACTGTGCGCACACATCCTGCGGCGCACATCTCCTGCGGTGCACATCTCCTGCGGTGCACATCTCCTGCTGCGCACATATTCTGCGGTGCACATCTCCGCACACATCCTGCGGCGCACATCTCCTGCGGCACTCATCTCCTGCGGCGCATATCTCCTGCGTACACATCTCCTGCGGTGCATATCTCATGCTGAGCACATCTCCTGCGGTGTACATCTCCTGCGGTGCACATCTCCTGCTGCGCACATCTCCGGCGGTGCATATCTCTTGCGGCGCACATCCTGCGCTGCACATATCCTGCGGTGCACATCTCCTGAGGCGCACATCTCCTGCGGTGCACATCTCCTGCGGAGCACATCTCCGGCGGTGCACATCTCTTGCGGCACACATCCTGTGGCGCACACCCTTCGTTGCACATAAATGAAACATTTATTTACAAAAAATTTATAATAATTAACTCAAATTAATAAAAAAAACTGTGCGCACACATCCTGCGGCGCAAATCTCCTGCTGCGCACATCTCCTGCATTGCAGAACATGCGGTGCACATAAATAAAATTAATAAAAAAACTGTGCGCACACATCCTGCGGCGCACATCTCCTGCGTGCCAATCTCCTGCTGCGCACATCTCCTGCGGTGCACATCTCCTGCGGTGCACATCTCCTGCTGCGCACATCTCCTGCGGTGCACATCTCCGCACACATCCTGCGGCGCACATCTTCTGCGGCACTCATCTCCTGCGGCGCATATCTCCTGCGTACACATCTCCTGCGGTGCACATCTCCTGCTGCGCACATCTCCTGCTATGTACATCTCCTGCGGCGCACATCTCCTGCGGCGCACTTCTCCTGCGTGCACATCTCCTGCGTGCACATCTCCTGCGGTGCACATCTCCAGTGGCGCACATCTCCTGCTGCGCAAATCTCCTGCAGTGACCCTCCCTCGTCGCACACCCTGCGGTGCACATAAATGAAACATTTATTTACAAAAAATAATAATAGTTAACTCAAATTCCTAAAAAAACTGTGCGCACACATCCTGCGGCGCACATCTCCTGCGGCACTCATCTCCTGCGGCGCATATCTCCTGCGTACACATCTCCTGCGGTGCACATCTCCTGCTGCGCACATCTCCTGCGGTGTACATCTCCTGCGGCGCACATCTCCTGCGGCGCACATCTCCTGCTGCGCACATCTCCTGTGGTGCACATCTCCTGTTGCGCACATCTCCTGCTGAGCACATCTCCTGCGGCACACATCTCCTGCTGCGCACATCTCCTGCGGTGCACATCTCCTGCTGCGCACATTTCCGGCGGTGCACATCTCTTGCGGCGCACACCCTGCGGTGCACATAAATGAAACATTTACTTACAAAAAAAAATAATAATTAATAATTATAATAATAATTATAATAATTAACTCAAATTAATAAAAAAAACTGTGCGCACACATCCTGCGGCGCACATCTCCTGCGTGCTAATCTCCTGCGTGCACTTCTCCTGCGGTGCACATCTCCTGCGGCGCACATCTCCTGCGGTGCACATCTCCTGCTGCGCACATCTCCTGTGGTGCACATCTCCTGTTGCACACATCTCCTGGGGTGCATATCTCTTGCGGTGCACATCCTGCGTTGCGAACCCTGCGTTGCACATAAATAAAACAGTTATTTACAAAAAAAATTAAAATTAAATCATATTAATAAAAAAACTGCGGCACACATCTCCTGCTGCGCATATCGCCTGCGGCGCACATCTCCTGCAGCGCACATCTCAAGTGGTGCACATCTCCTGCTGAGCACATCTCCTGCGGCACACATCTCCTGCTGCGCACATCTCCTGCGGTGCACATCTCCTGCTGCGCACATTTCCGGCGGTGCACATCTCTTGTGGCGCACACCCTGCGGTGCACATAAATGAAACATTTACTTACAAAAAAAAATAATAATTAACTCAAATTAATAAAAAAACTGTGCGCACTAATCCTGCAGCGCACATCTCCTGCTCTGCACATCTCCTGCTGCGCACATCTCCTGCTCTGCACATCTCCTGCTCTGCACATCTCCTGCTGCGCACATCTTCTGCGGCACACATCTCCTGCGTTGCACATCTCCTGCGTGCAGATCTCCTGCGGCGCACATCTCCTGCGGTGAACATCTCATGCTGCGCACATCTCCTGCGGTGTACATCTCCTGCGGTGCACATCTCCTGCTGCGCACATCTCCGGCGGTGCATATCTCTTGCGGCGCACATCCTGCGGCGCACATCTCCTGCGGTGCACATCTCCTGAGGCTCACATCTCCTGCGGTGCACATCTCCTGCGGTGCACATCTCCTGCTGCGCACATCTCCGGCGGTGCACATCTCTTGCGGCACACATCCTGTGGCGCACACCCTTCGTTGCACATAAATGAAACAATTATTTACAAAAAATTTATAATAATTAACTCAAATTAATAAAAAAACTGTGCGCACACATCCTGCGGCGCAAATCTCCTGCTTCGCACATCTCCTGCATTGCAGAACATAAGATGCACATAAATAAAATTAATAAAAAAACTGTGGGCACACATCCTGCGGCGCACATCTCCTGCGGCGCACATCTCCTGCGGTGCACATCTCCTGCTATGTACATCTCCTGCGGCGCACATCTCCTGCGGCGCACATCTCCTGCGTGCACATCTCCTGCTATGTACATCTCCTGCGGCGCACATCTCCTGCGGCGCACATCTCCTGCGTGCACATCTCCTGCGTGCACATCTCCTGCGGTGCACATCTCCTGCTATGTACATCTCCTGCGGCGCACATCTCCTGCTGCGCACATCTCCTGCGGTGCACATCTCCTGCTGCGCACATTTCCGGCGGTGCACATCTCTTGCGGCGCACACCCTGCGGTGCACATAAATGAAACATTTACTTACAAAAAAATATTATTACATCAAATTAATAAAAAAACTGTGTGCACACATCCTGCTGCGCACATCTCCTGCTGTGCACATCTCCTGCGTTGCACATCTCCTGCGGCGCACATCTCCTGCGGTGCACATCTCCTGCTGCGCACATCTCAAGTGGTGCACATCTCCTGCTGAGCACATCTCCTGCGGCACACATCTCCTGCTGCGCACATCTCCTGCGGTGCACATCTCCTGCGGCGCAAATCTCCTGCTGCACACATCTCCTGCATTGCAGAACATAAGATGCACATAAATAAAATTAATAAAAAAACTGTGCGCACACATCCTGCGGCGCACATCTCCTGCGGTGCACATCTCCTGCGGTGCACATCTCCTGCTGCGCACATATTCTGCGGTGCACATCTCCGCACACATCCTGCGGCGCACATCTCCTGCGGCACTCATCTCCTGCGGTGCATATCTCATGCTGAGCACATCTCCTGCGGTGTACATCTCCTGCGGTGCACATCTCCTGCTGCGCACATCTCCGGCGGTGCACATCTCTTGCGGCACACATCCTGTGGCGCACACCCTTCGTTGCACATAAATGAAACATTTATTTACAAAAAATTTATAATAATTAACTCAAATTAATAAAAAAACTGTGCGCACACATCCTGCGGCGCAAATCTCCTGCTGCGCACATCTCCTGCATTGCAGAACATAAGATGCACATAAATAAAATTAATAAAAAAACTGTGCGCACACATCCTGCGGCGCACATCTCCTGCGGCGCACATCTCCTGCGGTGCACATCTCCTGCTATGTACATCTCCTGCGGCGCACATCTCCTGCGGCGCACATCTCCTGCGTGCACATCTCCTGCTATGTACATCTCCTGCGGCGCACATCTCCTGCGGCGCACATCTCCTGCGTGCACATCTCCTGCGTGCACATCTCCTGCGGTGCACATCTCCTGCTATGTACATCTCCTGCGGCGCACATCTCCTGCTGCGCACATCTCCTGCGGTGCACATCTCCTGCTGCGCACATTTCCGGCGGTGCACATCTCTTGCGGCGCACACCCTGCGGTGCACATAAATGAAACATTTACTTACAAAAAAAATAATAATTAACTCAAATTAATAAAAAAACTGTGCGCACTAATCCTGCAACGCACTTCTCCTGCTCTGCACATCTCCTGCTGCGCACATCTCCTGCTCTGCACATCTCCTGTGACGCACATCTCCTGCTGAGCACATCTTCTGCGGCACACATCTCCTGCGGTGCACATCTCCTGCTGCGCACATCTCCTGCGGTGCACATCTCTTGCGGCGCACACCCTGCGGTGCACATAAATGAAACATTTGTTTACAAAAAAATATTATTACATCAAATTAATAAAAAAACTGTGTGCACACATCCTGCTGCGCACATCTCCTGCTGTGCACATCTCCTGCGTTGCACATCTCCTGCGGCGCACATCTCCTGCGGTGCACATCTCCTGCTGCGCACATCTCAAGTGGTGCACATCTCCTGCTGAGCACATCTCCTGCGGCACACATCTCCTGCTGCGCACATCTCCTGCGGTGCACATCTCCTGCGGCGCAAATCTCCTGCTGCACACATCTCCTGCATTGCAGAACATAAGATGCACATAAATAAAATTAATAAAAAAACTGTGCGCACACATCCTGCGGCGCACATCTCCTGCGGTGCACATCTCCTGCGGTGCACATCTCCTGCTGCGCACATATTCTGCGGTGCACATCTCCGCACACATCCTGCGGCGCACATCTCCTGCGGCACTCATCTCCTGCGGCGCATATCTCCTGCGTACACATCTCCTGCGGTGCATATCTCATGCTGAGCACATCTCCTGCGGTGTACATCTCCTGCGGTGCACATCTCCTGCTGCGCACATCTCCGGCGGTGCATATCTCTTGCGGCGCACATCCTGCGGTGCACATATCCTGCGGTGCACATCTCCTGAGGCGCACATCTCCTGCGGTGCACATCTCCTGCGGAGCACATCTCCGGCGGTGCACATCTCTTGCGGCACACATCCTGTGGCGCACACCCTTCGTTGCACATAAATGAAACATTTATTTACAAAAAATTTATAATAATTAACTCAAATTAATAAAAAAAACTGTGCGCACACATCCTGCGGCGCAAATCTCCTGCTGCGCACATCTCCTGCATTGCAGAACATGCGGTGCACATAAATAAAATTAATAAAAAAACTGTGCGCACACATCCTGCGGCGCACATCTCCTGCGTGCCAATCTCCTGCTGCGCACATCTCCTGCGGTGCACATCTCCTGCGGTGCACATCTCCTGCTGCGCACATCTCCTGCGGTGCACATCTCCGCACACATCCTGCGGCGCACATCTTCTGCGGCACTCATCTCCTGCGGCGCATATCTCCTGCGTACACATCTCCTGCGGTGCACATCTCCTGCTGCGCACATCTCCTGCTATGTACATCTCCTGCGGCGCACATCTCCTGCGGCGCACTTCTCCTGCGTGCACATCTCCTGCGTGCACATCTCCTGCGGTGCACATCTCCAGTGGCGCACATCTCCTGCTGCGCAAATCTCCTGCAGTGACCCTCCCTCGTCGCACACCCTGCGGTGCACATAAATGAAACATTTATTTACAAAAAATAATAATAGTTAACTCAAATTCCTAAAAAAACTGTGCGCACACATCCTGCGGCGCACATCTCCTGCGGCACTCATCTCCTGCGGCGCATATCTCCTGCGTACACATCTCCTGCGGTGCACATCTCCTGCTGCGCACATCTCCTGCGGTGTACATCTCCTGCGGCGCACATCTCCTGCGGCGCACATCTCCTGCTGCGCACATCTCCTGTGGTGCACATCTCCTGTTGCGCACATCTCCTGCTGAGCACATCTCCTGCGGCACACATCTCCTGCTGCGCACATCTCCTGCGGTGCACATCTCCTGCTGCGCACATTTCCGGCGGTGCACATCTCTTGCGGCGCACACCCTGCGGTGCACATAAATGAAACATTTACTTACAAAAAAAAATAATAATTAATAATTATAATAATAATTATAATAATTAACTCAAATTAATAAAAAAAACTGTGCGCACACATCCTGCGGCGCACATCTCCTGCGTGCTAATCTCCTGCGTGCACTTCTCCTGCGGTGCACATCTCCTGCGGCGCACATCTCCTGCGGTGCACATCTCCTGCTGCGCACATCTCCTGTGGTGCACATCTCCTGTTGCACACATCTCCTGGGGTGCATATCTCTTGCGGTGCACATCCTGCGTTGCGAACCCTGCGTTGCACATAAATAAAACAGTTATTTACAAAAAAAATTAAAATTAAATCATATTAATAAAAAAACTGCGGCACACATCTCCTGCTGCGCATATCGCCTGCGGCGCACATCTCCTGCAGCGCACATCTCAAGTGGTGCACATCTCCTGCTGAGCACATCTCCTGCGGCACACATCTCCTGCTGCGCACATCTCCTGCGGTGCACATCTCCTGCTGCGCACATTTCCGGCGGTGCACATCTCTTGTGGCGCACACCCTGCGGTGCACATAAATGAAACATTTACTTACAAAAAAAAATAATAATTAACTCAAATTAATAAAAAAACTGTGCGCACTAATCCTGCAGCGCACATCTCCTGCTCTGCACATCTCCTGCTGCGCACATCTCCTGCTCTGCACATCTCCTGCTCTGCACATCTCCTGCTGCGCACATCTTCTGCGGCACACATCTCCTGCGTTGCACATCTCCTGCGTGCAGATCTCCTGCGGCGCACATCTCCTGCGGTGAACATCTCATGCTGCGCACATCTCCTGCGGTGTACATCTCCTGCGGTGCACATCTCCTGCTGCGCACATCTCCGGCGGTGCATATCTCTTGCGGCGCACATCCTGCGGCGCACATCTCCTGCGGTGCACATCTCCTGAGGCTCACATCTCCTGCGGTGCACATCTCCTGCGGTGCACATCTCCTGCTGCGCACATCTCCGGCGGTGCACATCTCTTGCGGCACACATCCTGTGGCGCACACCCTTCGTTGCACATAAATGAAACAATTATTTACAAAAAATTTATAATAATTAACTCAAATTAATAAAAAAACTGTGCGCACACATCCTGCGGCGCAAATCTCCTGCTTCGCACATCTCCTGCATTGCAGAACATAAGATGCACATAAATAAAATTAATAAAAAAACTGTGGGCACACATCCTGCGGCGCACATCTCCTGCGGCGCACATCTCCTGCGGTGCACATCTCCTGCTATGTACATCTCCTGCGGCGCACATCTCCTGCGGCGCACATCTCCTGCGTGCACATCTCCTGCTATGTACATCTCCTGCGGCGCACATCTCCTGCGGCGCACATCTCCTGCGTGCACATCTCCTGCGTGCACATCTCCTGCGGTGCACATCTCCTGCTATGTACATCTCCTGCGGCGCACATCTCCTGCTGCGCACATCTCCTGCGGTGCACATCTCCTGCTGCGCACATTTCCGGCGGTGCACATCTCTTGCGGCGCACACCCTGCGGTGCACATAAATGAAACATTTACTTACAAAAAAATAATAATTAACTCAAATTAATAAAAAAACTGTGCGCACTAATCCTGCAACGCACATCTCCTGCTCTGCACATCTCCTGCTGCGCACATCTCCTGCTCTGCACATCTCCTGTGACGCACATCTCCTGCTGCGCACATCTTCTGCGGCACACATCTCCTGCGGTGCACATCTCCTGCTGCGCACATCTCCTGCAGTGCACATCTCTTGCGGCGCACATCCTGCGGCGCACACCCTGCGGTGCACATAAATGAAACATTTGTTTACAAAAAAATATTATTACATCAAATTAATAAAAAAACTGTGTGCACACATCCTGCTGCGCACATCTCCTGCTGTGCACATCTCCTGCGATGCACATCTCCTGCGGCGCACATCTCCTGCGGTGCACATCTCCTGCTGCGCACATCTCAAGTGGTGCACATCTCCTGCTGAGCACATCTCCTGCGGCACACATCTCCTGCTGCGCACATTTCCTGCGGTGCACATCTCCTGCGGCGCACATCTCCTGCGGTGCACATCTCCTGCTGCGCACATCTCCTGCTCTGCACATCTCCTGCTCTGCACATCTCCTGCTGCGCACATCTTCTGCGGCACACATCTCCTGCGTGCACATCTCCTGCAGCGCACATCTCCAGTGGCGCACATCTCCTGCTGCGCAAATCTCCTGCAGTGACCCTCCCTCGTCGCACACCCTGCGGTGCACATAAATGAAACATTTATTTACAAAAAATAATAATAATTAACTCAAATTCCTAAAAAAACTTTGCGCACACATCCTGCGGCGCACATCTCTTGCGGCACTCATCTCCTGCGGCGCATATCTCCTGCGTACACATCTCCTGCGGTGCACATCTCCTGCTGCGCACATCTCCGCCGGTGCATATCTCTTGCGGCGCACCTCCTGCGGCGCACACCCTGCGTTGCACATAAATGAAACATTTATTTACAAAAAATAAAAAAATAAAATCAAATTAATAAAAAAACTGCGGCACACATCTCCTGCTGCGCATATCGCCTGCGGCGCACATCTCCTGCTATGTACATCTCCTGCGACTCACATCTCCTGCGGCGCACATCTCCTGCAGTGCACATCTCCTGCTGCGCACATCTCCTGCGGTGCAAATCTCTTTCGGCGCACATCCTGCGGCGCACACCCTGCGTTGCACATAAATGAAACATTTATTTACAAAAAATAAAAAAATCAAATCAAATTAATAAAAAAACTGCGGCACACATCTCCTGCTGCGCATATCGCCTGCGGCGCACATCTCCTGCTATGTACATCTCCTGCGACTCACATCTCCTGCGGCGCACATCTCCTGCAGTGCACATCTCCTGCTGCGCACATCTCCTGCGGTGCACATCTCTTGCGGCGCACATCCTGCGGCGCACACCCTGCGTTGCACATAAATGAAACATTTATTTAAAAAGAAAATTATAATAATTAACTCAAATTAATAAAAAAACTGTGCGCACACATCCTGCGGCGCAAATCTCCTGCTGCGCACATCTTCTGCTTTGCAGAACATAAGATGCACATAAATAAAATTAATAAAAAAACTGTGCGCACACATCCTGCGGCGCACATCTCCTGCGGCGCACATCTCCTGCGGTGCACATCTCCTGCTATGTACATCTCCTGCGGCGCACATCTTCTGCGGCGCACATCTCCTGCGTGCACATCTCCTGCTATGTACATCTCCTGCGGCGCACATCTCCTGCGGCGCACATCTCCTGCGTGCACATATCCTGCGTGCACATCTCCTGCGGTGCACATCTCCTGCTATGTACATCTCCTGCGGCGCACATCTCCTGCGGCGCACATCTCCTGCTATGTACATCTCCTGCGGCGCACATCTCCTGCGGCGCACATCTCCTGCGTGCACATCTCCTGCGGTGCACATCTCCAGTGGCGCACATCTCCTGCTGCGCAAATCTCCTGCAGTGACCCTCCCTCGTCGCACACCCTGCGGTGCACATAAATGAAACATTTATTTATAAAAAATAATAATAATTAACTCAAATTCCTAAAAAAACTGTGCGCACACATCCTGCGGCGCACATCTCCTGCGGCACTCATCTCCTGCGGCGCATATCTCCTGCGTACACATCTCCTGCGGTGCACATCTCCTGCTGAGCACATCTCCTGCGGTGTACATCTCCTGCGGTGCAAATCTCCTGCCGCGCACATCTCCGGCGGCGGTGCACATCCTGCGGCGCACACCCTTCGTTGCACATAAATGAAACATTTATTTACAAATAAATTATAATAATTAACTCAAATTAATAAAAAAACTGTGCGCACACATCCTGCGGCGCACATCTCCTGCGTGCTAATCTCCTGCGTGCACTTCTCCTGCGGTGCACATCTCCTGCGGTGCACATCTCCTGCTGCGCACATCTCCTGTGGTGCACATCTCCTGTTGCGCACATCTCCTGCGGTGCATATCTCTTGCGGCGCACATCCTGCGTTGCGAACCCTGCGTTGCACATAAATAAAACAGTTATTTACAAAAAAATTAAAATTAAATCATATTAATAAAAAAACTGCGGCACACATCTCCTGCTGCGCATATCGCCTGCGGCGCACATCTCCTGCAGCGCGCATATCAAGTGGTGCACATCTCCTGCTGAGCACATCTCCTGCGGCACACATCTCCTGCTGCGCACATCTCCTGCGGTGCACATCTCCTGCGGCGCACATCTCCTGCGGTGCACATCTCCTGCTATGTACATCTCCTGCGGCGCACATCTTCTGCGGCGCACATCTCCTGCGTGCACTTCTCCTGCGTGCACATCTCCTGCGGCGCACATCTCCAGTGGCGCACATCTCCTGCTGCGCAAATCTCCTGCAGTGACCCTCCCTCGTCGCACACCCTTCGTTGCACATAAATGAAACATTTATTTACAAAAAATTTATAATAATTAACTCAAATTAATAAAAAAACTGTGCGCACACATCCTGCGGCGCAAATCTCCTGCTGCGCACATCTCCTGCATTGCAGAACATGCGGTGCACATAAATAAAATTAATAAAAAAACTGTGCGCACACATCCTGCGGCGCACATCTCCTGCGTGCCAATCTCCTGCTGCGCACATCTCCTGCGGTGCACATCTCCTGCGGTGCACATCTCCTGCGGTGCACATCTCCTGCTGCGCACATCTCCTGCGGTGCACATCTCCGCACACATCCTGCGGCGCACATCTTCTGCGGCACTCATCTCCTGCGGCGCATATCTCCTGCGTACACATCTCCTGCTGCGCACATCTCCTGCTATGTACATCTCCTGCGGCGCACATCTCCTGCGGCGCACATCTCCTGCTGCGCAAATCTCCTGCAGTGACCCTCCCTCGTCGCACACCCTGCGGTGCACATAAATGAAACATTTATTTACAAAAAATAATAATAATTAACTCAAATTCCTAAAAAAACTGTGCGCACACATCCTGCGGCGCACATCTCCTGCGTGCACATCTCCTGCGTGCACATCTCCTGCGGTGCACATCTCCTGCTATGTACATCTCCTGCAGCGCACATCTCCTGCGGCGCACATCTCCTGCGTGCACATCTCCTGCGTGCACATCTCCTGCGGCGCACATCTCCAGTGGCGCACATCTCCTGCTGCGCAAATCTCCTGCAGTGAACCTCCCTCGTCGCACACCCTGCGGTGCACATAAATGAAACATTTATTTACAAAAAATAATAATAATTAACTCAAATTCCTAAAAAAACTGTGCGCACACATCCTGCGGCGCACATCTCCTGCGGTACTCATCTCCTGCGGCGCATATCTCCTGCGTACACATCTCCTGCGGTGCACATCTCCTGCTGCGCACATCTCCTGCGGTGCACATCTCCGGACACATCCTGCATCGCACATCTCCTGCGGCGCATATCTCCTGCGTACACATCTCCTGCGGTGCACATCTCATGCTGCGCACATCTCCTGCGGTGCATATCTCTTGCGGCGCACATCCTGCGGCGCACACCCTGCGTTGCACATAAATGAAACATTTATTTACAAAAAAATTATAATAATTAACTCAAATTAATAAAAAAACTATGCACACACATCCTGCGGCGCAAATCTCCTGCTGCGCACATCTCCTGCATTGCAGAACATAAGATGCACATAAATAAAATTAATAAAAAAACTGTGCGCACACATCCTGCGGCGCACATCTCCTGCGGTGCACATCTCCTGCGGTGCACATCTCCTGCTGCGCACATATTCTGCGGTGCACATCTCATGCTGAGCACATCTCCTGCGGTGTACATCTCCTGCGGTGCACATCTCCTGCTGCGCACATCTCCTGCGGTGCAAATCTCCTGCGGAGCACATCTCCTGCGGAGCACATCTCCGGCGGTGCACATCTCTTGCGGCACACATCCTGTGGCGCACACCCTTCGTTGCACATAAATGAAACATTTATTTACAAAAAATTTATAATAATTAACTCAAATTAATAAAAAAACTGTGCGCACACATCCTGCGGCGCAAATCTCCTGCTGCGCACATCTCCTGCATTGCAGAACATGCGGTCACATCTCCTGCGGTGCACATCTCCTGCTGAGCACATCTCCTGCGGTGTACATCTCCTGCGGTGCACATCTCCTGCCGCGCACATCTCCGGCGGCGGTGCACATCCTGCGGCGCACACCCTTCGTTGCACATAAATGAAACATTTATTTACAAATAAATTATAATAATTAACTCAAATTAATAAAAAAACTGTGAGCACACATCCTGCGGCGCACATCTCCTGCGTGCTAATCTCCTGCGTGCACTTCTCCTGCGGTGCACATCTCCTGCGGAGCACATCTCCTGCGGTGTACATCTCCTGCGGTGCACATCTCCTGCCGCGCACATCTCCGGCGGCGGTGCACATCCTGCGGCGCACATCTCCTGCGTGCACATCTCCTGCTATGTACATCTCCTGCGGCGCACATCTCCTGCGGCGCACAACTCCTGCGTGCACATCTCCTGCGTGCACATCTCCTGCGGTGCACATCTCCTGCTATGTACATCTCCTGCGGCGCACATCTCCTGCGGCGCACATCTCCTGCGTACACATCTCCTGCTATGTACATCTCCTGCGGCACACATCTCCTGCGGCACTCATCTCCTGCGGCGCATATCTCCTGCGTACACATCTCCTGCGGTGCACATCTCCTGCTGCGCACATCTCCTGCGGTGTACATCTCCTGCGGTGCACATCTCCTGCCGCGCACATCTCCGGCGGCGGTGCACATCCTGCGGCGCACACCCTTCGTTGCACATAAATGAAACATTTATTTACAAATAAATTATAATAATTAACTCAAATTAATAAAAACACTGTGCGCACACATCCTGCGCCACACATCTCCTGCGTGCTAATCTCCTGCGTGCACTTCTCCTGCGGTGCACATCTCCTGCGGAGCACATCTCCTGCGGTGCACATCTCCTGCTGCGCACATCTCCTGTGGTGCACATCTCCTGTTGCGCACATCTCCTGCGGTGCATATCTCTTGCGGCGCACATCCTGCGTTGCGAACCCTGCGTTGCACATAAATAAAACAGTTATTTACAAAAAAATTAAAATTAAATCATATTAATAAAAAAACTGCGGCACACATCTCCTGCTGCGCATATCGCCTGCGGCGCACATCTCCTGCAGCGCACATCTCAAGTGGTGCACATCTCCTGCTGAGCACATCTCCTGCGGCACACATCTCCTGCTGCGCACATCTCCTGCAGTGCACATCTCCTGCGGCGCACATCTCCTGCGGTGCACATCTCCTGCTATGTACATCTCCTGCGGTGCACATCTCCGCACACATCCTGCGTCGCACATCTCCTGCGGCGCATATCTCCTGCGTACACATCTCCTGCGGTGCACATCTCCGCACACATCCTGCGGCGCACATCTTCTGCGGCACTCATCTCCTGCGGCGCACATCTCCTGCGTGCACATCTCCTGCGTGCACATCTCCTGCGGTGCACATCTCCTGCTATGTACATCTCCTGCGGCGCACATCTCCTGCGGCGCACATCTCCTGCGTGCACATCTCCTGCGTGCACATCTCCTGCGTGCACATCTCCTGCGGCGCACATCTCCAGTGGCGCACATCTCCTGCTGCGCAAATCTCCTGCAGTGACCCTCCCTCGTCGCACACCCTGCGGTGCACATAAATGAAACATTTATTTACAAAAAATAATAATAATTAACTCAAATTCCTAAAAAAACTGTGCGCACACATCCTGCGGCGCACATCTCCTGCGGCACTCATCTCCTGCGGCGCATATCTCCTGCGTACACATCTCCTGCGGTGCACATCTCCTGCTGCGCACATCTCCTGCGGTGTACATCTCCTGCGGTGCACATCTCCTGCCGCGCACATCTCCGGCGGCAGTGCACATCCTGCGGCGCACACCCTTCGTTGCACATAAATGAAACATTAATTTACAAATAAATTATAATAATTAACTCAAATTAATAAAAAAACTGTGCGCACACATCCTGCGGCATACATCTCCTGCGGCGCACATCTCCTGCGGTGCACATCTCCTGCTGCGCACATCTCCTGCGGTGCACATCTCCACACACATCCTGCGTCGCACATCTCCTGCGGCGCATATCTCCTGCGTACACATCTCCTGCGGTGCACATCTCATGCTGCGCACATCTCCTGCGGTGCATATCTCTTGCGGCGCACATCCTGCAGCGCACACCCTGCGTTGCACATAAATGAAACATTTATTTACAAAAAAATTATAATAATTAACTCAAATTAATAAAAAAACTATGCGAACACATCCTGCGGCGCAAATCTCCTGCTGCACACATCTCCTGCATTGCAGAACATAAGATGCACATAAATAAAATTAATAAAAAAACTGTGCGCACACATCCTGCGGCGCACATCTCCTGCGGTGCACATCTCCTGCTGCGCACATATTCTGCGGTGCACATCTCTGCACACATCCTGCGGAGCACATCTCCTGCGGCACTCATCTCCTGCGGCGCATATCTCCTGCGTACACATCTCCTGCGGTGCACATCTCATGCTGAGCACATCTCCTGCGGTGTACATCTCCTGCGGTGCACATCTCATGCTGCGCACATCTCCTGCGGTGCATATCTCTTGCGGCGCACATCCTGCGGCGCACACCCTGCGTTGCACATAAATGAAACATTTATTTACAAAAAAATTATAATAATTAACTCAAATTAATAAAAAAACTATGCGCACACATCCTGCGGCGCAAATCTCCTGCTGCGCACATCTCCTGCATTGCAGAACATAAGATGCACATAAATAAAATTAATAAAAAAACTGTGCGCACACATCCTGCGGCGCACATCTCCTGCGGTGCACATCTCCTGCGGTGCACATCTCCTGCTGCGCACATATTCTGCGGTGCACATCTCTGCACACATCCTGCGGCGCACATCTCCTGCGGCACTCATCTCCTGCGGCGCATATCTCCTGCGTACACATCTCCTGCGGTGCACATCTCATGCTGAGCACATCTCCTGCGGTTTACATCTCCTGCGGTGCACATCTCCTGCTGCGCACATCTCCGGCGGTGCATATCTCTTGCGGCGCACATCCTGCGGCGCACATATCCTGCGGTGCACATCTCCTGAGGCGCACATCTCCTGCGGTGCAAATCTCCTGCGGAGCACATCTCCGGCGGTGCACATCTCTTGCGGCACACATCCTGTGGCGCACACCCTTCGTTGCACATAAATGAAACATTTATTTACAAAAAATTTATAATAATTAACTCAAATTAATAAAAAAACTGTGCGCACACATCCTGCGGCGCAAATCTCCTGCTGCGCACATCTCCTGCATTGCAGAACATGCGGTGCACATAAATAAAATTAATAAAAAAACTGTGCGCACACTTCCTGCGGCGCACATCTCCTGCGTGCCAATCTCCTGCTGCGCACATCTCCTGCGGTGCACATCTCCTGCGGTGCACATCTCCTGCTGCGCACATCTCCTGCGGTGCACATCTCCGCACACATCCTGCGGCGCACATCTTCTGCGGCACTCATCTCCTGCGGCGCATATCTCCTGCGTACACATCTCCTGCGGTGCACATCTCCTGCTGCGCACATCTCCTGCTATGTACATCTCCTGCGGCGCACATCTCCTGCAGCGCACTTCTCCTGCGTGCACATCTCCTGCAGTGACCCTCCCTCGTCGCACACCCTGCGGTGCACATAAATGAAACATTTATTTACAAAAAATAATAATAATTAACTCAAATTCCTAAAAAAACTGTGCGCACACATCCTGCGGCGCACATCTCCTGCGGCACTCATCTCCTGCGGCGCATATCTCCTGCGAACACATCTCCTGCGGTGCACATCTCCTGCTGCGCACATCTCCTGCGGTGCAAATCTCCTGCCGCGCACATCTCCGGCGGCGGCGCACATCCTGCGGCGCACACCCTTCGTTGCACATAAATGAAACATTTATTTACAAATAAATTATAATAATTAACTCAAATTAATAAAAAAACTGTATGCACACCTCCTGCGGCGCACATCTCCTGCGTGCTAATCTCCTGCGTGCACTTCTCCTGCGGTGCACATCTCCTGCGGCGCACATCTCCTGCGGTGCACATCTCCTGCTGCGCACATCTCCTGCGGTGCATATCTCTTGCGGCGCACATCCTGCGTTGCGAACCCTGCGTTGCACATAAATGAAACAGTTATTTACAAAAAAAATTAAAATGAAATCATATTAATAAAAACACTGCGGCACACATCTCCTACTGCGCATATCGCCTGCGGCGCACATCTCCTGCAGCGCACATCTCAAGTGGTGCACATCTCCTGCTGAGCACATCTCCTGCGGCACACATCTCCTGCTGCGCACATCTCCTGCGGTGCACATCTCCTGCTGCGCACATTTCCGGCGGTGCACATCTCTTGCGGCGCACACCCTGCGGTGCACATAAATGAAACATTTACTTACAAAAAAAAAATAATAGTTAACTCAAATTAATAAAAAAACTGTGCGCACTAATCCTGCAATACACATCTCCTGCTCTGCACATCTCCTGCTGCGCAGATCTCCTGCTCTGCACATCTCCTGTGATGCACATCTCCTGCTGCGCACATCTTCTGCGGCACACATCTCCTGCGGTGCACATCTCCTGCTGCGCACATCTCCTGCGGTGCACATCTCTTGCGGCGCACATCCTGCGGCGCACACCCTGCGGTGCACATAAATGAAACATTTATTTACAAAAAAATATTATTACATCAAATTAATGAAAAAACTGTGTGCACACATCCTGCTGCGCACATCTCCTGCTGTGCACATCTCCTGCGTTGCACATCTCCTGCGTGCAGATCTCCTGCGGCGCACATCTCCTGCGGTGCACATCTCCGGTGGCGCATTTCGCCTGCGGCGCACATCTCCTGCTTTGTACATCTCCTGCGGCGCACATCTCCTGCGTGCACATCTCCTGCTATGTACATCTCCTGCGGCGCACATCTCCTGCGGCGCACATCTCCTGCGTGCACATCTCCTGCGTGCACATCGCCTGCGGTGCACATCTCCAGTGGCGCAGATCTCCTGCTGCGCAAATCTCCTGCAGTGACCCTCCCTCGTCGCACACCCTGCGGTGCACATAAATGAAACATTTATTTACAAAAAATAATAATAATTAACTCAAATTCCTAAAAAAACTGTGCGCACACATCCTGCGGCGCACATCTCCTGCGGCACTCATCTCCTGCGGTGCATATCTCCTGCGTACACATCTCCTGCGGCGCACATCTCCTGCGGTGCACATCTCCTGCTGCGCAAATCTCCGGCGGTGCACATCTCTTGCGGCGCACATCCTGCGGCGCACACCCTTCGTTGCACATGAATGAAACATTTATTTACAATAAAATTATAATAATTAACTCAAATTAATAAAAAAACTGTGCGCACACATCCTGTGGCGCAAATCTCCTGCTGCGCACATCTCCTGCATTGCAGAACATGCAGTGCACATAAATAAAATTAATAAAAAAACTGTGCGCACACATCCTGCGGCGCACATCTCCTGCGGCGCACATCTCCTGCGGTGCACATCTCCTGCTGCGCACATCTCCTGCGGTGCACATCTCCGCACACATCCTGCGTCGCACATCTCCTGCGGCGCATATCTCCTGCGTACACATCTCCTGCGGTGCACATCTCCTGCTGCGCACATCTCCGGCGGTGCATATCTCTTGCGGCGCACATCCTGCGGCGCACATCTCCTGCGGTGCACATCTCCTGAGGCTCACATCTCCTGCGGTGCACATCTCCTGCGGTGCACTTCCTGCGGCGCACACCCTTCGTTGCACATAAATGAAACATTTATTTACAAATAAATTATAATAATTAACTCAAATTAATAAAAAAACTGTGCGCACACATCCTGCGGCGCACATCTCCTGCGTGCTAATCTCCTGCGTGCACTTCTCCTGCGGTGCACATCTCCTGCGGTGCACATCTCCTGCTGCGCACATCTCCTGTGGTGCACATCTCCTGTTGCGCACATCTCCTGTGGTGCATATCTCTTGCGGCGCACATCCTGCGTTGCGAACCCTGCGTTGCACATAAATAAAACAGTTATTTACAAAAAAAATTAAAATTAAATCATATTAATAAAAAAACTGCGGCAAACATCTCCTGCTGCGCATATCGCCTGCGGCGCACATCTCCTGCAGCGCACATCTCAAGTGGTGCACATCTCCTGCTGAGCACATCTCCTGCGGCACACATCTCCTGCTGCGCACATCTCCTGCGTGCAGATCTCCTGCGGCGCACATCTCCTGCGGTGAACATCTCATGCTGCGCACATCTCCTGCGGTGTACATCTCCTGCGGTGCACATCTCCTGCTGCGCACATCTCCGGCGGTGCATATCTCTTGCGGCGCACATCCTGCGGCGCACATCTCCTGCGGTGCACATCTCCTGAGGCTCACATCTCCTGCGGTGCACATCTCCTGCGGTGCACATCTCCGGCTGCGCACATCTCCGGCGGTGCACATCTCTTGCGGCACACATCCTGTGGCGCACACCCTTCGTTGCACATAAATGAAACATTTATTTACAAAAAATTTATAATAATTAACTCAAATTAATAAAAAAACTGTGCGCACACATCCTGCGGCGCAAATCTCCTGCTGCGCACATCTCCTGCATTGCAGAACATAAGATGCACATAAATAAAATTAATAAAAAAACTGTGCGCACACATCCTGCGGCGCACATCTCCTGCGGCGCACATCTCCTGCGTGCACATCTCCTGCGTGCACATCTCCTGCGGTGCACATCTCCTGCGGTGTACATCTCCTGCGGTGTACATCTCCTGCGGTGCACATCTCCTGCCGCGCACATCTCCGGCGGCGGTGCACATCCTGCGGCGCACACCCTTCGTTGCACATAAATGAAACATTTATTTACAAATAAATTATAATAATTAACTCAAATTAATAAAAACACTGTGCGCACACATCCTGCGGCACACATCTCCTGCGTGCTAATCTCCTGCGTGCACATCCTGCGGCGCACATCTCCTGCGGCACTCATCTCCTGCGGCGCATATCTCCTGCGAACACATCTCCTGCGGTGCACATCTCCTGCTGCGCACATCTCCTGCGGTGCAAATCTCCTGCCGCGCACATCTCCGGCGGCGGCGCACATCCTGCGGCGCACACCCTTCGTTGCACATAAATGAAACATTTATTTACAAATAAATTATAATAATTAACTCAAATTAATAAAAAAACTGTATGCACACCTCCTGCGGCGCACATCTCCTGCGTGCTAATCTCCTGCGTGCACATCTCCTGCGGTGCACGTCTCCTGCTGCGCACATCTCCTGTGGTGCACATCTCCTGTTGCGCACATCTCCTGCGGTGCATATCTCTTGCGGCGCACATCCTGCGTTGCGAACCCTGCGTTGCACATAAATAAAACAGTTATTTACAAAAAAATTAAAATTAAATCATATTAAGAAAAACACTGCGGCACACATCTCCTGCTGCGCATATCGCCTGCGGCGCACATCTCCTGCAGCGCACATCTCAAGTGGTGCACATCTCCTGCTGAGCACATCTCCTGCGGCACACATCTCCTGCTGCGCACATCTCCTGCGGTGCACATCTCCTGCTGCGCACATTTCCGGCGGTGCACATCTCTTGCGGCGCACACCCTGCGGTGCACATAAATGAAACATTTACTTACAAAAAAAAAATAATAATTAACTCAAATTAATAAAAAAACTGTGCGCACTAATCCTGCAACGCACATCTCCTGCTCTGCACATCTCCTGCTGCGCACATCTCCTGCTCTGCACATCTCCTGCGTTGCACATCTCCTGCGTGCAGATCTCCTGCGGCGCACATCTCCTGCGGTGCACATCCCCGGTGGCGCATATCGCCTGCGGCGCACATCTCCTGCTTTGTACATCTCCTGCGGCGCACATGTCCTGCGTGCAAATCTCCTGCTATAGACATCTCCTGCGGCGCACATCTCCTGCGGCGCACATCTCCTGCGTGCACATCTCCTGCGTGCACATCTCCTGCGGTGCACATCTCCAGTGGCGCACATCTCCTGCGGTGCACATCTTCTGCTGCGCACATCTCCTGTGGTGCACATCTCCTGCGGCACTCATCTCCTGCGACGCATATCTCCTGCGTACACATCTCCTGCGGTGCACATCTCCTGCTGCGCACATCTCCGCCGGTGCATTTCTCTTGCGGCGCACCTCCTGCGGCGCACACCCTGCGTTGCACATAAATGAAACATTTATTTACAAAAAATAAAAAAATAAAATCAAATTAATAAAAAATCTGCGACACACATCTCCTGCTGCGCATATCGCCTGCGGCGCACATCTCCTGCTATGTACATCTCCTGCGACTCACATCTCCTGCGGCGCACATCTCTTGCGGCGCACATCCTGCGGCGCACACCCTGCGTTGCAGAACATAAGATGCACATAAATAAAATTAATAAAAAAACTGTGCGCACACATCCTGCGGCGCACATCTCCTGCGGCGCACATCTCCTGCGGTGCACATCTCAAGTGGTGCACATCTCCTGCTGAGCACATCTCCTGCAGCACACATCTCCTGCTGCGCACGTCTCCTGCGGTGCACATCTCCTGCTGCGCACATTTCCGGCAGTGCACGTCTCTTGCGGCGCACACCCTGCGGTGCACATAAATGAAACATTTACTTACAAAAAAAAAATAACAATTAACTCAAATTAATAAAAAAACTGTGCGCACTAATCCTGCAACGCACATCTCCTGCTCTGCACATCTCCTGCTGCGCACATCTCCTGCTCTGCACATCTCCTGTGACGCACATCTCCTGCTGCGCACATCTTCTGCGGCACACATCTCCTGCGGTGCACATCTCCTGCTGCGCACATCTCCTGCAGTGCACATCTCTTGCGCACACATCCTGCGGCGCAAATCTCCTGCTGCGCACATCTCCTGCATTGCAGAACATATGATGCACATAAATAAAATTAATAAAAAAACTGTGCGCACACATCCTGCGGCGCACATCTCCTGCGGCGCACATCTCCTGCGGTGCAAATCTCCTGCTATGTACATCTCCTGCGGTGCACATTTCCTGCGGCGCACATCTACTGCGTGCACATCTCCTGCTATGTACATCTCCTGCGGCGCACATCTCCTGCGGCGCACATCTCCTGCGTGCACATCTCCTGCGCGCACATCTCCTGCTGCGCAAATCTCCTGCAGTGACCCTCCCTCGTCGCACACCCTGCGGTGCACATAAATGAAACATTTATTTACAAAAAATTTATAATAATTAACTCAAATTAATAAAAAAACTGTGCGCACACATCCTGCGGCGCAAATCTCCTGCTGCGCACATCTCCTGCATTGCAGAACATGCGGTGCACATAAATAAAATTAATAAAAAAACTGTGCGCACACATCCTGCGGCGCACATCTCCTGCGTGCCAATCTCCTGCTGCGCACATCTCCTGCGGTGCACATCTCCTGCGGTGCACATCTCCTGCGGTGCACATCTCCTGCTGCGCACATCTCCTGCGGTGCACATCTCCGCACACATCCTGCGGCGCACATCTTCTGCGGCACTCATCTCCTGCGGCGCATATCTCCTGCGTACACATCTCCTGCTGCGCACATCTCCTGCTATGTACATCTCCTGCGGCGCACATCTCCTGCGGCGCACATCTCCTGCTGCGCAAATCTCCTGCAGTGACCCTCCCTCGTCGCACACCCTGCGGTGCACATAAATGAAACATTTATTTACAAAAAATAATAATAATTAACTCAAATTCCTAAAAAAACTGTGCGCACACATCCTGCGGCGCACATCTCCTGCGTGCACATCTCCTGCGTGCACATCTCCTGCGGTGCACATCTCCTGCTATGTACATCTCCTGCAGCGCACATCTCCTGCGGCGCACATCTCCTGCGTGCACATCTCCTGCGTGCACATCTCCTGCGGCGCACATCTCCAGTGGCGCACATCTCCTGCTGCGCAAATCTCCTGCAGTGAACCTCCCTCGTCGCACACCCTGCGGTGCACATAAATGAAACATTTATTTACAAAAAATAATAATAATTAACTCAAATTCCTAAAAAAACTGTGCGCACACATCCTGCGGCGCACATCTCCTGCGGTACTCATCTCCTGCGGCGCATATCTCCTGCGTACACATCTCCTGCGGTGCACATCTCCTGCTGCGCACATCTCCTGCGGTGCACATCTCCGGACACATCCTGCATCGCACATCTCCTGCGGCGCATATCTCCTGCGTACACATCTCCTGCGGTGCACATCTCATGCTGCGCACATCTCCTGCGGTGCATATCTCTTGCGGCGCACATCCTGCGGCGCACACCCTGCGTTGCACATAAATGAAACATTTATTTACAAAAAAATTATAATAATTAACTCAAATTAATAAAAAAACTATGCACACACATCCTGCGGCGCAAATCTCCTGCTGCGCACATCTCCTGCATTGCAGAACATAAGATGCACATAAATAAAATTAATAAAAAAACTGTGCGCACACATCCTGCGGCGCACATCTCCTGCGGTGCACATCTCCTGCGGTGCACATCTCCTGCTGCGCACATATTCTGCGGTGCACATCTCATGCTGAGCACATCTCCTGCGGTGTACATCTCCTGCGGTGCACATCTCCTGCTGCGCACATCTCCTGCGGTGCAAATCTCCTGCGGAGCACATCTCCTGCGGAGCACATCTCCGGCGGTGCACATCTCTTGCGGCACACATCCTGTGGCGCACACCCTTCGTTGCACATAAATGAAACATTTATTTACAAAAAATTTATAATAATTAACTCAAATTAATAAAAAAACTGTGCGCACACATCCTGCGGCGCAAATCTCCTGCTGCGCACATCTCCTGCATTGCAGAACATGCGGTCACATCTCCTGCGGTGCACATCTCCTGCTGAGCACATCTCCTGCGGTGTACATCTCCTGCGGTGCACATCTCCTGCCGCGCACATCTCCGGCGGCGGTGCACATCCTGCGGCGCACACCCTTCGTTGCACATAAATGAAACATTTATTTACAAATAAATTATAATAATTAACTCAAATTAATAAAAAAACTGTGAGCACACATCCTGCGGCGCACATCTCCTGCGTGCTAATCTCCTGCGTGCACTTCTCCTGCGGTGCACATCTCCTGCGGAGCACATCTCCTGCGGTGTACATCTCCTGCGGTGCACATCTCCTGCCGCGCACATCTCCGGCGGCGGTGCACATCCTGCGGCGCACATCTCCTGCGTGCACATCTCCTGCTATGTACATCTCCTGCGGCGCACATCTCCTGCGGCGCACAACTCCTGCGTGCACATCTCCTGCGTGCACATCTCCTGCGGTGCACATCTCCTGCTATGTACATCTCCTGCGGCGCACATCTCCTGCGGTGCACATCTCCTGCTGCGCACATCTCCTGCGGTGTACATCTCCTGCGGTGCACATCTCCTGCCGCGCACATCTCCGGCGGCGGTGCACATCCTGCGGCGCACACCCTTCGTTGCACATAAATGAAACATTTATTTACAAATAAATTATAATAATTAACTCAAATTAATAAAAACACTGTGCGCACACATCCTGCGCCACACATCTCCTGCGTGCTAATCTCCTGCGTGCACTTCTCCTGCGGTGCACATCTCCTGCGGAGCACATCTCCTGCGGTGCACATCTCCTGCTGCGCACATCTCCTGTGGTGCACATCTCCTGTTGCGCACATCTCCTGCGGTGCATATCTCTTGCGGCGCACATCCTGCGTTGCGAACCCTGCGTTGCACATAAATAAAACAGTTATTTACAAAAAAATTAAAATTAAATCATATTAATAAAAAAACTGCGGCACACATCTCCTGCTGCGCATATCGCCTGCGGCGCACATCTCCTGCAGCGCACATCTCAAGTGGTGCACATCTCCTGCTGAGCACATCTCCTGCGGCACACATCTCCTGCTGCGCACATCTCCTGCAGTGCACATCTCCTGCGGCGCACATCTCCTGCGGTGCACATCTCCTGCTATGTACATCTCCTGCGGTGCACATCTCCGCACACATCCTGCGTCGCACATCTCCTGCGGCGCATATCTCCTGCGTACACATCTCCTGCGGTGCACATCTCCGCACACATCCTGCGGCGCACATCTTCTGCGGCACTCATCTCCTGCGGCGCACATCTCCTGCGTGCACATCTCCTGCGTGCACATCTCCTGCGGTGCACATCTCCTGCTATGTACATCTCCTGCGGCGCACATCTCCTGCGGCGCACATCTCCTGCGTGCACATCTCCTGCGTGCACATCTCCTGCGTGCACATCTCCTGCGGCGCACATCTCCAGTGGCGCACATCTCCTGCTGCGCAAATCTCCTGCAGTGACCCTCCCTCGTCGCACACCCTGCGGTGCACATAAATGAAACATTTATTTACAAAAAATAATAATAATTAACTCAAATTCCTAAAAAAACTGTGCGCACACATCCTGCGGCGCACATCTCCTGCGGCACTCATCTCCTGCGGCGCATATCTCCTGCGTACACATCTCCTGCGGTGCACATCTCCTGCTGCGCACATCTCCTGCGGTGTACATCTCCTGCGGTGCACATCTCCTGCCGCGCACATCTCCGGCGGCAGTGCACATCCTGCGGCGCACACCCTTCGTTGCACATAAATGAAACATTAATTTACAAATAAATTATAATAATTAACTCAAATTAATAAAAAAACTGTGCGCACACATCCTGCGGCATACATCTCCTGCGGCGCACATCTCCTGCGGTGCACATCTCCTGCTGCGCACATCTCCTGCGGTGCACATCTCCACACACATCCTGCGTCGCACATCTCCTGCGGCGCATATCTCCTGCGTACACATCTCCTGCGGTGCACATCTCATGCTGCGCACATCTCCTGCGGTGCATATCTCTTGCGGCGCACATCCTGCAGCGCACACCCTGCGTTGCACATAAATGAAACATTTATTTACAAAAAAATTATAATAATTAACTCAAATTAATAAAAAAACTATGCGAACACATCCTGCGGCGCAAATCTCCTGCTGCACACATCTCCTGCATTGCAGAACATAAGATGCACATAAATAAAATTAATAAAAAAACTGTGCGCACACATCCTGCGGCGCACATCTCCTGCGGTGCACATCTCCTGCTGCGCACATATTCTGCGGTGCACATCTCTGCACACATCCTGCGGAGCACATCTCCTGCGGCACTCATCTCCTGCGGCGCATATCTCCTGCGTACACATCTCCTGCGGTGCACATCTCATGCTGAGCACATCTCCTGCGGTGTACATCTCCTGCGGTGCACATCTCATGCTGCGCACATCTCCTGCGGTGCATATCTCTTGCGGCGCACATCCTGCGGCGCACACCCTGCGTTGCACATAAATGAAACATTTATTTACAAAAAAATTATAATAATTAACTCAAATTAATAAAAAAACTATGCGCACACATCCTGCGGCGCAAATCTCCTGCTGCGCACATCTCCTGCATTGCAGAACATAAGATGCACATAAATAAAATTAATAAAAAAACTGTGCGCACACATCCTGCGGCGCACATCTCCTGCGGTGCACATCTCCTGCGGTGCACATCTCCTGCTGCGCACATATTCTGCGGTGCACATCTCTGCACACATCCTGCGGCGCACATCTCCTGCGGCACTCATCTCCTGCGGCGCATATCTCCTGCGTACACATCTCCTGCGGTGCACATCTCATGCTGAGCACATCTCCTGCGGTTTACATCTCCTGCGGTGCACATCTCCTGCTGCGCACATCTCCGGCGGTGCATATCTCTTGCGGCGCACATCCTGCGGCGCACATATCCTGCGGTGCACATCTCCTGAGGCGCACATCTCCTGCGGTGCAAATCTCCTGCGGAGCACATCTCCGGCGGTGCACATCTCTTGCGGCACACATCCTGTGGCGCACACCCTTCGTTGCACATAAATGAAACATTTATTTACAAAAAATTTATAATAATTAACTCAAATTAATAAAAAAACTGTGCGCACACATCCTGCGGCGCAAATCTCCTGCTGCGCACATCTCCTGCATTGCAGAACATGCGGTGCACATAAATAAAATTAATAAAAAAACTGTGCGCACACTTCCTGCGGCGCACATCTCCTGCGTGCCAATCTCCTGCTGCGCACATCTCCTGCGGTGCACATCTCCTGCGGTGCACATCTCCTGCTGCGCACATCTCCTGCGGTGCACATCTCCGCACACATCCTGCGGCGCACATCTTCTGCGGCACTCATCTCCTGCGGCGCATATCTCCTGCGTACACATCTCCTGCGGTGCACATCTCCTGCTGCGCACATCTCCTGCTATGTACATCTCCTGCGGCGCACATCTCCTGCAGCGCACTTCTCCTGCGTGCACATCTCCTGCAGTGACCCTCCCTCGTCGCACACCCTGCGGTGCACATAAATGAAACATTTATTTACAAAAAATAATAATAATTAACTCAAATTCCTAAAAAAACTGTGCGCACACATCCTGCGGCGCACATCTCCTGCGGCACTCATCTCCTGCGGCGCATATCTCCTGCGAACACATCTCCTGCGGTGCACATCTCCTGCTGCGCACATCTCCTGCGGTGCAAATCTCCTGCCGCGCACATCTCCGGCGGCGGCGCACATCCTGCGGCGCACACCCTTCGTTGCACATAAATGAAACATTTATTTACAAATAAATTATAATAATTAACTCAAATTAATAAAAAAACTGTATGCACACCTCCTGCGGCGCACATCTCCTGCGTGCTAATCTCCTGCGTGCACTTCTCCTGCGGTGCACATCTCCTGCGGCGCACATCTCCTGCGGTGCACATCTCCTGCTGCGCACATCTCCTGCGGTGCATATCTCTTGCGGCGCACATCCTGCGTTGCGAACCCTGCGTTGCACATAAATGAAACAGTTATTTACAAAAAAAATTAAAATGAAATCATATTAATAAAAACACTGCGGCACACATCTCCTACTGCGCATATCGCCTGCGGCGCACATCTCCTGCAGCGCACATCTCAAGTGGTGCACATCTCCTGCTGAGCACATCTCCTGCGGCACACATCTCCTGCTGCGCACATCTCCTGCGGTGCACATCTCCTGCTGCGCACATTTCCGGCGGTGCACATCTCTTGCGGCGCACACCCTGCGGTGCACATAAATGAAACATTTACTTACAAAAAAAAAATAATAGTTAACTCAAATTAATAAAAAAACTGTGCGCACTAATCCTGCAATACACATCTCCTGCTCTGCACATCTCCTGCTGCGCAGATCTCCTGCTCTGCACATCTCCTGTGATGCACATCTCCTGCTGCGCACATCTTCTGCGGCACACATCTCCTGCGGTGCACATCTCCTGCTGCGCACATCTCCTGCGGTGCACATCTCTTGCGGCGCACATCCTGCGGCGCACACCCTGCGGTGCACATAAATGAAACATTTATTTACAAAAAAATATTATTACATCAAATTAATGAAAAAACTGTGTGCACACATCCTGCTGCGCACATCTCCTGCTGTGCACATCTCCTGCGTTGCACATCTCCTGCGTGCAGATCTCCTGCGGCGCACATCTCCTGCGGTGCACATCTCCGGTGGCGCATTTCGCCTGCGGCGCACATCTCCTGCTTTGTACATCTCCTGCGGCGCACATCTCCTGCGTGCACATCTCCTGCTATGTACATCTCCTGCGGCGCACATCTCCTGCGGCGCACATCTCCTGCGTGCACATCTCCTGCGTGCACATCGCCTGCGGTGCACATCTCCAGTGGCGCAGATCTCCTGCTGCGCAAATCTCCTGCAGTGACCCTCCCTCGTCGCACACCCTGCGGTGCACATAAATGAAACATTTATTTACAAAAAATAATAATAATTAACTCAAATTCCTAAAAAAACTGTGCGCACACATCCTGCGGCGCACATCTCCTGCGGCACTCATCTCCTGCGGTGCATATCTCCTGCGTACACATCTCCTGCGGCGCACATCTCCTGCGGTGCACATCTCCTGCTGCGCAAATCTCCGGCGGTGCACATCTCTTGCGGCGCACATCCTGCGGCGCACACCCTTCGTTGCACATGAATGAAACATTTATTTACAATAAAATTATAATAATTAACTCAAATTAATAAAAAAACTGTGCGCACACATCCTGTGGCGCAAATCTCCTGCTGCGCACATCTCCTGCATTGCAGAACATGCAGTGCACATAAATAAAATTAATAAAAAAACTGTGCGCACACATCCTGCGGCGCACATCTCCTGCGGCGCACATCTCCTGCGGTGCACATCTCCTGCTGCGCACATCTCCTGCGGTGCACATCTCCGCACACATCCTGCGTCGCACATCTCCTGCGGCGCATATCTCCTGCGTACACATCTCCTGCGGTGCACATCTCCTGCTGCGCACATCTCCGGCGGTGCATATCTCTTGCGGCGCACATCCTGCGGCGCACATCTCCTGCGGTGCACATCTCCTGAGGCTCACATCTCCTGCGGTGCACATCTCCTGCGGTGCACTTCCTGCGGCGCACACCCTTCGTTGCACATAAATGAAACATTTATTTACAAATAAATTATAATAATTAACTCAAATTAATAAAAAAACTGTGCGCACACATCCTGCGGCGCACATCTCCTGCGTGCTAATCTCCTGCGTGCACTTCTCCTGCGGTGCACATCTCCTGCGGTGCACATCTCCTGCTGCGCACATCTCCTGTGGTGCACATCTCCTGTTGCGCACATCTCCTGTGGTGCATATCTCTTGCGGCGCACATCCTGCGTTGCGAACCCTGCGTTGCACATAAATAAAACAGTTATTTACAAAAAAAATTAAAATTAAATCATATTAATAAAAAAACTGCGGCAAACATCTCCTGCTGCGCATATCGCCTGCGGCGCACATCTCCTGCAGCGCACATCTCAAGTGGTGCACATCTCCTGCTGAGCACATCTCCTGCGGCACACATCTCCTGCTGCGCACATCTCCTGCGTGCAGATCTCCTGCGGCGCACATCTCCTGCGGTGAACATCTCATGCTGCGCACATCTCCTGCGGTGTACATCTCCTGCGGTGCACATCTCCTGCTGCGCACATCTCCGGCGGTGCATATCTCTTGCGGCGCACATCCTGCGGCGCACATCTCCTGCGGTGCACATCTCCTGAGGCTCACATCTCCTGCGGTGCACATCTCCTGCGGTGCACATCTCCGGCTGCGCACATCTCCGGCGGTGCACATCTCTTGCGGCACACATCCTGTGGCGCACACCCTTCGTTGCACATAAATGAAACATTTATTTACAAAAAATTTATAATAATTAACTCAAATTAATAAAAAAACTGTGCGCACACATCCTGCGGCGCAAATCTCCTGCTGCGCACATCTCCTGCATTGCAGAACATAAGATGCACATAAATAAAATTAATAAAAAAACTGTGCGCACACATCCTGCGGCGCACATCTCCTGCGGCGCACATCTCCTGCGTGCACATCTCCTGCGTGCACATCTCCTGCGGTGCACATCTCCTGCGGTGTACATCTCCTGCGGTGTACATCTCCTGCGGTGCACATCTCCTGCCGCGCACATCTCCGGCGGCGGTGCACATCCTGCGGCGCACACCCTTCGTTGCACATAAATGAAACATTTATTTACAAATAAATTATAATAATTAACTCAAATTAATAAAAACACTGTGCGCACACATCCTGCGGCACACATCTCCTGCGTGCTAATCTCCTGCGTGCACATCCTGCGGCGCACATCTCCTGCGGCACTCATCTCCTGCGGCGCATATCTCCTGCGAACACATCTCCTGCGGTGCACATCTCCTGCTGCGCACATCTCCTGCGGTGCAAATCTCCTGCCGCGCACATCTCCGGCGGCGGCGCACATCCTGCGGCGCACACCCTTCGTTGCACATAAATGAAACATTTATTTACAAATAAATTATAATAATTAACTCAAATTAATAAAAAAACTGTATGCACACCTCCTGCGGCGCACATCTCCTGCGTGCTAATCTCCTGCGTGCACATCTCCTGCGGTGCACGTCTCCTGCTGCGCACATCTCCTGTGGTGCACATCTCCTGTTGCGCACATCTCCTGCGGTGCATATCTCTTGCGGCGCACATCCTGCGTTGCGAACCCTGCGTTGCACATAAATAAAACAGTTATTTACAAAAAAATTAAAATTAAATCATATTAAGAAAAACACTGCGGCACACATCTCCTGCTGCGCATATCGCCTGCGGCGCACATCTCCTGCAGCGCACATCTCAAGTGGTGCACATCTCCTGCTGAGCACATCTCCTGCGGCACACATCTCCTGCTGCGCACATCTCCTGCGGTGCACATCTCCTGCTGCGCACATTTCCGGCGGTGCACATCTCTTGCGGCGCACACCCTGCGGTGCACATAAATGAAACATTTACTTACAAAAAAAAAATAATAATTAACTCAAATTAATAAAAAAACTGTGCGCACTAATCCTGCAACGCACATCTCCTGCTCTGCACATCTCCTGCTGCGCACATCTCCTGCTCTGCACATCTCCTGCGTTGCACATCTCCTGCGTGCAGATCTCCTGCGGCGCACATCTCCTGCGGTGCACATCCCCGGTGGCGCATATCGCCTGCGGCGCACATCTCCTGCTTTGTACATCTCCTGCGGCGCACATGTCCTGCGTGCAAATCTCCTGCTATAGACATCTCCTGCGGCGCACATCTCCTGCGGCGCACATCTCCTGCGTGCACATCTCCTGCGTGCACATCTCCTGCGGTGCACATCTCCAGTGGCGCACATCTCCTGCGGTGCACATCTTCTGCTGCGCACATCTCCTGTGGTGCACATCTCCTGCGGCACTCATCTCCTGCGACGCATATCTCCTGCGTACACATCTCCTGCGGTGCACATCTCCTGCTGCGCACATCTCCGCCGGTGCATTTCTCTTGCGGCGCACCTCCTGCGGCGCACACCCTGCGTTGCACATAAATGAAACATTTATTTACAAAAAATAAAAAAATAAAATCAAATTAATAAAAAATCTGCGACACACATCTCCTGCTGCGCATATCGCCTGCGGCGCACATCTCCTGCTATGTACATCTCCTGCGACTCACATCTCCTGCGGCGCACATCTCTTGCGGCGCACATCCTGCGGCGCACACCCTGCGTTGCAGAACATAAGATGCACATAAATAAAATTAATAAAAAAACTGTGCGCACACATCCTGCGGCGCACATCTCCTGCGGCGCACATCTCCTGCGGTGCACATCTCAAGTGGTGCACATCTCCTGCTGAGCACATCTCCTGCAGCACACATCTCCTGCTGCGCACGTCTCCTGCGGTGCACATCTCCTGCTGCGCACATTTCCGGCAGTGCACGTCTCTTGCGGCGCACACCCTGCGGTGCACATAAATGAAACATTTACTTACAAAAAAAAAATAACAATTAACTCAAATTAATAAAAAAACTGTGCGCACTAATCCTGCAACGCACATCTCCTGCTCTGCACATCTCCTGCTGCGCACATCTCCTGCTCTGCACATCTCCTGTGACGCACATCTCCTGCTGCGCACATCTTCTGCGGCACACATCTCCTGCGGTGCACATCTCCTGCTGCGCACATCTCCTGCAGTGCACATCTCTTGCGCACACATCCTGCGGCGCAAATCTCCTGCTGCGCACATCTCCTGCATTGCAGAACATATGATGCACATAAATAAAATTAATAAAAAAACTGTGCGCACACATCCTGCGGCGCACATCTCCTGCGGCGCACATCTCCTGCGGTGCAAATCTCCTGCTATGTACATCTCCTGCGGTGCACATTTCCTGCGGCGCACATCTACTGCGTGCACATCTCCTGCTATGTACATCTCCTGCGGCGCACATCTCCTGCGGCGCACATCTCCTGCGTGCACATCTCCTGCGCGCACATCTCCTGCTGCGCAAATCTCCTGCAGTGACCCTCCCTCGTCGCACACCCTGCGGTGCACATAAATGAAACATTTATTTACAAAAAATAATAATAATTAACTCAAATTCCTAAAAAAACTGTGCGCACACATCCTGCGGCGCACATCTCTTGCGGCACTCATCTCCTGCGGCGCATATCTCCTGCGTACACATCTCCTGCGGTGCACATCTCCTGCTGCGCACATCTCCGCCGGTGCATATCTCTTGCGGCGCACCTCCTGCGGCGCACACCCTGCGTTGCACATAAATGAAACATTTATTTACAAAAAAATAAAAAAATAAAATCAAATTAATAAAAAAACTGCGGCACACATCTCCTGCTGCGCATATCGCCTGCGGCGCACATCTCCTGCTATGTACATCTCCTGCGACTCACATCTCCTGCGGCGCACATCTCCTGCAGTGCACATCTCCTGCTGCGCACATCTCCTGCGGTGCACATCTCTTGCGGCGCACATCCTGCGGCGCACACCCTGCGTTGCACATAAATGAAACATTTATTTAAAAAGAAAATTATAATAATTAACTCAAATTAATAAAAAAACTGTGCGCACACATCCTGCGGCGCAAATCTCCTGCTGCGCACATCTCCTGCATTGCAGAACATAAGATGCACATAAATAAAATTAATAAAAAAACTGTGCGCACACATCCTGCGGCGCACATCTCCTGCGGCGCACATCTCCTGCGTGCACATCTCCTGCTATGTACATCTCCTGCGGCTCACATCTCCTGCGGCGCACATCTCCTGCGTGCACATCTCCTGCGTGCACATCTCCTGCGGTGCACATCTCCTGCTATGTACATCTCCTGCGGCGCACATCTCCTGCGGCGCACATCTCCTGCTATGTACATCTCCTGCGGCGCACATGTCCTGCGTGCACATCTCCTGCGTGCACATCTCCTGCGGTGCACATCTCCAGTGGCGCACATCTCCTGCTGCGCAAATCTCCTGCAGTGACCCTCCCTCGTCGCACACCCTGCGGTGCACATGAATGAAACATTTATTTATAAAAAATAATAATAATTAACTCAAATTCCTAAAAAAACTGTGCGCACACATCCTGCGGCGCACATCTCCTGCGGCACTCATCTCCTGCGGCGCATATCTCCTGCGTACACATCTCCTGCGGTGCACATCTCCTGCTGAGCACATCTCCTGCGGTGTACATCTCCTGCGGTGCACATCTCCTGCCGCGCACATCTCCGGCGGCGGTGCACATCCTGCGGCGCACACCCTTCGTTGCACATAAATGAAACATTTATTTACAAATAAATTATAATAATTAACTCAAATTAATAAAAAAACTGTGCGCACACATCCTGCGGCGCACATCTCCTGCGTGCTAATCTCCTGCGTGCACTTCCCCTGCGGTGCACATCTCCTGCGGAGCACATTTCCTGCGGTGCACATCTCCTGCTGCGCACATCTCCTGCGACGCATATCTCCTGCGTACACATCTCCTGCGGTGCACATCTCCTGCTGCGCACATCTCCGCCGGTGCATATCTCTTGCGGCGCACCTCCTGTGGCTCACACCCTGCGTTGCACATAAATGAAACATTTATTTACAAAAAAATAAAAAAATCAAATCAAATTAATAAAAAAACTGCGGCACACATCTCCTGATGCGCATATCGCCTGCGGCGCACATCTCCTGCTATGTACATCTCCTGCGACTCACATCTCCTGCGGCGCACATCTCCTGCAGTGCACATCTCCTGCTGCGCACATCTCCTGCGGTGCACATCTCTTGCGGCGCACATCCTGCGGCGCACACCCTGCGTTGCACATAAATGAAACATTTTTTTAAAAAGAAGATTATAATAATTAACTCAAATTAATAAAAAAACTGTGCGCACACATCCTGCGGCGCAAATCTCCTGCTGCGCACATCTCCTGCATTGCAGAACATAAGATGCACATAAATAAAATTAATAAAAAAACTGTGCGCACACATCCTGCGGCGCACATCTCCTGCGGCGCACATCTCCTGCGGTGCACATCTCCTGCTATGTACATCTCCTGCGGCGCACATCTCCTGCGGCGCACATCTACTGCGTGCACATCTCCTGCTATGTACATCTCCTGCGGCGCACATCTCCTGCGGCGCACATCTCCTGCGTGCACATCTCCTGCGTGCACATCTCCTGCGGTGCACATCTCCTGCTATGTACATCTCCTGCGACTCACATCTCCTGCGGCGCACATCTCCTGCAGTGCACATCTCCTGCTGCGCACATCTCCTGCGGTGCACATCTCTTGCGGCGCACATCCTGCGGCGCACACCCTGCGTTGCACATAAATGAAACATTTATTTACAAAAAAATTATAATAATTAACTCAAATTAATAAAAAAACTGTGCGCACACATCCTGCGGCGCAAATCTCCTGCTGCGCACATCTCCTGCATTGCAGAACATAAGATGCACAGAAATAAAATTAATAAAAAAACTGTGCGCACACATCCTGCGGCGCACATCTCCTGCGGCGCACATCTCCTGCGGTGCACATCTCCTGCTGCGCACATCTCCTGCGGTGCACATCTCCGCACACATCCTGCGTCGCACATCTCCTGCGGTGTACATCTCCTGCGGTGTACATCTCCTGCGGCGCACATCTCCTGCGGCGCACATCTCCTGCGTGCACATCTCCTGCTATGTACATCTCCTGCGGCGCACATTTCCTGCGGCGCACATCTCCTGCGTGCACATCTCCTGCGTGCACATCTCCTGCGGTGCACATCTCCAGTGGCGCACATCTCCTGCTGCGCAAATCTCCTGCAGTGACCCTCCCTCGTCGCACACCCTGCGGTGCACATAAATGAAACATTTATTTACAAAAAATAATAATAATTAACTCAAATTCCTAAAAAAACTGTGCGCACACATCCTGCGGCGCACATCTCCTGCGGCACTCATCTCCTGCGGCGCATATCTCCTGCGTATACATCTCCTGCGGTGCACATCTCCTGCTGCGCACATTTCCGGCGGTGCACATCTCTTGCGGCGCACACCCTGCGGTGCACGTAAATGAAACATTTACTTACAAAAAAAAATAATAATTAACTCAAATTAATAAAAAAACTGTGCGCACTAATCCTGCAACGCACATCTCCTGCTCTGCACATCTCCTGCTGCGCACATCTCCTGCTCTGCACATCTCCTGTGACGCACATCTCCTGCTGCGCACATCTTCTTCTGCGCACATCTCCTGCGGTGCACATCTCTTGCGGCGCACGTCCTGCGGCGCACACCCTGCGGTGCACATAAATAAAACATTTATTTACAAAAAAATATTATTACATCAAATTAATAAAAAAACTGTGTGCACACATCCTGCTGCGCACATCTCCTGCTGTGCACATCTCCTGCATTGCACATCTCCTGCGTGCAGATCTCCTGCGGCGCACATCTCCTGCGGTGCACATCTCCGGTGGCGCATATCGCCTGCGGCGCACATCTCCTACTTTGTACATCTCCTGCGGCGCACATCTCCTGCGTGCACGTCTCCTGCTATGTACATCTCCTGCGGTGCACATCTCCAGTGGCGCACATCTCCTGCTGCGCAAATCTCCTGCAGTGACCCTCCCTCGTCGCACACCCTGCGGTGCACATTAATGAAACATTTATTTACAAAAAATAATAATAATTAACTCAAATTCCTAAAAAAACTGTGCGCACACATTCTGCGGCGCACATCTCCTGCTATGTACATCTCCTGCGACTCACATCTCCTGCGGCGCACATCTCCTGCGGCGCACACCCTGCGTTGCACATAAATGAAACATTTATTTACAAAAAAATTATAATAATTAACTCAAATTAATAAAAAAACTGTGCGCACACATCCTGCGGCGCACATCTCCTGCGGCGCACATCTCCTGCGGTGCACATCTCCTGCTGCGCACATCTCCTGCGGTGCACATCTCCGCACACATCCTGCGTCGCACATCTCCTGCGGTGTACATCTCCTGCGGTGTACATCTCCTGCGGTGCACATCTCCTGCGGTGCACATCTCCTGCTGCGCACATCTCCTGCGGTGCACATCTCCGCACACATCCTGCGTCGCACATCTCCTGCGGCGCATATCTCCTGCGTACACATCTCCTGCGGTGCACATCTCATGCTGCGCACATCTCCTGCGGTGCACATCTCTTGCGGCGCACATCCTGCGGCGCACACCCTGCGTTGCACATAAATGAAACATTTATTTACAAAAAAATTATAATAATTAACTCAAATTAATAAAAAAACTGTGCGCACACATCCTGCGGCGCAAATCTCCTGCTGCGCACATCTCCTGCATTGCAGAACATAAGATGCACATAAATAAAATTAATAAAAAAACAGTGCGCACACATCCTGCGGCGCACATCTCCTGCGGTGCACATCTCCTGCTGCGCACATATTCTGCGGTGCACATCTCCGCACACATCCTGCGGCGCATATCTCCTGCGTACACATCTCCTGCGGTGCACATCTCATGCTGAGCACATCTCCTGCGGTGTACATCTCCTGCGGTGCACATCTCCTGCTGCGCACATCTCCGGCGGTGCATATCTCTTGCGGCGCACATCCTGCGGCGCACATATCCTGCGGCGCACATCTCCTGCGGCTCTCATCTCCTGCGGCGCATATCTCCTGCGCACACATCCTGCGGCGCACATCTCCTGCGGCGCACATCTCCTGCGGTGCACATCTCAAGTGGTGCACATCTCCTGCTGAGCACATCTCCTGCGGCACACATCTCCTGCTGCGCACATCTCCTGCGGTGCACATCTCCTGCTGCGCACATTTCCGGCAGTGCACATCTCTTGCGGCGCACACCCTGCGGTGCACATAAATGAAACATTTACTTACAAAAAAAAAATAATAATTAACTCAAATTAATAAAAAAACTGTGCGCACTAATCCTGCAACGCACATCTCCTGCTCTGCACATCTCCTGCTGCGCACATCTCCTGCTCTGCACATCTCCTGTGACACACATCTCCTGCTGCGCACATCTTCTGCGGCACACATCTCCTGCGGTGCACATCTCCTGCTGCGCACATCTCCTGCAGTGCACATCTCTTGCACACACATCCTGCGGCGCAAATCTCCTGCTGCGCACATCTCCTGCATTGCAGAACATAAGATGCACATAAATAAAATTAATAAAAAAACTGTGCGCACACATCCTGCGGCGCACATCTCCTGCGGCGCACATCTACTGCGTGCACATCTCCTGCTATGTACATCTCCTGCGGCGCACATCTCCTGCGGCGCACATCTCCTGCGTGCACATCTCCTGCGTGCACATCTCCTGCGTGCACATCTCCTGCTATGTACATCTCCTGCGGCGCACATCTCCTGCGGCGCACATCTCCTGCGTGCACATCTCCTGCTATGTACATCTCCTGCGGCGCACATCTCCTGCGGCGCACATCTCCTGCGTGCACATCTCCTGCGTGCACATCTCCTGCGGTGCACATCTCCAGTGGCGCACATCTCCTGCTGCGCAAATCTCCTGCAGTGACCCTCCCTCGTCGCACACCCTGCGGTGCACATAAATGAAACATTTATTTACAAAAAATAATAATAATTAACTCAAATTCCTAAAAAAACTGTGCGCACACATCCTGCGGCGCACATCTCCTGCGGCACTCATCTCCTGCGGCGCATATCTCCTGCGTACACATCTCCTGCGGTGCACATCTCCTGCTGCGCACATTTCCGGCGGTGCACATCTCTTGCGGCGCACACCCTGCGGTTCACATAAATGAAACATTTACTTACAAAAAAAAAATAATTATTAACTCAAATTAATAAAAAAACTGTGCGCACTAATCCTGCAACGCACATCTCCTGCTCTGCACATCTCTTGCTGCGCACATCTCCTGCTCTGCACATCTCCTGTGACGCACATCTCCTGCTGCGCACATCTTCTGCGGCACACATGTCCTGCGTGCACATCTCCTGCAGCGCACATCTCCAGTGGCGCACATCTCCTGCTGCGCAAATCTCCTGCAGTGACCCTCCCTCGTCGCACACCCTGCGGTGCACATAAATGAAACATTTATTTACAAAAAATAATAATAATTAACTCAAATTCCTAAAAAAAACTGTGCGCACACATCCTGCGGCGCACATCTCTTGCGGCACTCATCTCCTGCGGCGCATATCTCCTGCGTACACATCTCCTGCGGTGCACATCTCCTGCTGCGCACATCTCCGCCGGTGCATATCTCTTGCGGCGCACCTCCTGCGGCGCACACCCTGCGTTGCACATAAATGAAACATTTATTTACAAAAAAATAAAAAAATCAAATCAAATTAATAAAAAAACTGCGGCACACATCTCCTGCTGCGCATATCGCCTGCGGCGCACATCTCCTGCTATGTACATCTCCTGCGACTCACATCTCCTGCGGCGCACATCTCCTGCAGTGCACATCTCCTGCTGCGCACATCTCCTGCGGTGCACATCTCTTGCGGCGCACATCCTGCGGCGCACACCCTGCGTTGCACATAAATGAAACATTTATTTAAAAAGAAAATTATAAAAATTAACTCAAATTAATAAAAAAACTGTGCGCACACATCCTGCGGCGCAAATCTCCTGCTGCGCACATCTCCTGCATTGTAGAACATAAGATGCACATAAATGAAATTAATAAAAAAACTGTGCGCACACATCCTGCGGCGCACAGCTCCTGCGGCGCACATCTCCTGCGTGCACATCTCCTGCTATGTACATCTCCTGCGGCGCACATCTCCTGCGGCGCACATCTCCTGCGTGCACATCTCCTGCGTGCACATCTCCTGCGGTGCACATCTCCTGCTATGTACATCTCCTGCGGCGCACATCTCCTGCGGCGCACATCTCCTGCTAGGTACATCTCCTGCGGCGCACATCTCCTGCGGCGCACATCTCCTGCTGCGCACATCTCCTGCGGTGTACATCTCCTGCGGTGCACATCTCCTGCCGCGCACATCTCCGGCGGGAGTGCACATCCTGCGGTGTACATCTCCTGCGGTGCACATCTCCTGCTGCGCACATCTCCGCCGGTGCATATCTCTTGCGGCGCACCTCCTGCGGCGCACACCCTGCGTTGCACATAAATGAAACATTTATTTACAAAAAAATAAAAAAATCAAATCAAATTAATAAAAAAACTGCGGCACACATCTCCTGCTGCGCATATCGCCTGCGGCGCACATCTCCTGCTATGTACATCTCCTGCGACTCACATCTCCTGCGGCGCACATCTCCTGCAGTGCACATCTCCTGCTGCGCACATCTCCTGCGGTGCACATCTCTTGCGGCGCACATCCTGCGGCGCACACCCTGCGTTGCACATAAATGAAACATTTATTTAAAAAGAAAATTATAAAAATTAACTCAAATTAATAAAAAAACTGTGCGCACACATCCTGCGGCGCAAATCTCCTGCTGCGCACATCTCCTGCATTGTAGAACATAAGATGCACATAAATGAAATTAATAAAAAAACTGTGCGCACACATCCTGCGGCGCACAGCTCCTGCGGCGCACATCTCCTGCGTGCACATCTCCTGCTATGTACATCTCCTGCGGCGCACATCTCCTGCGGCGCACATCTCCTGCGTGCACATCTCCTGCGTGCACATCTCCTGCGGTGCACATCTCCTGCTATGTACATCTCCTGCGGCGCACATCTCCTGCGGCGCACATCTCCTGCTAGGTACATCTCCTGCGGCGCACATCTCCTGCGGCGCACATCTCCTGCTGCGCACATCTCCTGCGGTGTACATCTCCTGCGGTGCACATCTCCTGCCGCGCACATCTCCGGCGGGAGTGCACATCCTGCGGCGCACACCCTGCGTTGCACATAAATGAAACATTTATTTACAAATAACTTATAATAATTAACTCAAATTAATAAAAAAACTGTGCGCACACATCCTGCGGCGCACATCTCCTGCGTGCTAATCTCCTGCGTGCACTTCTCCTGCGGTGCACATCTCCTGCGGCGCACATCTCCTGCTGCGCACATCTCCTGCGGTGCACATCTCTTGCGGCGCACATCCTGCGGCGCACACCCTGCGGTGCACATAAATGAAACATTTATTTACAAAAAATAATAATAATTAACTCAAATTCCTAAAAAAACTGTGCGCACACAGCCTGCGACGCACATCTCCTGCTGTGCACATCTCCTGCGTTGCACATCTCCTGCGTGCAGATCTCCTGCGGCGCACATCTCCTGCGGTGCACATCTCCGGTGGCGCATATCGCCTGCGGCGCACATCTCCTGCTTTGTACATCTCCTGCGGCGCACATGTCCTGCGTGCACATCTCCTGCTATGTACATCTCCTGCGGCGCACATCTCCTGCGGCGCATATCGCCTGCGGCGCACATCTCCTGCAGCGCACATCTCAAGTGGTGCACATCTCCTGCTGCGCAAATCTCTGGCGGTGCACATCTCTTGCGGCGCACATCCTGCGGCGCACACCCTCCGTTGCACATAAATGAAACATTTATTTACAAAAAAATTATAATAATTAACTCAAATTAATAAAAAAACTGTGCGCACACATCCTACGGCGCAAATCTCCTGCGTGCACATCTCCTGTGGCGCATATCGCCTGCGGCGCACATCTCCTGCTTTGTACATCTCCTGCGGTGCACATCTCCTGCGTGCAAATCTCCTGCTATGTATATCTCCTGCGGTGCACATCTCCAGTGGCGCACATTTCCTGCTGCGTAAATCTCCTGCAGTGACCCTCCCTCGTCGCACACCCTGCGGTGCACATAAATTAAACATTTATTTACAAAAAATAATAATAATTAACTCAAATTCCTAAAAAAACTGTGCGCACACATCCTGCGGCGCACATCTCCTGCGGCACTCATCTCCTGCGGCGCATATCTTCTGCGTACACATCTCCTGCGGCGCACATCTCCTGCGGTGCACATCTCCTGCGGTGCACATCTCCTGCTGCGCAAATCTCTGGCGGTGCACATCTCTTGCGGCGCACATCCTGCGGCGCACACCCTCCGTTGCACATAAATGAAACATTTATTTACAAAAAAATTATAATAATTAACTCAAATTAATAAAAAAACTGTGCGCACACATCCTACGGCGCAAATCTCCTGCTGCGCACATCTCCTGCGTTGCAGAACATGCGATGCACAAAAATAAAATTAATAAAAAAACTGTGCGCACACATCCTGCGGCGCACATCTCCTGCTGCGCACATCTCCTGCTGTGCACATCTCCTGCTGCGCACATCTCCTGCGGCACTCATCTCCTGCAGTGCAAATCTCCTGCTGCGCACATCTCCTGCGGTGCATATCTCTTGCGGCGCACATCCTGCGTTGCGAACCCTTTGTTGCACATAAATAAAACAGTTATTTACAAAAAAAATTAAAATTAAATCAAATTAATAAAAAAACTGCGGCACACATCTCCTGCTGCGCATATCGCCTGCGGCGCACATCTCCTGCAGCGCACATCTCAAGTGGTGCACATCTCCTGCTGAGCACATCTCCTTCAGCACACATCTCCTGCTGCGCACATCTCCTGCGGTGCACATCTCCTGCTGCGCACATTTCCGGCGGTGCACATCTCTTGCGGCGCACACCCTGCGGTGCACAAAAATGAAACATTTACTTACAAAAAAAAATAATAATTAACTCAAATTAATAAAAAAACTGTGCGCACACATCCTGCGGCGCACATCTCCTGTGGCGCACATCTCCTGCTGCGCATATCGCCTGCGGCGCATATCTCCTGCTATGTACATCTCCTGCAGCGCACGTCTCCTGTGCACATCTCCTGCAGTGCATATCTCAAGTGGTGCACATCTCCTGCTATGCACATCTCCTGTGACGCACATCTCCTGCTGCGCACATCTCCTGCGGCACTCATCTCCTGCGGCGCATATCTCCTGCGTACACATCTCCTGCGGCGCACATCTCCTGCGGTGCACATCTCCTGCTGCGCAAATCTCCGGCGGTGCACATCTCTTGCGGCGCACATCCTGCGGCGCACATCTCCTGCTCTGCACATCTCCTGCTGCGCACATCTCCTGCTCTGCACATCTCCTGTGACGCACATCTCCTGCTGCGCACATCTCCTGCGGCACTCATCTCCTGCGGCGCATATCTCCTGCGTACACATCTCCTGCGGCGCACATCTCCTGCGGTGCACATCTCCTGCTGCGCAAATCTCCGGCGGTGCACATCTCTTGCGGCGCACATCCTGCGGCGCACACCCTTCGTTGCACATGAATGAAAAATTTATTTACAATAAAATTATAATAATTAACTCAAATTAATAAAAAAACTGTGCGCACACATCCTGTGGCGCAAATCTCCTGCTGCGCACATCTCCTGCATTGCAGAACATGCAGTGCACATAAATAAAATTAATAAAAAAACTGTGCGCACACATCCTGCGGCGCACATCTCCTGCGTGCCAATCTCCTGCTGCGCACATCTCCTGCGGTGCACATCTCCTGCGGCGCACATCTCCTGCGGTGCATATCTCCTGCTGCGCACATCTCCTGCGGTGCACATCTCCGCACACATCCTGCGGCGCACATCTCCTGCGGCACTCATCTCCTGCGGCGCATATCTCCTGCGTACACATCTCCTGCGGTGCACATCTCCTGCTGCGCACATCTCCTGCGGTGCACATCTCCTGCTGCGCACATCTCCGGCGGTGCATATCTCTTGCGGCGCACATCCTGCGGCGCACACCCTTCGTTGCACATAAATGAAACATTTATTTACAAATAAATTATAATAATTAACTCAAATTAATAAAAAAACTGTGCGCACACATCCTGCGGCGCACATTTCCTGCGTGCTAATCTCCTGCGTGCACTTCTCCTGCAGTGCACATCTCCTGCGGCGCACATCTCCTGCGGTGCACATCTCCTGCTGCGCACATCTCCTGTGGTGCACATCTCCTGTTGCGCACATCTCCTGCGGTGCATATCTCTTGCGGCGCACATCCTGCGTTGCGAACCCTCCGTTGCACATAAATAAAACAGTCATTTACAAAAAAAATAATAATTAACTCAAATTAATAAAAAAACTGTGCGCACACATCCTGCGGCGCACATCTCCTGTGGCGCACATCTCCTGCTGCGCATATCGTCTGCGGCGCATATCTCCTGCTATGTACATCTCCTGCAGCGCACGTCTCCTGTGCACATCTCCTGCAGTGCATATCTCCTGCGGTGCACATCTCCTGCGTGCACATCTCCTGCTATGTATATCTCCTGCGGTGCACATCTCCAGTGGCGCACATTTCCTGCTGCGCAAATCTCCTGCAGTGACCCTCCCTCGTCTCACACCCTGCGGTGCACATAAATTAAACATTTATTTACAAAAAATAATAATAATTAACTCAAATTCCTAAAAAAACTGTGCGCGCACATCCTGCGGCGCACATCTCCTGCGGCACTCATCTCCTGCGGCGCATATCTTCTGCGTACACATCTCCTGCGGCGCACATCTCCTGCGGTGCACATCTCCTGCTGCGCAAATCTCTGGCGGTGCACATCTCTTGCGGCGCACATCCTGCGGCGCACACCCTTCGTTGCACATAAATGAAACATTTATTTACAAAAAAATTATAATAATTAACTCAAATTAATAAAAAAACTGTGCGCACACATCTTACGGCGCAAATCTCCTGCTGCGCACATCTCCTGCGTTGCAGAACATGCGATGCACATAAATAAAATTAATAAAAAAACTGTGCGCACACATCCTGCGGCGCACATCTCCTGCTGCGCACATCTCCTGCTGTGCACATCTCCTGTGACGCACATCTCCTGCTGCGCACATCTCCTGCGGCACACATCTCCTGCAGTGCAAATCTCCTGCTGCGCACATCTCCTGCGGTGCATATCTCTTGCGGCGCACATCCTGCGTTGCGAACCCTCCGTTGCACATAAATAAAACAGTTATTTACAAAAAAAATTAAAATTAAATCAAATTAATAAAAAAACTGCAGCACACACCTCCTGCTGCGCATATCGCCTGCGGCGCACATCTCCTGCAGCGCACATCTCAAGTGGTGCACATCTCCTGCTGAGCACATCTCCTGCAGCACACATCTCCTGCTGCGCACATCTCCTGCGGTGCACATCTCCTGCTGCGCACATTTCCGGCGGTGCACATCTCTTGCGGAGCACACTCTGCGGTGCACATAAATGAAACATTTACTTACAAAAAAAAATAATAATTAACTCAAATTAATAAAAAAACTGTGCGCACACATCCTGCGGCGCACATCTCCTGTGGCGCACATCTCCTGCTGCGCATATCGCCTGCGGCGCATATCTCCTGCTATGTACATCTCCTGCAGCGCACGTCTCCTGTGCACATCTCCTGCAGTGCATATCTCAAGTGGTGCACATCTCCTGCTGTGCACATCTCCTGCGGCACACATCTCCTGCTGCGCACATCTCCTAAGGTGCACATCTCTTGCGGCGCGCACCCTGCAGTGCACATAAATGAAACATTTATTTACAAAAAAATAAGAAGAATTAACTCAAATTAATAAAAAAACTGTTCTTGCACATCCTGTGGGGCGCAAATTCTGTGGGGCGCACATCCTGCTGCGCACATAAATAAAAATAATATTAAAACATTTTTACAAAAAAAAAATATTTAAATCAAATTAATAAAAAAACTGTCCTTGCACATCCTGTGGGGCGCAACTTATGTGGGGCGCACATCCTGCAGCGCACATCCTGCTGCGCACATAAATAAAAATAATATTAAAACATTTTTAAAAAAAAAAATATTTAACTCAAATTAATAAAAAAACTGTGCTTGCACATCCTGTGGGGCGCAAATTCTGTGGGGCGCAAATTCTGTGGGGCGCACATCCTGCGGCGCATAACCTGCTGCGCACATGAATAAAAATAATGTTAAAACATTTTTACAAAAAAAAAATATTTAATATGTTACAGACATTTCATTAAGATCCCAAGGAACCATTTCAACTTGCGGTAAAATGGGCATAATATGTCTCTGTTAAATAAAGTTTAGTTAAATCAAAGATTGTTTCATAAATTTGATTCAATCTGTGCTCATTAAAAGATAAGAGTGATGAAGGGCTGAAATTTTTTTAAATAGTGCTTTCTAAATAATGATTTAATTATTTTTCTGGCACAAAAGGGTGAATGAATAACAACAAAAAGAAAATAAACAAATATCGGTATCGGTATCGGCTATCGGCCAGATTGTTATTTTAAATATCGGTATCGGCCAAGAATTTCCATATCGGTGCATCCCTAGTGCCTAGAATTTGCCGGTTCCAGACTAAATATTTTTTTTTTAGGGGGAAGAGCGACAGACAGTGTCAATTTGAGAGAGAGAGACAGAGACAGATAAAGATAGACCCAGAGAGAGAGAGACCCAGAGAGAGAGAGAGAGAGAGAGAGAGATAGAGAGAATGGCTGGTATAAAAGAGAAAGAGAGAGAGAGAGACACAGACAGGTTGCTTTAAGAGAGAGATAGACAGACCGAGAGAGAGAGAGAGAGAGAGAGAGAAACTGGCTGGTATAAAAGAGAGAGCAACGGACTTGATCAGTAGGTGGCGCTATCACTAACACTGCATACACACTCATAGATCTCTTCAGGTCAGGGCTCTGATTATGTGACAGGATTTTGGGGACGATTGATTAAACTTAATTTTCACACGGACCTCCAGGTGGGGCTATCATTGTCACTTCATACACACTAATACAGGAATCTGATGTAGAGCCAATCACATTGTAGTTCAACAGTTCCCCCCTGAAAGACAAAGAAAAAAAATCTGTTTAAGTCCCACCCACACAGGGGGTCTTGAACAGACAACCTCTGGGTCACTGTCCCTCTGCTCTATTGACTGCACCACCTATAGTGTTGATTAACACAGGTGCAGTAGTTTATTTAAAGATCTCACTCTCCCCTTTCCCCATTTGGCCCCCCTCCTCAGCGTGTGTAACTCACTAATTACCGCAGGTGTGCGAGAATGAGAGGGAGACATCAGACCTCAGGAGAAGGTCCCAAACAAAATGCTTTAATTCAAAATCTATAACTCCTGTCCGTGAAATGAAAACACCGTGACAATCACAAGGCTTGGACGAACAAGGACATATCTATGTTGTGCAATTGTAGTAGTAGATTTGACGTTGGCTAATTATTAATAATCATGAGAAATGATTATTAAAATAGGAATTATTTATTAAAAAATTAAAAAAAATTATAAAGCTATTAATTAAGAATAGTAAAATAATTAATTAGAAATGATACAGTTATCCATTAATAATGGTTAAATAATTAATGAAAACAATAAAATTATCAATTAAGAATAATACAATCTGGAATCATTGCTTATCGTAGCGGGGCACCACCCTGGTTACAGGGACCAACTAGTCAAACTATAGTTATCAGTCTCAAGTGATAAAAGTTAAATTAATAATCTCAATATTTAATATTAATGATTATATAATAAACAATGAAGGGTTTTAAGTTCGAGCACAGGCTATAGTAATCCAGCTGTATTCACATACACATGTACAAATAATCACAGAAATACAAATACTTTAATTACAAAAGTATTTATTAAAAAGGGGAAATAAAGTTAATGTTATTTCAATGATTCTTCATTTAACAAACTCCAATATTTCAAAGATGGCAACAGCAGCAGCAGCACTTATCACAATTGTCACACATGTAATACTGAGTATCTACTGGTGTGTGTGTGTGTGTGTGATCGTGTGTGTCTGTCTGTCTGTGTGTGTCTCTATGTGTGTGTGTGTGTGTGTCTGAGAAAGAGAAAGGGGAGTGGCTATGGCGTAATGACAAGATCATGTGGTGACGTAGTCTGGCCGTGATCAAGATGTTACGTACAAGATGGAGGTTTCCTAAGTGAAGCCACGTTGCGAAAAGCAAAATGGCTGCCGGTCACTGACCTTAACAAAGGGGGATCTTTAGACAAAGAGATTTCTTATCTCCCGGTTCTGGAGCCGAATGGCGTCGAGATGTATTATATAATATATATAATATGTAAGTGTAGGTCGGGACGTGTGTAAAAACAGGTTTAGGAGAAAAGAGAGGGAGAGATAGAGAGAGATCAGGAAAGCTCTCAAACCATCGTCAGAGACAAACTTCCGGCGAAGCGGGCAGTCCAGTTACGTGAGATTTGTCTTTTAACAGATGTAAATCTCCGCACAATATCTCTGACGGTAACACGTAAAAAAGGAAGTGCCGACTTGTTACGCGCGCTTCTCAGAACATAGTAGACAAAGGAACCGGATGTGACGTCTCCAGTTCGCCGCGCGTTACACGGCTAAAAACAGATCAGCGATCTACAAACAAACACACTCAAATAACATGACAGGCTAAGTATTTAAACTAGTCTCTGCCCAGACAATAAAGCCTCTTACTTTGACCTTCGCGGTGTTGCTTGCGCGTGGCGCGCGGATTTTCCAGAAGTCCAGTGAATCTCGTTGTTAACCTCAGGATGCCTGCACGAACTGCGAATTCCTGGAAAGCAGATGAGTGAAGTCCTGGCCTCTTAAGCGGGCTCCGGTGGGTCTCGTGTTTACAAAGGAGGTTAGCGCTGGGCCGAAAAGAGCGAACTTCTCTTGCTCTTGGGACGGAATTCGGCCTCGTCTCTTCTGCAGGGATGATCAGCTGTGGCGCAGTTGTGGGGATCGTGAAAAAGAAAGTCTATGATCTCGGCCTGCGAGTGGACTTCCTGTGGCGATCTCTTTCAAGTTAAAATAACAAAAAGTCCTATCAAAACAAAACGTCGACTGAATAAAGAAATAAAAGAAAATGGATATAAAACAAACGTCAGTAATTGCTCCCTAAAATTACCTCCGGATCAACTAACTGGAAAGGTCAGCTCTATCTTCAGGGAATTGGGAATGGGCTGATAAACTAAAAGTTAAGGTTGCCCCCTTTAGCAATTAAATCATCTGAAGACCCGGAGGTGTCTGTTGACGTCTTCAGAGCAGGGTAAAATGGCAGCGATTATTTGATGTCTCAGTGGTTTTATTCTACCTGCGAGGTCCTCCTCCTTGAGGAGCTGGTCATAGGACATCGGCCAATTGATTTGTCAGGAATCGATCTGAGTGGGCGGGGCTTGGAACTCAGCGGGGGTTCCAAGGCATTCCCAGAACATTTTCCACCACCAGGGGGAGATTCTTGGGCCTGCTTGAGAATGGTTTCCCTCCAAAAGTTTAACAACTCTTTGTTCACCCTCGGCTCCAGTGTTTGGTGGCTCCCCCCTTGGGCTCTTCAGACCCAGCAGGGCGCCCGTGTTCCTGCGAGGGCCTTGAAACCTGCTAGGGTTTCTCGAAACTGCCAGGAAAAAGTACTCACAGGTGGATAGGAATATTCCACAAGGCCTTGATTTATACAGGCCTTTGTTTAGATTGTCTTTGTGTTAACCTCTGACCTGTGTCTAGTGGCCATCCGCTGGGCTCTGGCCCAACATCTATATCATTGTTTAGAGCCAAAAAATGAGGCCATGCGAGCAGTTTAGTGACGTAGTTCTCATTTCATAAATCTCCTCCTTTTCCCATCATTAGTTTTAATTGAAGATACATTTTTTTCACACTCTAACGCTGTCATCAAACAAATACTTGTTACTCAAAAACTATAAGTCCTATCTGAAAAATGAAAACATTTTGAGAATCACAAGGCTTGACACTACAACCGGATATATTCATATATTTGTTCGAAAGTAATTTTTGGCATCTGTTGGTTTTGAATTCACAACCAGTGGATCACTGAGTCAGCGGCAGACCCACTAATTCAATCACATTGACTTTAGATATCATTGACAGTTGATTATTTAAAGAATTCAACAGTTCCCCCGTGAAAGACAAAGAAAAAAATGTAATGTTTGTGTCTTACCCACACTTGGACTTGAAACCTCCACCTCTGTGTTACTGTCCCTCTTCTCTACTGAATAAACTACCTGCAGTGCTGATTACCACCTGTGAAGTCTAAAAATAGATCTGACTGTCCCCTTTGGCCCCTCCCTCTGCGTGAGTGACTCCCTGAATACAGCAGGTGTGTCGTGAGAGAGGCAGACATCAGACCTGAGGAGAAGGTCCCGAACAAAATGTTCTAATTGAAAATCTATAACTCCTATCCGTGAAATGAAAACACCGTGAGAATCACAAGGCTTGGACGAAAAAGGACATATCTAAATTACTGATTAAAGTAAAAAAATGAGGGCCATACGAGCAGTTTAGAAACGTACTTCTCATTTCATAAATCTCCTCCGAAAAAGTACATTGAATTCAATAGAGCAGATTTATTTTCACACTCTAGCACCGTCATCAAACAAATACTTGTTACTCAAAAACTATAAGTCCTATCTGGAAAATTATAACATTTTGAGAATCACAAGAGTTTACACTACAAACAGATATATTTTTTATTCAAGACAGCTGAGAAATGGGGCCGTGGGAGTGATTTACGTTTTATTTTTCAGTTTTAATCTTTTCAGAAAAATCTTCAGAATTAAAATGGGGCTCCAATGGGAGAAGGATCCGGAAATAATTCCTCGATTTTTCTATGCGGATATAAGCACAGGTCCGAGAGATTTGAGAGTGACATGTCTGCGAAGGAAACAATCTCACCACCTCAAATATCTAAAAATCATGTCTGAGGACCTCCGTTTTGGGGATTTGAGAGCAGTTTTAGTGACGAAAAAAGGGTCTAAAAACGCTGATTTTCAGCCTCTCGCTCTTTTGGTAGAGAGAGCTTGACCCCCATTGTACTTTTCGGCCACATTATCGCGATTTTTGTGCGAACCGGTGGACGAATTGAAAATTTGAATAATAGCACACGATTCGACGTAATTCCGCAGGTTTATTTGTGGGTCTCGTGAATGTGCGACAAACTTTGTAGGAGGAGAAGCGTCCCAAACTTTTAGGCGGAAGAAGTAAGAATAACTAGAAAATTCCTCCTGCCGAGAAATTTCGAATGGGTGCCTTCTGCGTTCGGGTCGAAAAGAGACTTTTGTTTTTTTGGGGAAGAGAGACAGAGTGGCTGCTTTAAGAGAGAGAGACAGACCAAGAGAGAGAGAGAGAAAATGTACCAGTTTCAGAGAGAGACCCAGAGAGAAAGAGAGAGAGAGCGACTGGTTTAAGAAAGAGAGAGCGACTTGATCAGTAGGGGGCACTATCACTAACACTGCATACACTCATAGGTCTCTTCAGGTCAGGGCTCTGATCATTTGACAGAATTTTGGGGTCGATTGTTCATAGTTCATTTTCAAACTGACCACTAGGTGGCACTATCACTATTAGTGTGTATGCAGTCATAGTCTTGCCTTGATCAGATGTTGACTCTGATCATGTGACAGAATTTTGGGGTTGATTCGTAAAAACTTAATTTTCACCCTGACCACTAGGTGGCGCTATCCCTATCAATGAATACACCCTAATATATCTGTTCAGGTCTGGCATCTGATGAGGTGTGTCCAATTTGGGGCCAATTGCTCAAACTTCATTTTCAGACCAACCCCTAGATGTCGCTATCACTATCAATAAATACACACGAATATATCTGTTCAGGTCTGGAATCTGATGAGGTGTGTGCGATTTGGGTCCGATTGCTCAAACTTAATTTCCCCACCGACCACTAGGTGGCGCTATCACTATCACTGCATACACATTAATATATTTGTTCAAAAGCAATTTTTGGTTGCTATTGGTTTTGAACTCACAACCAGTGGATCATTGAGTCAGCAGCTCAACCCACTGATCCAATTGAATTAACCTTAAACATCAATGACAATTGTATATTCAAAGAGTTTAAAGTTCCCCTTCTGAAAGACACAGAAAATGACAAATCTTAAAATTCTGCCATCAGTGGGACTTGAACCCTCAACCTCTGACTTACTAACCCTCTTCTGTGACCACTAGCCTACCTATGATGTTGAGCAACATCTTTGAAATGGCTACAATAAACATCTTCCTGTCCCCATCTCCCCCTCTGGCCCCCCTCCTCAGTGTGTGTATCTTCACTAACGACGCACCTGTGACACAGAGGACCTGAGGAGACGGTCCGGAACAAAATGCTCTAATTCAAAATCTATAATGCCAGTCCATGAAATGAAAACACCGTGAGAAACACAAGGCTTGGACGAACAAGTACATATATATATTAATATATTTATTCAGAAGTAATTTTTGGCCTCTATTGGTTTTGAACTCACAACCAGCGGATCACTGAGTCAGCGGCAGACCCACTAATCCAATCACATTGACTTTAGATATCATTGACAGTTGATTATTTAAAGAATTCAACAGTTCCCCCCTGAAAGGCAACGAAAAAATTCAATGTTTGTGTCTTACCCACACTGAGACTTGAAACCTCCACCTCTGTGTTACTGTCCCTCTTCTCTACTGAATAAACTACCTGCAGTGATGATTACCACCTGTGAAGTCTAAAAATAGATCTCACTGTCCCTTTTGGCCCCCCTCCCTCTGCGTGTGTGAGTCACTGATTACAGCAGGTCTGTCATGAGAGAGGCAGACATCAGACCTGAGGAGAAGGTCCCGAACAAAATGCTCTAATTGAAAATTGGACTGCATACACACTCATAGGTCTCTTCAGGTCAGGAATCTGATGAAGTGTGTCCAATTTGTGGCAGATTGCTAAAACTTAATTTTCACCTTGACCACTAGGTGGCGCTATCACTATTAGTGTGTATGCAGTAATAGTCTTGACTTCATCAGGTGTTGACTCAGATCATGTGACAGAATTTTGGGGTCGATTGCTAAAACTTCATTTTCACACAGACCACTAGGTGGCGCTACTTCATTCACACTAAAACAGGATTCGGATGAAGAGCCAATCACATCGTAGTTCAAATCATTGAGGGTTGTATATTTAAAGAGTTCAATAGTCCCCTTCTGAAAAACAATGTTAGACCTGCCTCTGGGTCACTGCCCCTCTGCTCTACCCACTGAACCACCTGTGTTGATTAACACCTTTGAAGTAGTTTGTAAATAGATCTCACTGTCTCCTTTCCCCCTCTGGCCCCCCTCCTCAGCGTGTGTGACTTCACTAACGACGCACCTGTGACACAGAGTGACAGATTGGACCTGAGGAGAAGGTCCCAAACAAAATGCTCTAATTGAAAATCTATAACTCCTATCCGTGAAATGAAAACACCCTGAGAACCACAACACTTGGACGGATAAGTACATATCTATATCATTATTTAGAGCCAAACAATGAAGCCATGCAAGCAGTTTAGAAACGTAGTTCTCATTTCATAAATCTCCTCCTTTTGCTATCATCAGTCATCAAACAAATACTTGTTACTCAAAAACGATAAGTCCTATCTGGAAAATGAACACATTTTGAGAACCACAAGGCTTGACACTACAACCAGATATATTAATATATTTGTTCAAAAGTAATTTTTGACTTCTGATGGTTTAGACTCACAACCAGTGGATCACTGAGTCAGCGGCTCAACCCACTAATCCAATCACATTGACTTTAGATATCATTGACAGTTGATTATTTAAAGAATTCAACAGTTCCCCCTTGAAAGACAAAGAAAAAAATTCAATGTTTGTGTCTTACCCACACTGAGACTTGAAATCTCCACCTCTGTGTTATTGTCCCTCTGCTCTACAGACTGAACTACCTGCAGTGCTGATTACCACCTGTGCAGTCTAAAAATAGATCTCAGTGTCCCTTTTGGCCCCCCTCCCTCTGCGTGTGTGACTCCCTGTTTACAGCAGGTTTGTCGTGAGAGAGGCAGACATTAGACCTGAGGAGAAGGTCCCGAACAAAATGCTCTAATTGAAAATCTGAAACTCCTATCTGAGAAATTAAAACACCGTTAGAAACACAAGGCTTGGATGAACGAGTACATATCTATATTATTGATTAGAGCCAAAAAATGAGGCTGTACGAGCAGTTTAGAAACGTACTTCTCATTTCATAAATTCTCCTCCTAAGATTTTCATTAGTTTTAATGAGAGAGACATTTTTTCACACTCTAGCACCGTCATCAAACAAATACTTCCTACTCAAAAACTATAAGTCCTGGAAAATGAAAACATTTTGAGAATCACAATAGTTTACACTGCAACCAGATATATTTTTTATTCATGAGAGCTGAGAAATGGGGCCGTGGGAGCGATTTACGTTTTATTTTTCAGTTTTAATCTTTTCAGAAAAATCTTCAGAATTAACATGGGCTCCAATGAGAGATCGATCCGGAAATAATTCCTCGATTTTTCGATGCGGATATAAGCACAGGTCCGAAAGATTTGAGAGTGACATGTCTGCGAAGGAAACAATCTCACCACCTCAAATATATAAAAATCATGTCTGAGGACCTCCGTTTGGGGATTTGAGAGCAGTTTTAGTGACAAAAAAAACGGTCTACAAACATTGATTTTCAGTGTTCCCATTGTACGTTTTTGGCAACGTTATCGCAATTTTTTTGCGCGTTGCGCCATGCAATGCACTGCCTAGTGGTGCCTGCACAAATAACTGTGCTTGCACATCCTGTGGGGCGCAAATTATGTGGGAGGCACATCCTGCAGCGCACATCCTGCTGCGCACATAAATAAAAATAATATTAAAACATTTTTACAAAAAAAAATATTTAAATCAAATTAATAAAAAAACTGTGCTTGCACATCCTCCTGCGCACATCCTGCTGCGCACATAAATAAAAATAATATTAAAAACAAATTACAATTTTTTTTTTAAATCAAATTAATAAAAAAAATGTTCTTGCACATCCTGTGGGGCGCAAATTCTGTGGGGCGCAAATTCTTTGGGGCGCACATCCTTCGGCTCACATCCTGCTGCGCACATAAATAAAAATGATATTAAAACATTTTTACAAAAAAAATATTTAAATCAAATTAATAAAAAAACTGTCCTTGCACATCCTGTGGTGCGCAAATTCTGTGGGGCGCACATCCTGCGGCGCAAATCCTGCTGCGCACATGAATAAAAATAATATTAAAACATGTTTACAAAAAAAAATATTTAAATCAAATTAATAAAAAAACTGTGCTTGCACATCCTGTGGGGTGCAAATTATGTGGGGCGCACATCCTGCGGCGCACATCCTGCTGCGCACATAAATAAAAATAATATTAAAAACAAATTACAATTTTTTTTTTTTTAAATCAAATTAATAAAAAAACTGTCCTTGCACATCCTGGGGGGCGCAAATTCTGTGGGGCGCACATCCTGCGGCGCAAATCCTGCTGCGCACATGAATAAAAATAATATTAAAACATTTTTACAAAAAAAAATATTTAAATCAAATTAATAAAAAAACTGTGCTTGCACATCCTGTGGGGCGCAAATTCTGTGGGGCGCACATCCTGCGGCGCACATCCTGCTGCGCACATGAATAAAAATAATATTAAAAACAATTTACAATTTTTTTTTTTTAAATCAAATTAATAAAAAAACTGTCCTTGCACATCCTGTGGGGCGCAAATTCTGTGGGGCGCACATCCTGCGGCGCACATCCTGCTGCACACATAAATAAAAATAATATTAAAACATTTTTACAAAAAAAAATATTTACATCAAATTATTAAAAAAACTGTGCTTGAACATCCTGTGGGGCGCAAATTCTGTGGGGCGCACATCCTGCGGCGCACATCCTGCTGCGCACATAAATAAAAATAATATTAAAAACAAATTACAATTTATTTTTCTGTAAATCAAATTAATAAAAAAACTGTCCTTGCACATCCTCTGGGGCGCAAATTCTGTGGGGCGCACATCCTGCGGCGCACATCCTGCTGCGCACATAAATACTAATAATATTAAAACATTTTTACAAAAAAAATATTTAAATCAAATTAATAAAAAAACTGTCCTTGCACATCCTGTGGGGCGCAAATTATGTGGGGCGCACATCCTGCTGTGCACATAAATAAAAATAATATTAAAACATTTTTACAAAAAAAATATTTAAATCAAATTAATAAAAAAACTGTGCCTGCACATCCTGTGGGGCGCAAATTCTGTGGGGCGCACATCCTGCTGCGCACATAAATAAAAATAATATTAAAAACAAATTACAATTTATTTTTTTGTAAATCAAATTAATAAAAAAACTGTCCTTGCACATCCTGTGGGGCGCAAATTCTGTGGGGCGCACATCCTGCGGCGCACATCCTGCTGCGCACATAAATAAAAATAATATTAAAAACAAATTACAATTTATTTTTCTGTAAATCAAATTAATAAAAAAACTGTCCTTGCACATCCTCTGGGGCGCAAATTCTGTGGGGCGCACATCCTGCGGCGCACATCCTGCTGCGCACATCCTGCTGCGCACATAAATACTAATAATATTAAAACATTTTTACAAAAAAAATATTTAAATCAAATTAATAAAAAAACTGTCCTTGCACATCCTGTGGGGCGCAAATTATGTGGGGCGCACATCCTGCTGTGCACATAAATAAAAATAATATTAAAACATTTTTACAAAAAAAAATATTTAAATCAAATTAATAAAAAAACTGTGCTTCCACATCCTGTGGGGCACAAATTCTGTGGGGCGCAAATTCTGTGGGGCGCACATCCTTCGGCGCACATCCTGCTGCGCACATAAATAAAAATAATATTAAAACATTTTTACAAAAAAAATATTTAAATCAAATTAATAAAAAAACTGTGCTTGCACATCCTGTGGGGCGCAAATTCTGTGGGGCGCACATCCTGCGGCGCAAATCCTGCTGCGCACATGAATAAAAATAATATTAAAACATTTTTACAAAAAAAAATATTTAAATCAAATTAATAAAAAAACTGTGCTTGCACATTCTGTGGGGCGCAAATTCTGTGGGCCGCAAATCCTGCGGCGCATATCCTGCTGCGCACATAAATAAAAATAATATTAAAAACAAATTACAATTTTTTTTTTTTAAATCAAATTAATAAAAAAACTGTCCTTGCACATCCTGTGGGGCGCAAATTCTGTGGGGCTCACATCCTGCGGCGCAAATCCTGCTGCGCACATGAATAAAAATAATATTAAAACATTTTTACAAAAAAAGTATTTAAATCAAATTAATAAAAAAACTGTCCTTGCACATCCTGTGGGGCGCAAATTCTGTGGGGCGCACATCCTGCGGCACACATCCTGCTGCGCACATAAATAAAAATAATATTAAAACATTTTTACAAAAAAAATATTTAAATCAAATTAATAAAAAAACTGTGGTTGCACATCCTGTGGGGCGCAAATTATGTGGGGCGCACAGACTGCGGCGCACATCCTGCTGCGCACAAAAATAAAAATAATATTAAAAACAAATTACAATTTTTTTTTTTTAAACCAAATTAATAAAAAAACTGTGCTTGCACATCCTGTGGGGCGAAAATTCTGTGGGGCGCAAATCCAGCGGCGCACATCCTGCTGCGCACATAAATAAAAATAATATTAAAACATTTTTACAAAAAAAAATATTCAAATCAAATTAATAAAAAAACTGTGCTTGCACATCCTGTGGGGCGCAAATTATGTGGGGCGCACATCCTGCTGTGCACATAAATAAAAATAATATTAAAACATTTTTACAAAAAAAAATATTTAAATCAAATTAATAAAAAAACTTTGCTTGCACATTCTGTGGGGCGCAAATTCTGTGGGCCGCACATCCTGCGGCGCAAATCCTGCTGCGCACATGAATAAAAATAATATTAAAACATTTTTACAAAAAAATATATTAAAATCAAATTAATAAAAAAACAGTGATTGTACATTCTGTGGGGCGCAAATTATGTGGGGCGCAAATCCTGCGGCGCACATCCTGCTGCGCATATAAATAAAAATAATGTTAAAACATTTTTACAAAAAAAAATATTTAAATCAAATTAATAAAAAAACTGTGCTTGCACATCCTGTGGGGCGCAAATTATGTGGGGCGCACATCCTGCGGCGCACATCCTGCTGCGCACATAAATAAAAATAATATTAAAAACAAATTACAATTTATTTTTTTGTAAATCAAATTAATAAAAAAACTGTCCTTGCACATCCTGTGGGGCGCAAATTCTGTGGGGCGCACATCCTGCGGCGCACATCCTGCTGCGCACATAAATAAAAATAATATTAAAAACAAATTACAATTTATTTTTTTGTAAATCAAATTAATAAAAAAACTGTCCTTGCATATCCTGTGGGGCGCAAATTCTTTGGGGCGCACATCCTGCGGCGCACATCCTGCTGCGCACATAAATAAAAATAATATTAAAAACAAATTACAATTTTTTTTTTTAAATCAAATTAATAAAAAAAATGTTCTTGCACATCCTGTGGGGCGCAAATTATGTGGGGCGCACATCCTGCTGTGCACATAAATAAAAATAATATTAAAACATTTTTACAAAAAAAAATATTTAAATCAAATTAATAAAAAAACTGTGCTTCCACATCCTGTGGGGCGCAAATTCTGTGGGGCGCACATCCTGCGGCGCAAATCCTGCTGCGCACATGAATAAAAATAATATTAAAACATTTTTACAAAAAAACATATTTAAATCAAATTAATAAAAAAACTGTGCTTGCACATTCTGTGGGGCGCAAATTCTGTGGGCCGCAAATCCTGCGGCGCATATCCTGCTGCGCACATAAATAAAAATAATATTAAAACATTTTTACAAAAAAAATATTTAAATCAAATTAATAAAAAAACTGTGGTTGCACATCCTGTGGGGCGCAAATTATGTGGGGCGCACAGACTGCGGCGCACATCCTGCTGCGCACAAAAATAAAAATAATATTAAAAACAAATTACAATTTTTTTTTTTAAATCAAATTAATAAAAAAACTGTCCTTGCACATCCTGTGGGGCGCAAATTCTGTGGGGCGCACATCCTTCGGCGCACATCCTGCTGCGCACATAAATACAAATAATATTAAAACATTTTTACAAAAAAAATATTTAAATCAAATTAATAAAAAAACTGTCCTTGCACATCCTGTGGGGCGCAAATTCTATGGGGCGCACATCCTGCGGCGCAAATCCTGCTGCGCACATAAATAAAAATAATATTAAAAACAATTTACAATTTTTTTTTTTTAAACCAAATTAATAAAAAAACTGTGCTTGCACATCCTGTGGGGCGAAAATTCTGTGGGGCGCAAATCCAGCGGCGCACATCCTGCTGCGCACATAAATAAAAATAATATTAAAACATTTTTACAAAAAAAAATATTCAAATCAAATTAATAAAAAAACTGTGCTTGCACATCCTGTGGGGCGCAAATTATGTGGGGCGCACATCCTGCTGTGCACATAAATAAAAATAATATTAAAACATTTTTACAAAAAAAAATATTTAAATCAAATTAATAAAAAAACTTTGCTTGCACATTCTGTGGGGCGCAAATTCTGTGGGCCGCACATCCTGCGGCGCAAATCCTGCTGCGCACATGAATAAAAATAATATTAAAACATTTTTACAAAAAAATATATTAAAATCAAATTAATAAAAAAACAGTGATTGTACATTCTGTGGGGCGCAAATTATGTGGGGCGCAAATCCTGCGGCGCACATCCTGCTGCGCATATAAATAAAAATAATGTTAAAACATTTTTACAAAAAAAAATATTTAAATCAAATTAATAAAAAAACTGTGCTTGCACATCCTGTGGGGCGCAAATTATGTGGGGCGCACATCCTGCGGCGCACATCCTGCTGCGCACATAAATAAAAATAATATTAAAAACAAATTACAATTTATTTTTTTGTAAATCAAATTAATAAAAAAACTGTCCTTGCACATCCTGTGGGGCGCAAATTCTTTGGGGCGCACATCCTGCGGCGCACATCCTGCTGCGCACATAAATAAAAATAATATTAAAAACAAATTACAATTTTTTTTTTTAAATCAAATTAATAAAAAAAATGTTCTTGCACATCCTGTGGGGCGCAAATTATGTGGGGCGCACATCCTGCTGTGCACATAAATAAAAATAATATTAAAACATTTTTACAAAAAAAAATATTTAAATCAAATTAATAAAAAAACTGTGCTTCCACATCCTGTGGGGCGCAAATTCTGTGGGGCGCACATCCTGCGGCGCAAATCCTGCTGCGCACATGAATAAAAATAATATTAAAACATTTTTACAAAAAAACATATTTAAATCAAATTAATAAAAAAACTGTGCTTGCACATTCTGTGGGGCGCAAATTCTGTGGGCCGCAAATCCTGCGGCGCATATCCTGCTGCGCACATAAATAAAAATAATATTAAAAACAAATTACAATTTTTTTTTTTTTAAATCAAATTAATAAAAAAACTGTCCTTGCACATCCTGTGGGGCGCAAATTATGTGGGGCGCACATCCTGCGGCGCAAATCCTGCTGCGCACATGAATAAAAATAATATTAAAACATTTTTACAAAAAAAAATATTTAAATCAAATTAATAAAAAAACTGTGCTTGCACATCCTGTGGGGCGCAAATTCTGTGGGGCGCACATCCTGTGGCGCACATCCTGCTGCGCACATAAATAAAAATAATATTAAAACATTTTTACAAAAAAAATATTTAAATCAAATTAATAAAAAAACTGTCCTTGCACATCCTGTGGGGCGCAAATTCTGTGGGGCGCACATCCTGCGGCGCACATCCTGCTGCGCACATAAATAAAAATAAAATAAAACATTTTTACAAAAAAAAATATTTAAATCAAATTAATAAAAAAACTGTGCCTGCACATCCTGTGGGGCGCAAATTCTGTGGGGCGCACATCCTGCGGCGCACATCCTGCTGCGCACATAAATAAAAATAATATTAAAAACAAATCACAATTTTTTTTTTTAAATCAAATTAATAAAAAAACTGTCCTTGCACATCCTGTGGGGCGCAAATTCTGTGGGGCGCACATCCTGCGGCGCACATCCTGCTGCGCAAATAAATAAAAATAATATTAAAACATTTTTACAAAAAAAAATATTTAAATCAAATTAATAAAAAAATGTGCTTGCACATCCTGTGGGGCGCAAATTATGTGGGGCGCACATCCTGCAGCGCACATCCTGCTGCGCACATAAATAAAAATAATATTAAAAACAAATTACAATTTTTTTTTTTTAAATCAAATTAATAAAAAAATTGTCTATAGCGTCCGTTTTCCTATAAAAGGCCGCGAAGAGGCTTAAGTGGGCTCCAGGCTGTTACGCGTCGTACAATGAATCCAAGTCCGGTAATGAATATAGTTTGAGAATTTTATTGCTGTAGACCGAATGACAATTGATGAATGCAAACATGGTTGTTTGACGATGACGACGACGACGACGACGACGACGCTAAACAGAAAATATAATCAGGTGCGCCACTAACCCCCTTTCTCCCCCTCCGCTGATCTAACTGCCCAGGTATATAGATTAAGCCACACCCATGTGTCAATCAAACGGAAGTGACATGCTCCAAAACAGTGTGACTAACCTTTCAAAATAAACAATAAACAAACAGACCAAATATGCATTTTGGCCCCTACAATTCCGGCCCCTAATTATTATGTTTCAAATAATAATTACAAATTTGACATAACAATCAACATAGTATGTAAATATATTTTCTTTCTTCATTATTTGTAATCCGATATACGTTGTCCAAGGAAAGAGTGATTAATCAAAGTCAAGTGTTCAGGAACAAAGTCAAGGGGTCAAAAGTCAGTTTGCGTCAGTCAATGATCCGCTGCCTCCAGTAGTAGGCAGACTTTGGTGATGGGCCTGGTCAGAAATCCGGTCTTTGACTTGATCCGAAGCTGACGTACAAGTCCCTTTTTGTCCATAATGGTCTCCACAATCCCTCCAGTCAACCAGGAGTTGCGAGGCGCTGAATCATCCACAATGATGACGATGTCTCCTGGTGTGAAGTTGCGTCTTATGTTGGACCATTTCTGTCGTTCTTGCAGTTGGGGAAGATACTCCTTAATCCACCTTTTCCAAATCCTTTCCTCCTGTTGCTTCTTTTCTTGATCCTGTAGTTTCCTCTTTGCCTCACATTCTTCCACCTCCCGTCTTCTCACTTTCTCTTCCTCAATTATTCTTTCTTCTTCCTTTCTCTTTTCCTGGGCTAACCTACACTCTTCCTCTTGTCTCCTGATACTCTCTTCTCTCCTCCTGTCTTCCTGGACCCTCTCTTCCTCCATCCTAATCCTTTCCTCCTCAACTCTCTTTCTTTCTTGTTCCTCTCGTCTCTTCTTTTCCTCCTCTAGTCTCTCACGCTGTTGTTGTTCTTCTCTCCTAACCTGCTCCTCCTCTTCTTGTCTCTTCCTCAAAATCATTTGCTCTTCCTCCCGTCTAACTTTCTCTTCTTCTTCAATCCTTTTTCTTTCTTCAGCCTGTCTCCGCTTCTCCTCAGCCAACCTCTCAAGAGCTTCTTCTTGGCTCCTCAACCTCTGCTCTTCCTCTCGTCTAACCTTCTCTTCTTCAATCCTTTTTCTTTCTTCCTCATCTTGTCTTCTTTTCTGCTCAGCCAGTCTCTCAACAGCTTCTTCTGGTTTCCTTTCATCTTCTTTTCTTCCCAGAGGTCCGTTAACTGTCCAGCCGAGCATTGTTTTGACGGCATATGGTCCATCTCCCACACTCCTGATGACTTGAAGTGGTTCCAGAGCCTTTGGTACATCGGAGCCAATCAGCAACTCAATCTCACAGTCCAGTTCAGGTAAGTGAATATTCTTTAAATGATGCCACTGATTGATGTCATTTTGATGTGGGATGTTCCCTTTGTGCACAGGCATAGTCTTCTGAGTGTACACACATGGGAGATCACAGAAATCAGTGCCATGAAGTCCTGTAACCTCTAGGCCTGAAACAATGCTGGTTTCAACGACCTTCTTTTGACCCATTGTTCTCAGAAGAATATTTGATTTTCTTCCCTGGAGATTGAGCTTATTCATTAGCCCCAATGTGCAAAATGACGCAGTGCTTCCCGGGTCAAGGAATGCATATGTATGCACTGTTGTATTCCCCTTCTTGGCCTTTACTTTCACAGGCACTATGGAGAGTTTGCAATTGTCTTCACCGGCCCCAGTAAGACCACTTGTCTGTACCGAGGCTATGGCTCTGATGTCAGCTTCTTCCTTTGTTTGAGGATGATGTTTGTCCATTTCAAATCTTCTTTGGTGGATATGCAGCATCTGAGGATGCTTCAAATTGCATATGTTGCAGCTGAGTCGCTTCCTGCAGTCCTTGCTCATGTGTCCTTTCTGCAGACAACCAAAGCAGGCTCCATTTTCTTTAAGGAAAGTGATTTTCTCATGATGTGCTTTCTTTTCCAATAGGAAACACACCTCCAAAGCATGTCCACCTCCACAGAACAAACACCTTTTTACAGCCGGCCAACTCTCCATTTTCCTAGGTCCATTTCCATTTTTCTCATGTGCAACTGTCACAGTGGTTGCAAATGTACTTCCTTTGATTTTTGGATGAGGTGGTTTTGACATAAAACCTCTTCCATCCTTGCTTGGTGTGGGAGTGTCTCTGATGTCTCCAAATACTGGATCAGTTGCAATCCTCACTTGTTTTTCAAGGTAATTTACCAGATCCCTGAAGGTAGCTCTTTGGTTGTACCTTTCCTGAAAATCACATGCCACAGATCTCCATTTATCCCTCAGTCGATATGGCAGCTTCTTAATTATAATTAGCAGGTTAGCAGACATGTTGAGCTCTTGCATGTTGTTGACATCTTCCATGGCATTGCAACATCCTCTTAGAAACAGAGTGTATGCTTGTAGTGTTTTTGTGTCATCTGGTTTAATTGACGACCATGAAAGAGCCTTCTCCATGTAGGCTGTAGCAATTTTATGCTCGTTGCCAAAGTGCTTCTGCAGTAAGGATTTTGCCTTCCTGAATCCTCTATCTGCGGTCATATGAAGGCAGCTCCTCACCATTTCTCTTGGTTGTGCTTCGGTATATTGTTCCAGATAATAAAGACAATCTGTGGGGTTTGGGTTCTTGCTTTCGATGTTGTGTTCAAAGGATTTTATGAATGTTTGAAATTGAAGTGGGTCACCATCAAAACGACGAATCTCCTTCTTGGGCATTAAAGAGAGAGACTGTTGTTGAATCATTAATGCAGTGATGTCATTTTGCTTTTCCATGATGTTAAGCATGTTGCTCTGTTCACCATTGCTTGGAGCAGGCAATGTTGTTGGTATTGTAACATGTGCATCCATAGTTAATGTATTTGACTGAATTGTCACTGGCACTGTGGAGAGAGATTGGGTTTGATTAATGTCTCCGTCAGCAGTGGCAATCATTTGTGTTTTCTTTTCACGTTGTTTTTTCTCCATATACGAGTTCATACCATCTGACACTCTTGATCTGTGGCTACGCACACCAGATCTACTTGAGGCTCCAAGAATCTTCATTTTTGCCATTGTAGCAGCAAGATTCCCATCCAGCTCCAGTTGCTCCTTTTTCCTCCTTAGCTCCTCCTCTTGTGCTTCTATGGCATGTTTATCTTTTAGCATTTGTTGTATTACAATAAGAGCAGCCATTTCAGCCTCAGCCTTGATGCATGCAGATGAGGTGGTGGAAAATCTTGAGCATGAAGAATGTGATTTGTGACTCCTGTTGGTAATATTTGACACACTGTCACTTGGCTTTATTTCATCCTGCATGTCAGATATTGCTTTATTCTGTTGGGAAGGAATGGCAGCTGGAACATCAGAGTGTGGTATATTTTCCTTTAATTCAACAGGTGCAACAGGTGCTCCCTCTTCAGGTGGAATGGGAGAGATGACTGATTGTGCAGCAAACACATCTTCAGTCACCTTTCTTGCTTGTTGAAAGTGTCTTTCAATCTCAGAGAGCCATGTCTTTACATCATCAATGAAGTCTGTGTTGTGTTTTATTATGCGTCCAAACCACTCCTTTTGGGTTACCTTTTCCTCTTTGGGAAGTAAAACAATCACTGACTCATGTGCTGCATTTGCATTTTCATACAGTTGTTTGAGTTCATTCAGTTTGAATTGCACTTTCTTTGCATTTTCATCATTTTTCATGAGCCCTTTAATTTCACGTGAGAGCTCTTTCATTTTTTTCACATTTGATTGACATTGCTTTTGAAGAGTTTCCATTTTGCAAGCCAGCGCTTTGGCTGTAAGCTTGACCGTTCTCTTCTCCGTAATTTCCATTTCATTTGAGTCACTCATTATGTGAACTTTCAACGTGCACAATTCACCAAAGCACAGAGCAACACACACAATGCAATCCGCAATGACATTGATTCAGTCACAATGCGATTTCCAACACAACAGCACAGTACAGCAAACGGCGGCCACTGCTCATCACGCAGTCCTCCAATCAGCCCAAACAATTGCCGATCGCGACAAACCAAGCACGCGCAACACAAGCCCAAACAAACAGTCCCCAATGGACAAAACGGCAGCCTTTCCAAACTGTGTTCAACTTCAAACAACTACACAGAAGGATTAACAAACATACCGATTCTGATGGCTGTGATGCGCTGCTGTCACTTCCGCGTTACACCGCTGCTGCAGTCAATTATGTGTCTCTGATTCCAGGCGTCCGCAGAAGAGTCCCCTGTTGCATAGTTCGTTCCGTCCAAAACATCGAGATCCAAGCGATAAGAGCAACGTTGACTCCCGTGGTGTTTTTGGATTATTTCTGTTTACTAAATATAGCGTCCGTTTTCCTATAAAAGGCCGCTAAGAGGCTTAAGTGGGCTCCAGGCTGTTACGCGTCGTACAATGAATCCAAGTCCGGTGATGAATATAGTTTGAGAATTTTATTGCTGTAGACCGAATGACAATTGATGAATGCAACCATGGTTGTTTGACGATGACGACGACGACGACGACGACGACGCTAAACAGAAAATATAATCAGGTGCGCCACTAACCCCCTTTCTCTCTCTCCGCTGATCTGACTGCCCAGGTATATAGATTAAGCCACACCCATGTGTCAATCAAACGGAAGTGACATGCTCCAAAACAGTGTGACTAACCTTTCAAAATAAACAATAAACAAACGGACCAAATATGCATTTTGGCCCCTACACTGTCCTTGCACATCCTGTGGGGCGCAAATTCTGTGGGGCGCACATCCTGCAGCGCACATCCTGCTGCGCACATAAATAAAAATAATATTAAAAACAAATTACAATTTTTTTTTTTAAATCAAATTAATAAAAAAACTGTGGTTGCACATCCTGTGGGGCGCAAATTCTGTGGGGCGCACATCCAGCTGCGCACATTAATAAAAATAATATTAAAAACAATTTACAATTTTTTTTTTTTTTAAATCAAATTAATAAAAAAACTGTGCTTGCACATCCTGTGGGGCGCAAATTATGTGGGGCGCACATCCTGCAGCGCACATCCTGCTGTGCACATAAATAAAAATAATATTAAAAACAAATTACAATTTTTTTTTTTTAAATCAAATTAATAAAAAAACTGTGCTTGCACATCCTGTCGGGCGCAAATTCTGTGGGGCGCACATCCTGCGGCGCACATCCTGCTGCGCACATAAATAAAAATAATATTAAAACATTTTTACAAAAAAAAATATTTAAATATAACTAATAAAAAACCTTGCTTGCACATCCTGTGGGGCGCAAATTATGTGGTGCTCACATCCTGCAGCGCACATCCTGCTGCGCAAATAAATAAAAATAAAATTTAAAAAAATTTACAATTTTTTTTTTTTTAAATCAAATTAATAAAAAAACTGTGCTTGCACATCCTGTGGGGCGCAAATTATGTGGGGCGCAAATTCTGTGGGGCGCACATCCTGCGGCGCACATCCTGCTGCGCACATAAATAAAAATAAAATAAAACATTTTTACAAAAAAAAATATTTAAATCAAATTAATAAAAAAACTGTGCTTGCACATCCTGTGGGGCGCAAATTCTGTGGGACGCACATCCTGCTGCGCACATAAATAAAAATAATATTAAAACATTTTTACAAAAAAAAATATTTAAATCAAATTAATAAAAAAACTGTGCTTAGACATCCTGTGGGGCGCAAATTCTGTGGGGCGCACATGCTGCAGCGCACATCCTGCTGCGCACATAAATAAAAATAATATTAAAAACAAATTACAATTTTTTTTTTTTAATCAAATTAATAAAAAAACTGTCCTTGCACATCCTGTGGGGCGCAAATTCTGTGGGGCGCACATCCTGCGGCGCACATCCTGCTGTGCACATGAATAAAAATAATATTAAAACATTTTTACAAAAAAATATATGTAAATCAAATAAATAAAAAAACTGTGCTTGCACATCCTGTCGGGCGCAAATTCTGTGGGGCGCACATCCTGCGGCGCACATCCTGCTGCGCACATAAATAAAAATAATATTAAAACATTTTGACAAAAAAAAATATTTAAATATAACTAATAAGAAACCTTGCTTGCACATCCTGTGGGGCGCAAATTCTGTGGGGCGCACATCCTGCGGCGCACATCCTGCTGCGCACATAAATAAAAATAATATTAAAACATTTTTACAAAAAAAAATATTTAAATATAACTAATAAAAAACCTTGCTTGCACATCCTGTGGGGCGCAAATTATGTGGTGCGCACATCCTGCAGCGCACATCCTGCTGCGCAAATAAATAAAAATAAAATTTAAAAAAATTTACAATTTTTTTTTTTTTTAAATCAAATTAATAAAAAAACTGTGCTTGCACATCCTGTGGGGCGCAAATTCTGTGGGGCGCACATCCTGCGGCGCACATCCTGCTGCGCACATAAATAAAAATAAAATAAAACATTTTTACAAAAAAAAATATTTAAATCAAATTAATAAAAAAACTGTGCTTGCACATCCTGTGGGGCGCAAATTCTGTGGGACGCACATCCTGCTGCGCACATAAATAAAAATAAAATTAAAAAAAATTTACAATTTTTTTTTTTTAAATCAAATTAATAAAAAAACTGTGCTTGCACATCCTGTGGGGCGCAAATTCTGTGGGACGCACATCCTGCTGCGCACATAAATAAAAATAATATTAAAACATTTTTACAAAAAAAAATATTTAAATCAAATTAATAAAAAAACTGTGCTTGCACATCCTGTGGGGCGCACATCCTGCGGCGCACATCCTGCTGCGCAAATTAATAAAAATAATATTAAAACATTTTTACAAAAAAAAAGATTTAAATCAAATTAATAAAAAAATGTGCTTGCACATCCTGTGGGGCGCAAATTATGTAGGACGCACATCCTGCAGCGCACATCCTGCTGCGCACATAAATAAAAATAATATTAAAAACAAATTACAATTTTTTTTTTTAAATCAAATTAATAAAAAAACTGTGGTTGCACATCCTGTGGGGCGCAAAGTCTGTGGGGCGCACATCCAGCTGCGCACATTAATAAAAATAGTATTAAAAACAATTTACAATTTTTTTTTTTTTTAAATCAAATTAATAAAAAAACTGTGCTTGCACATCCTGTGGGGCGCAAATTCTGTGGGGCGCAAATTCTGTGGGGCGCACATCCTGCGGCGCACATCCTGCTGCGCACATAAATAAAAATAAAATAAAACATTTTTACAAAAAAAAATATTTAAATCAAATTAATAAAAAAACTGTGCTTGCACATCCTGTGGGGCGCAAATTCTGTGGGACGCACATGCTGCAGCGCACATCCTGCTGCGCACATAAATAAAAATAATATTAAAACATTTTTACAAAAAAAAATATTTAAATCAAATTAATAAAAAAACTGTGCTTGCACATCCTGTGGGGCGCAAATTCTGTGGGACGCACATCCTGCTGCGCACATAAATAAAAATAATATTAAAACATTTTTACAAAAAAAAATATTTAAATCAAATTAATAAAAAAACTGTGCTTGCACATCCTGTGGGGCGCAAATTCTGTGGGGCGCACATGCTGCAGCGCACATCCTGCTGCGCACATAAATAAAAATAATATTAAAAACAAATTACAATTTTTTTTTTTTAATCAAATTAATAAAAAAACTGTCCTTGCACATCCTGTGGGGCGCAAATTATGTGGGACGCACATCCTGCAGCGCACATCCTGCTGCGCACATAAATAAAAATAATATTAAAAACAAATTACAATTTTTTTTTTTTAAATCAAATTAATAAAAAAACTGTGGTTGCACATCCTGTGGGGCGCAAATTCTGTGGGGCGCACATCCAGCTGCGCACATTAATAAAAATAGTATTAAAAACAATTTACAATTTTTTTTTTTTTTAAATCAAATTAATAAAAAAACTGTGCTTGCACATCCTGTGGGGCTCACATCCTGCGGCGTACATCCTGCTGCGCACATAAATAAAAATAATATTAAAAACAAATTACAATTTTTTTTTTTTAAATCAAATTAATAAAAAAACTGTGGTTGCACATCCTGTGGGGCGCAAATTCTTTGGGGCGCACATCCAGCTGCGCACATTAATAAAAATAGTATTAAAAACAATTTACAATTTTTTTTTTTTTTAAATCAAATTAATAAAAAAACTGTGCTTGCACATTCTGTGGGGCGCAAATTCTGTGGGGCGCACATCCTGCGGCGCACATCCTGCTGCGCACATAAATAAAAATAATATTAAAACATTTTTACAAAAAAAAATATTTACATCAAATTATTAAAAAAACTGTGCTTGAACATCCTGTGGGGCGCAAATTCTGTGGGGCGCACATCCTGTGGCGCACATCCTGCTGCGCACATAAATAAAAATAATATTAAAACATTTTTACAAAAAAAATATTTAAATCAAATTAATAAAAAAACTGTCCTTGCACATCCTGTGGGGCGCAAATTCTGTGGGGCGCACATCCTGCGGCGCACATCCTGCTGCGCACATAAATAAAAATAATATTAAAAACAATTTACAATTTTTTTTTTTTAAATCATATTAATAAAAAAACTGTGCTTGCACATCCTGTGGGGCGCAAATTCTGTGGGGCGCACATCCTGCGGCGCACATCCTGCTGCGCACATAAATAAAAAAAATATTAAAACATTTTTACAAAAAAAATATTTCAATCAAATTAATAAAAAAACTGTGCTTGCACATCCTGTGGGGCGCAAATTCTGTGGGGTGCACATCCTGCGGCGCACATCCTGCTGCGCACATAAATAAAAATGATATTAAAACATTTTTACAAAAAAAATATTTAAATCAAATTAATAAAAAAACTGTCCTTGCACATCCTGTGGGGCGCAAATTATGTGGGGCGCAAATTCTGTGGGGCGCACATCCTGCGGCGCACATCCTGCTGCGCACATAAATAAAAATGATATTAAAAACAATTTACAATTTTTTTTTTTTAAATCAAATTAATTAAAAAACTGTGCTTGCACATCCTGTGGGGCGCAAATTCTGTGGGGCGCACATCCTGCGGCGCACATCCTGCTGCGCACATAAATAAAAATAATATTAAAAACAAATTACAATTTTTTTTTTTAAATCAAATTAATAAAAAAAATGTTCTTGCACATCCTGTGGGGCGCAAATTATGTGGGGCGCACATCCTGCTGTGCACATAAATAAAAATAATATTAAAACATTTTTACAAAAAAAAATATTTAAATCAAATTAATAAAAAAACTGTGCTTCCACATCCTGTGGGGCACAAATTCTGTGGGGCGCAAATTCTGTGGGGCGCACATCCTTCGGCGCACATCCTGCTGCGCACATAAATAAAAATAATATTAAAACATTTTTACAAAAAAAATATTTAAATCAAATTAATAAAAAAACTGTGCTTGCACATCCTGTGGGGCGCAAATTCTGTGGGGCGCACATCCTGCGGCGCAAATCCTGCTGCGCACATGAATAAAAATAATATTAAAACATTTTTACAAAAAAAAATATTTAAATCAAATTAATAAAAAAACTGTGCTTGCACATTCTGTGGGGCGCAAATTCTGTGGGCCGCAAATCCTGCGGCGCATATCCTGCTGCGCACATAAATAAAAATAATATTAAAAACAAATTACAATTTTTTTTTTTTAAATCAAATTAATAAAAAAACTGTCCTTGCACATCCTGTGGGGCGCAAATTCTGTGGGGCTCACATCCTGCGGCGCAAATCCTGCTGCGCACATGAATAAAAATAATATTAAAACATTTTTACAAAAAAAGTATTTAAATCAAATTAATAAAAAAACTGTCCTTGCACATCCTGTGGGGCGCAAATTCTGTGGGGCGCACATCCTGCGGCACACATCCTGCTGCGCACATAAATAAAAATAATATTAAAACATTTTTACAAAAAAAATATTTAAATCAAATTAATAAAAAAACTGTGGTTGCACATCCTGTGGGGCGCAAATTATATGGGGCGCACAGACTGCGGCGCACATCCTGCTGCGCACAAAAATAAAAATAATATTAAAAACAAATTACAATTTTTTTTTTTAAATCAAATTAATAAAAAAACTGTCCTTGCACATCCTGTGGGGCGCAAATTCTGTGGGGCGCACATCCTTCGGCGCACATCCTGCTGCGCACATAAATACAAATAATATTAAAACATTTTTACAAAAAAAATATTTAAATCAAATTAATAAAAAAACTGTCCTTGCACATCCTGTGGGGCGCAAATTCTATGGGGCGCACATCCTGCGGCGCAAATCCTGCTGCGCACATAAATAAAAATAATATTAAAAACAATTTACAATTTTTTTTTTTTAAACCAAATTAATAAAAAAACTGTGCTTGCACATCCTGTGGGGCGAAAATTCTGTGGGGCGCAAATCCAGCGGCGCACATCCTGCTGCGCACATAAATAAAAATAATATTAAAACATTTTTACAAAAAAAAATATTCAAATCAAATTAATAAAAAAACTGTGCTTGCACATCCTGTGGGGCGCAAATTATGTGGGGCGCACATCCTGCGGCGCACATCCTGCTGCGCACATAAATAAAAATAATATTAAAAACAAATTACAATTTATTTTTTTGTAAATCAAATTAATAAAAAAACTGTCCTTGCACATCCTGTGGGGCGCAAATTCTGTGGGGCGCACATCCTGCGGCGCACATCCTGCTGCGCACATAAATAAAAATAATATTAAAAACAAATTACAATTTATTTTTTTGTAAATCAAATTAATAAAAAAACTGTCCTTGCACATCCTGTGGGGCGCAAATTCTTTGGGGCGCACATCCTGCGGCGCACATCCTGCTGCGCACATAAATAAAAATAATATTAAAAACAAATTACAATTTTTTTTTTTAAATCAAATTAATAAAAAAAATGTTCTTGCACATCCTGTGGGGCGCAAATTATGTGGGGCGCACATCCTGCTGTGCACATAAATAAAAATAATATTAAAACATTTTTACAAAAAAAAATATTTAAATCAAATTAATAAAAAAACTGTGCTTCCACATCCTGTGGGGCGCAAATTCTGTGGGGCGCACATCCTGCGGCGCAAATCCTGCTGCGCACATGAATAAAAATAATATTAAAACATTTTTACAAAAAAACATATTTAAATCAAATTAATAAAAAAACTGTGCTTGCACATTCTGTGGGGCGCAAATTCTGTGGGCCGCAAATCCTGCGGCGCATATCCTGCTGCGCACATAAATAAAAATAATATTAAAAACAAATTACAATTTTTTTTTTTTTAAATCAAATTAATAAAAAAACTGTCCTTGCACATCCTGTGGGGCGCAAATTATGTGGGGCGCACATCCTGCGGCGCACATCCTGCTGCGCAAATAAATAAAAATAATATTAAAACATTTTTACAAAAAAAAATATTTAAATCAAATTAATAAAAAAATGTGCTTGCACATCCTGTGGGGCGCAAATTATGTGGGGCGCACATCCTGCAGCGCACATCCTGCTGCGCACATAAATAAAAATAATATTAAAAACAAATTACAATTTTTTTTTTTTAAATCAAATTAATAAAAAAATTGTCTATAGCGTCCGTTTTCCTATAAAAGGCCGCTAAGAGGCTTAAGTGGGCTCCAGGCTGTTACGCGTCGTACAATGAATCCAAGTCCGGTAATGAATATAGTTTGAGAATTTTATTGCTGTAGACCGAATGACAATTGATGAATGCAAACATGGTTGTTTGACGATGACGACGACGACGACGACGACGACGCTAAACAGAAAATATAATCAGGTGCGCCACTAACCCCCTTTCTCCCCCTCCGCTGATCTAACTGCCCAGGTATATAGATTAAGCCACACCCATGTGTCAATCAAACGGAAGTGACATGCTCCAAAACAGTGTGACTAACCTTTCAAAATAAACAATAAACAAACAGACCAAATATGCATTTTGGCCCCTACAATTCCGGCCCCTAATTATTATGTTTCAAATAATAATTACAAATTTGACATAACAATCAACATAGTATGTAAATATATTTTCTTTCTTCATTATTTGTAATCCGATATACGTTGTCCAAGGAAAGAGTGATTAATCAAAGTCAAGTGTTCAGGAACAAAGTCAAGGGGTCAAAAGTCAGTTTGCGTCAGTCAATGATCCGCTGCCTCCAGTAGTAGGCAGACTTTGGTGATGGGCCTGGTCAGAAATCCGGTCTTTGACTTGATCCGAAGCTGACGTACAAGTCCCTTTTTGTCCATAATGGTCTCCACAATCCCTCCAGTCAACCAGGAGTTGCGAGGCGCTGAATCATCCACAATGATGACGATGTCTCCTGGTGTGAAGTTGCGTCTTATGTTGGACCATTTCTGTCGTTCTTGCAGTTGGGGAAGATACTCCTTAATCCACCTTTTCCAAATCCTTTCCTCCTGTTGCTTCTTTTCTTGATCCTGTAGTTTCCTCTTTGCCTCACATTCTTCCACCTCCCGTCTTCTCACTTTCTCTTCCTCAATTATTCTTTCTTCTTCCTTTCTCTTTTCCTGGGCTAACCTACACTCTTCCTCTTGTCTCCTGATACTCTCTTCTCTCCTCCTGTCTTCCTGGACCCTCTCTTCCTCCATCCTAATCCTTTCCTCCTCAACTCTCTTTCTTTCTTGTTCCTCTCGTCTCTTCTTTTCCTCCTCTAGTCTCTCACGCTGTTGTTGTTCTTCTCTCCTAACCTGCTCCTCCTCTTCTTGTCTCTTCCTCAAAATCATTTGCTCTTCCTCCCGTCTAACTTTCTCTTCTTCTTCAATCCTTTTTCTTTCTTCAGCCTGTCTCCGCTTCTCCTCAGCCAACCTCTCAAGAGCTTCTTCTTGGCTCCTCAACCTCTGCTCTTCCTCTCGTCTAACCTTCTCTTCTTCAATCCTTTTTCTTTCTTCCTCATCTTGTCTTCTTTTCTGCTCAGCCAGTCTCTCAACAGCTTCTTCTGGTTTCCTTTCATCTTCTTTTCTTCCCAGAGGTCCGTTAACTGTCCAGCCGAGCATTGTTTTGACGGCATATGGTCCATCTCCCACACTCCTGATGACTTGAAGTGGTTCCAGAGCCTTTGGTACATCGGAGCCAATCAGCAACTCAATCTCACAGTCCAGTTCAGGTAAGTGAATATTCTTTAAATGATGCCACTGATTGATGTCATTTTGATGTGGGATGTTCCCTTTGTGCACAGGCATAGTCTTCTGAGTGTACACACATGGGAGATCACAGAAATCAGTGCCATGAAGTCCTGTAACCTCTAGGCCTGAAACAATGCTGGTTTCAACGACCTTCTTTTGACCCATTGTTCTCAGAAGAATATTTGATTTTCTTCCCTGGAGATTGAGCTTATTCAGTAGCCCCAATGTGCAAAATGACGCATTGCTTCCCGGGTCAAGGAATGCATATGTATGCACTGTTGTATTCCCCTTCTTGGCCTTTACTTTCACAGGCACTATGGAGAGTTTGCAATTGTCTTCACCGGCCCCAGTAAGACCACTTGTCTGTACCGAGGCTATGGCTCTGATGTCAGCTTCTTCCTTTGTTTGAGGATGATGTTTGTCCATTTCAAATCTTCTTTGGTGGATATGCAGCATCTGAGGATGCTTCAAATTGCATATGTTGCAGCTGAGTCGCTTCCTGCAGTCCTTGCTCATGTGTCCTTTCTGCAGACAACCAAAGCAGGCTCCATTTTCTTTAAGGAAAGTGATTTTCTCATGATGTGCTTTCTTTTCCAATAGGAAACACACCTCCAAAGCATGTCCACCTCCACGTCTCTCACGCTGTTGTTGTTCTTCTCTCCTAACCTGCTCCTCCTCTTCTTGTCTCTTCCTCAAAATCATTTGCTCTTCCTCCCGTCTAACTTTCTCTTCTTCTTCAATCCTTTTTCTTTCTTCAGCCTGTCTCCGCTTCTCCTCAGCCAACCTCTCAAGAGCTTCTTCTTGGCTCCTCAACCTCTGCTCTTCCTCTCGTCTAACCTTCTCTTCTTCAATCCTTTTTCTTTCTTCCTCATCTTGTCTTCTTTTCTGCTCAGCCAGTCTCTCAACAGCTTCTTCTGGTTTCCTTTCATCTTCTTTTCTTCCCAGAGGTCCGTTAACTGTCCAGCCGAGCATTGTTTTGACGGCATATGGTCCATCTCCCACACTCCTGATGACTTGAAGTGGTTCCAGAGCCTTTGGTACATCGGAGCCAATCAGCAACTCAATCTCACAGTCCAGTTCAGGTAAGTGAATATTCTTTAAATGATGCCACTGATTGATGTCATTTTGATGTGGGATGTTCCCTTTGTGCACAGGCATAGTCTTCTGAGTGTACACACATGGGAGATCACAGAAATCAGTGCCATGAAGTCCTGTAACCTCTAGGCCTGAAACAATGCTGGTTTCAACGACCTTCTTTTGACCCATTGTTCTCAGAAGAATATTTGATTTTCTTCCCTGGAGATTGAGCTTATTCATTAGCCCCAATGTGCAAAATGACGCAGTGCTTCCCGGGTCAAGGAATGCATATGTATGCACTGTTGTATTCCCCTTCTTGGCCTTTACTTTCACAGGCACTATGGAGAGTTTGCAATTGTCTTCACCGGCCCCAGTAAGACCACTTGTCTGTACCGAGGCTATGGCTCTGATGTCAGCTTCTTCCTTTGTTTGAGGATGATGTTTGTCCATTTCAAATCTTCTTTGGTGGATATGCAGCATCTGAGGATGCTTCAAATTGCATATGTTGCAGCTGAGTCGCTTCCTGCAGTCCTTGCTCATGTGTCCTTTCTGCAGACAACCAAAGCAGGCTCCATTTTCTTTAAGGAAAGTGATTTTCTCATGATGTGCTTTCTTTTCCAATAGGAAACACACCTCCAAAGCATGTCCACCTCCACAGAACAAACACCTTTTTACAGCCGGCCAACTCTCCATTTTCCTAGGTCCATTTCCATTTTTCTCATGTGCAACTGTCACAGTGGTTGCAAATGTACTTCCTTTGATTTTTGGATGAGGTGGTTTTGACATAAAACCTCTTCCATCCTTGCTTGGTGTGGGAGTGTCTCTGATGTCTCCAAATACTGGATCAGTTGCAATCCTCACTTGTTTTTCAAGGTAATTTACCAGATCCCTGAAGGTAGCTCTTTGGTTGTACCTTTCCTGAAAATCACATGCCACAGATCTCCATTTATCCCTCAGTCGATATGGCAGCTTCTTAATTATAATTAGCAGGTTAGCAGACATGTTGAGCTCTTGCATGTTGTTGACATCTTCCATGGCATTGCAACATCCTCTTAGAAACAGAGTGTATGCTTGTAGTGTTTTTGTGTCATCTGGTTTAATTGACGACCATGAAAGAGCCTTCTCCATGTAGGCTGTAGCAATTTTATGCTCGTTGCCAAAGTGCTTCTGCAGTAAGGATTTTGCCTTCCTGAATCCTCTATCTGCGGTCATATGAAGGCAGCTCCTCACCATTTCTCTTGGTTGTGCTTCGGTATATTGTTCCAGATAATAAAGACAATCTGTGGGGTTTGGGTTCTTGCTTTCGATGTTGTGTTCAAAGGATTTTATGAATGTTTGAAATTGAAGTGGGTCACCATCAAAACGACGAATCTCCTTCTTGGGCATTAAAGAGAGAGACTGTTGTTGAATCATTAATGCAGTGATGTCATTTTGCTTTTCCATGATGTTAAGCATGTTGCTCTGTTCACCATTGCTTGGAGCAGGCAATGTTGTTGGTATTGTAACATGTGCATCCATAGTTAATGTATTTGACTGAATTGTCACTGGCACTGTGGAGAGAGATTGGGTTTGATTAATGTCTCCGTCAGCAGTGGCAATCATTTGTGTTTTCTTTTCACGTTGTTTTTTCTCCATATACGAGTTCATACCATCTGACACTCTTGATCTGTGGCTACGCACACCAGATCTACTTGAGGCTCCAAGAATCTTCATTTTTGCCATTGTAGCAGCAAGATTCCCATCCAGCTCCAGTTGCTCCTTTTTCCTCCTTAGCTCCTCCTCTTGTGCTTCTATGGCATGTTTATCTTTTAGCATTTGTTGTATTACAATAAGAGCAGCCATTTCAGCCTCAGCCTTGATGCATGCAGATGAGGTGGTGGAAAATCTTGAGCATGAAGAATGTGATTTGTGACTCCTGTTGGTAATATTTGACACACTGTCACTTGGCTTTATTTCATCCTGCATGTCAGATATTGCTTTATTCTGTTGGGAAGGAATGGCAGCTGGAACATCAGAGTGTGGTATATTTTCCTTTAATTCAACAGGTGCAACAGGTGCTCCCTCTTCAGGTGGAATGGGAGAGATGACTGATTGTGCAGCAAACACATCTTCAGTCACCTTTCTTGCTTGTTGAAAGTGTCTTTCAATCTCAGAGAGCCATGTCTTTACATCATCAATGAAGTCTGTGTTGTGTTTTATTATGCGTCCAAACCACTCCTTTTGGGTTACCTTTTCCTCTTTGGGAAGTAAAACAATCACTGACTCATGTGCTGCATTTGCATTTTCATACAGTTGTTTGAGTTCATTCAGTTTGAATTGCACTTTCTTTGCATTTTCATCATTTTTCATGAGCCCTTTAATTTCACGTGAGAGCTCTTTCATTTTTTTCACATTTGATTGACATTGCTTTTGAAGAGTTTCCATTTTGCAAGCCAGCGCTTTGGCTGTAAGCTTGACCGTTCTCTTCTCCGTAATTTCCATTTCATTTGAGTCACTCATTATGTGAACTTTCAACGTGCACAATTCACCAAAGCACAGAGCAACACACACAATGCAATCCGCAATGACATTGATTCAGTCACAATGCGATTTCCAACACAACAGCACAGTACAGCAAACGGCGGCCACTGCTCATCACGCAGTCCTCCAATCAGCCCAAACAATTGCCGATCGCGACAAACCAAGCACGCGCAACACAAGCCCAAACAAACAGTCCCCAATGGACAAAACGGCAGCCTTTCCAAACTGTGTTCAACTTCAAACAACTACACAGAAGGATTAACAAACATACCGATTCTGATGGCTGTGATGCGCTGCTGTCACTTCCGCGTTACACCGCTGCTGCAGTCAATTATGTGTCTCTGATTCCAGGCGTCCGCAGAAGAGTCCCCTGTTGCATAGTTCGTTCCGTCCAAAACATCGAGATCCAAGCGATAAGAGCAACGTTGACTCCCGTGGTGTTTTTGGATTATTTCTGTTTACTAAATATAGCGTCCGTTTTCCTATAAAAGGCCGCTAAGAGGCTTAAGTGGGCTCCAGGCTGTTACGCGTCGTACAATGAATCCAAGTCCGGTGATGAATATAGTTTGAGAATTTTATTGCTGTAGACCGAATGACAATTGATGAATGCAACCATGGTTGTTTGACGATGACGACGACGACGACGACGACGACGCTAAACAGAAAATATAATCAGGTGCGCCACTAACCCCCTTTCTCTCCCTCCGCTGATCTGACTGCCCAGGTAGATAGATTAAGCCACACCCATGTGTCAATCAAACGGAAGTGACATGCTCCAAAACAGTGTGACTAACCTTTCAAAATAAACAATAAACAAACGGACCAAATATGCATTTTGGCCCCTACACTGTCCTTGCACATCCTGTGGGGCGCAAATTCTGTGGGGCGCACATGCTGCGGCGCACATCCTGCTGAGCACATAAATAAAAATAATATTAAAAACAAATTACAATTTTTTTTTTTAAATCAAATTAATAAAAAAACTGTGGTTGCACATCCTGTGGGGCGCAAATTCTGTGGGGCGCACATCCAGCTGCGCACATTAATAAAAATAATATTAAAAACAATTTACAATTTTTTTTTTTTTTAAATCAAATTAATAAAAAAACTGTGCTTGCACATCCTGTGGGGCGCAAATTATGTGGGGCGCACATCCTGCAGCGCACATCCTGCTGTGCACATAAATAAAAATAATATTAAAAACAAATTACAATTTTTTTTTTTTAAATCAAATTAATAAAAAAACTGTGCTTGCACATCCTGTCGGGCGCAAATTCTGTGGGGCGCACATCCTGCGGCGCACATCCTGCTGCGCACATAAATAAAAATAATATTAAAACATTTTTACAAAAAAAAATATTTAAATATAACTAATAAAAAACCTTGCTTGCACATCCTGTGGGGCGCAAATTATGTGGTGCGCACATCCTGCAGCGCACATCCTGCTGCGCAAATAAATAAAAATAAAATTTAAAAAAATTTACAATTTTTTTTTTTTTTAAATCAAATTAATAAAAAAACTGTGCTTGCACATCCTGTGGGGCGCAAATTATGTGGGGCGCAAATTCTGTGGGGCGCACATCCTGCGGCGCACATCCTGCTGCGCATATAAATAAAAATAAAATAAAACATTTTTACAAAAAAAAATATTTAAATCAAATTAATAAAAAAACTGTGCTTGCACATCCTGTGGGGCGCAAATTCTGTGGGACGCACATCCTGCTGCGCACATAAATAAAAATAATATTAAAACATTTTTACAAAAAAAAATATTTAAATCAAATTAATAAAAAAACTGTGCTTGCACATCCTGTGGGGCGCAAATTCTGTGGGGCGCACATGCTGCAGCGCACATCCTGCTGCGCACATAAATAAAAATAATATTAAAAACAAATTACAATTTTTTTTTTTTAATCAAATTAATAAAAAAACTGTCCTTGCACATCCTGTGGGGCGCAAATTCTGTGGGGCGCACATCCTGCGGCGCACATCCTGCTGTGCACATGAATAAAAATAATATTAAAACATTTTTACAAAAAAATATATGTAAATCAAATAAATAAAAAAACTGTGCTTGCACATCCTGTCGGGCGCAAATTCTGTGGGGCGCACATCCTGCGGCGCACATCCTGCTGCGCACATAAATAAAAATAATATTAAAACATTTTGACAAAAAAAAATATTTAAATATAACTAATAAGAAACCTTGCTTGCACATCCTGTGGGGCGCAAATTCTGTGGGGCGCACATCCTGCGGCGCACATCCTGCTGCGCACATAAATAAAAATAATATTAAAACATTTTTACAAAAAAAAATATTTAAATATAACTAATAAAAAACCTTGCTTGCACATCCTGTGGGGCGCAAATTATGTGGTGCGCACATCCTGCAGCGCACATCCTGCTGCGCAAATAAATAAAAATAAAATTTAAAAAAATTTACAATTTTTTTTTTTTTTAAATCAAATTAATAAAAAAACTGTGCTTGCACATCCTGTGGGGCGCAAATTATGTGGGGCGCAAATTCTGTGGGGCGCACATCCTGCGGCGCACATCCTGCTGCGCACATAAATAAAAATAAAATAAAACATTTTTACAAAAAAAAATATTTAAATCAAATTAATAAAAAAACTGTGCTTGCACATCCTGTGGGGCGCAAATTCTGTGGGACGCACATCCTGCTGCGCACATAAATAAAAATAATATTAAAACATTTTTACAAAAAAAAATATTTAAATCAAATTAATAAAAAAACTGTGCTTGCACATCCTGTGGGGCGCAAATTCTGTGGGGCGCACATGCTGCAGCGCACATCCTGCTGCGCACATAAATAAAAATAATATTAAAAACAAATTACAATTTTTTTTTTTTAATCAAATTAATAAAAAAACTGTCCTTGCACATCCTGTGGGGCGCAAATTCTGTGGGGCGCACATCCTGCGGCGCACATCCTGCTGTGCACATGAATAAAAATAATATTAAAACATTTTTAAAAAAAAATATATGTAAATCAAATAAATAAAAAAACTGTGCTTGCACATCCTGTCGGGCGCAAATTCTGTGGGGCGCACATCCTGCGGCGCACATCCTGCTGCGCACATAAATAAAAATAATATTAAAACATTTTGACAAAAAAAAATATTTAAATATAACTAATAAGAAACCTTGCTTGCACATCCTGTGGGGCGCAAATTCTGTGGGGCGCACATCCTGCGGCGCACATCCTGCTGCGCACATAAATAAAAATAATATTAAAACATTTTTACAAAAAAAAATATTTAAATATAACTAATAAAAAACCTTGCTTGCACATCCTGTGGGGCGCAAATTATGTGGTGCGCACATCCTGCAGCGCACATCCTGCTGCGCAAATAAATAAAAATAAAATTAAAAAAAATTTACAATTTTTTTTTTTTAAATCAAATTAATAAAAAAACTGTGCTTGCACATCCTGTGGGGCGCAAATTCTGTGGGACGCACATCCTGCTGCGCACATAAATAAAAATAATATTAAAACATTTTTACAAAAAAAAATATTTAAATCAAATTAATAAAAAAACTGTGCTTGCACATCCTGTGGGGCGCACATCCTGCGGCGCACATCCTGCTGCGCAAATTAATAAAAATAATATTAAAACATTTTTACAAAAAAAAATATTTAAATCAAATTAATAAAAAAATGTGCTTGCACATCCTGTGGGGCGCAAATTATGTAGGACGCACATCCTGCAGCGCACATCCTGCTGCGCACATAAATAAAAATAATATTAAAAACAAATTACAATTTTTTTTTTTTAAATCAAATTAATAAAAAAACTGTGGTTGCACATCCTGTGGGGCGCAAATTCTGTGGGGCGCACATCCAGCTGCGCACATTAATAAAAATAGTATTAAAAACAATTTACAATTTTTTTTTTTTTTAAATCAAATTAATAAAAAAACTGTGCTTGCACATCCTGTGGGGCGCAAATTTTGTGGGGCGCAAATTCTGTGGGGCGCACATCCTGCGGCGCACATCCTGCTGCGCACATAAATAAAAATAAAATAAAACATTTTTACCAAAAAAAATATTTAGATCAAATTAATAAAAAAACTGTGCTTGCACATCCTGTGGGGTGCAAATTCTGTGGGACGCACATGCTGCAGCGCACATCCTGCTGCGCACATAAATAAAAATAATATTAAAACATTTTTACAAAAAAAAATATTTAAATCAAATTAATAAAAAAACTGTGCTTGCACATCCTGTGGGGCGCAAATTCTGTGGGGCGCACATGCTGCAGCGCACATCCTGCTGCGCACATAAATAAAAATAATATTAAAAACAAATTACAATTTTTTTTTTTTAATCAAATTAATAAAAAAACTGTCCTTGCACATCCTGTGGGGCGCAAATTATGTGGGACGCACATCCTGCAGCGCACATCCTGCTGCGCACATAAATAAAAATAATATTAAAAACAAATTACAATTTTTTTTTTTTAAATCAAATTAATAAAAAAACTGTGGTTGCACATCCTGTGGGGCGCAAATTCTGTGGGGCGCACATCCAGCTGCGCACATTAATAAAAATAGTATTAAAAACAATTTTTTTTTTTTTTAAATCAAATTAATAAAAAAACTGTGCTTGCACATCCTGTGGGGCGCAAATTATGTGGGGCACACATCCTGCGGCGCACATCCTGCTGCGCACATAAATAAAAATAATATTAAAAACAAATTACAATTTTTTTTTTTTAAATCAAATTAATAAAAAAACTGTGGTTGCACATCCTGTGGGGCGCAAATTCTTTGGGGCGCACATCCAGCTGCGCACATTAATAAAAATAGTATTAAAAACAATTTACAATTTTTTTTTTTTTTAAATCAAATTAATAAAAAAACTGTGCTTGCACATTCTGTGGGGCGCGAATTCTGTGGGGCGCACATCCTGCGGCGCACATCCTGCTGCGCACATAAATAAAAATAATATTAAAACATTTTTACAAAAAAAAATATTTACATCAAATTATTAAAAAAACTGTGCTTGAACATCCTGTGGGGCGCAAATTCTGTGGGGAGCACATCCTGTGGCGCACATCCTGCTGCGCACATAAATAAAAATAATATTAAAACATTTTTACAAAAATTTTTTTAAATCAAATTAATAAAAAAACTGTGGTTGCACATCCTGTGGGGCGCAAATTCTTTGGGGCGCACATCCAGCTGCGCACATTAATAAAAATAGTATTAAAAACAATTTACAATTTTTTTTTTTTTTAAATCAAATTAATAAAAAAACTGTGCTTGCACATTCTGTGGGGCGCAAATTCTGTGGGGCGCACATCCTGCGGCGCACATCCTGCTGCGCACATAAATAAAAATAATATTAAAACATTTTTACAAAAAAAAATATTTACATCAAATTATTAAAAAAACTGTGCTTGAACATCCTGTGGGGCGCAAATTCTGTGGGGCGCACATCCTGTGGCGCACATCCTGCTGCGCACATAAATAAAAATAAAATGAAACATTTTTACAAAAAGAAATATTTAAATCAAATTAATAAAAAAACTGTGCTTGCACATCCTGTGGGGCGCAAATACTGTGGGGCGCACATCCTGCGGCGCACATCCTGCTGCGCACATGAATAAAAATAATATTAAAAACAAATTACAATTTTTTTTTTTTAAATCAAATTAATAAAAAAACTGTCCTTGCACATCCTGTGGGGCGCAAATTCTGTGGGGCGCACATCCTGCGGCGCACATCCTGCTGCGCAAATAAATAAAAATAATATTAAAACATTTTAACAAAAAAAAATATTTAAATCAAATTAATAAAAAAATGTGCTTGCACATCCTGTGGGGCGCAAATTATGTGGGGCGCACATCCTGCAGCGCACATCCTGCTGCGCACATAAATAAAAATAATATTAAAAACAAATTACAATTTTTTTTTTTTAAATCAAATTAATAAAAAAACTGTGCTTGCACATCCTGTGGGGCGCAAATTCTGTGGGGCGCACATGCTGCGGCGCACATCCTGCTGCGCACATAAATAAAAATAATATTAAAAACAAATTACAATTTTTTTTTAAAAATCAAATTAATAAAAAAACTGTCCTTGCACATCCTGTGGGGCGCAAATTCTGTGGGGCGCACATCCAGCTGCGCACATTAATAAAAATAATATTAAAAACAATTTACAATTTTTTTTTTTTTTAAATCAAATTAATAAAAAAACTGTGCTTGCACATCCTCTGGGGCGCAAATTCTGTGGGGCGCACATCCTGCTGCGCACATAAATAAAAATGATATTAAAACATTTTTACAAAAAAAATATTTAAATCAAATTAATAAAAAAACTGTGCTTGCACATCCTGTGGGGCGCAAATTCTGTGGGGCGCACATCCTGCGGCGCACATCCTGCTGCGCACATAAATAAAAATAATATTAAAACATTTTTACAAAAAAAAATATTTAAATCAAATTAATAAAAAAACTGTGCTTGAACATCCTGTGGGGCGCAAATTATGTGAGGCGCACATCCTACGGCGCACATCCTGCTGTGCACATGAATAAAAATCAAATTAAAAAAAATTCACAATTTTTTTTTTTTAAATCAAATTAATAAAAAAACTGTGCTTGCACATCCTGTGGGGCGCAAATTCTGTGGGGCGCAAATTCTGTGGGGCGCACATCCTGCTGCGCACATAAATAAAAAAATATTAAAAAATTAAAAAAAAAAAAAGATTAAAATCAAATTAATAAAAAAACTGTGCTCGCACATCCTGTGGGGCGCAAATTCTGTGCGGCGCACATCCAGCTGCGCACATTAATAAAAATAATATTAAAAACAATTTACAATTTTTTTTTTTTTAATCAAATTAATAAAAAAACTGTGCTTGCACATCCTGTCGGGCGCAAATTCTGTGGGGCGCAAATTCTGTGGGGCGCACATTCTGCGGCGCACATCCTGCTGCGCACATAAATAAAAATAATATTAAAACATTTTTACAAAAAAATATTTAAATCAAATTAATAAAAAAACTGTGCTTGCACATCCTGTGGGGCGCAAATTCTGTGGGGCGCACATCCTGCGGCACACATCCTGCTGCGCATATAAATAAAAATAATATTGAAACAAATTTACAAGTTTTTTTTTTTAAATCAAATTAATAAAAAAACTGTGCTTGCACATCCTGTGGGGCGCAAATTCTGTGGGGCGCACATCCTTTGGCGCACATCCTGCTGCGCACATAAATAAAAATAATATTAAAAACAAATTACAATTTTTTTTTTTTAAATCAAATTAATAAAAAAACTGTGCTTGCACATCCTGTGGGGCGCAAATTCTGTGGGGCGCACATCCTGCAGCGCAAATCCTGCTACGCACATAAATACAAATATTATTAAAAACAATTTACAATTTTTTTTTTTTAAATCAAATTAATAGAAAAACTGTCCTTGCACATCCTGTGGGGCGCAAATTCTGTGGGGCGCACATCCTGTGGCGCACATCCTGCTGTGCACATGAATAAAAATAATATTAAAACATTTTTACAAAAAAAAATATTTAAATCAAATTAATAAAAAAACTGTGCTTGCACATCCTGTGGGGCGCACATCCTGCGGCGCACATCCTGCTGCGCACATACATAAAAATAATATTAAAAACAAATTACAATTTTTTTTTTTAAATCAAATTAATAAAAAAACTGTTCTTGCACATCCTGTGGGGCGCAAATTCTGTGGGGCGCACATCCTGCGGCGCACATCCTGCTGCGCACATAAATAAAAATAATATTAAAACATTTTTACAAAAAAAAATATTTAAATCAAATTAATAAAAAAACTGTGCTTGCACATCCTGTGGGGCGCAAATTCTGTGGGGCGCACATCCTGCGGCGCACATCCTGCTGCGCACATAAATAAAAATAATATTAAAAACAAATTACAATTTTTTTTTTGAATCAAATTAATAAAAAAACTGTCCTTGCACATCCTGTGGGGCGCAAATTCTGTGGGGCGCACATCCTGCGGCGCAAATCCTGCTGCGCACAAGAATCAAAATAATATTAAAACATTTTTACAAAAAAAAATATTTAAATATAATTAATAAAAAACCTTGCTTGCACATACCTGTTGGGCGCAAATTATGTGGGGCACAAATTCTGTGGGGCGCACATCCTGCGGCGCACATCCTGCTGCGCACATGAATAAAAATAATATTAAAACATTTTTACAAAAAAAATATTTAAATCAAATTAATAAAAAAACTGTCCTTGCACATCCTGTGGGGCGCAAATTCTGTGGGGCGCACATCCTGTGGCGCACATCCTGCTGCGCACATAAATAAAAATAATATTAAAAACGTTTTTACAAAAAAAAATATTTAAATCAAATTAATAAAAAAACTGTGCTTGCACGTCCTGTGGGGCGCAAATTATGTGGGGCGCACATCCCACGGCGCACATCCTGCTGCGCAAATAAATAAAAATAAAATTAAAAAATATTTACAATTTTTTTTTTTCAAATCAAATTAATAAAAAAACTGTGCTTGCACATCCTGTGGGGCGCAAATTCTGTGGGGCGCACATCCTGTGGCGCACATCCTGCTGCGCACATAAATAAAAATAAAATAAAACATTTTTACAAAAAAAATATTTAAATCAAATTATTAAAAAAACTGTGCTTGAACATCCTGTGGGGCGCAAATTCTGTGGGGCGCACATCCTGCGGGGCACATCCTGCTGCGCACATAAATAAAAATAATATTAAAACATTTTTACAAAAAAAAATATTTAAATCAAATTAATAAAAAAACTGTGCTTGAACATCCTGTGGGGCGCAAATTATGTGAGGCGCACATCCTACGGCGCACATCCTGCTGTGCACATGAATAAAAATAATATTAAAACATTTTTACAAAAAAATATATTTAAATCAAATAAATAAAAAAACTGTGCTTGCACATCCTGTGGGGCGCAAATTCTGTGGGGCGCACATCCTGCGGCACACATCCTGCTGCGCACAAAAATAAAAATAATATTGAAACATTTTTACAAAAAACAAATATTTAAATATAACTAATAAAAAACCTTGCTTGCACATCCTGTGGGGCGCAAATTATGTTGGTCGCACATCCTGCAGCGCACATCCTGCTGCGCAAATAAATAAAAATCAAATTAAAAAAAATTCACAATTTTTTTTTTTTAAATCAAATTAATAAAAAAACTGTGCTTGCACATCCTGTGGGGCGCAAATTCTGTGGGGCGCAAATTCTGTGGGGCGCACATCCTGCTGCGCACATAAATAAAAAAATATTAAAAAATTTAAAAAAAAAAAAGATTAAAATCAAATTAATAAAAAAACTGTGCTCGCACATCCTGTGGGGCGCAAATTCTGTGCGGCGCACATCCAGCTGCGCACATTAATAAAAATAATATTAAAAACAATTTACAATTTTTTTTTTTTTAAATCAAATTAATAAAAAAACTGTGCTCGCACATCCTGTGGGGCGCAAATTCTGTGCGGCGCACATCCAGCTGCGCACATTAATAAAAATAATATTAAAAACAATTTACAATTTTTTTTTTTTTAAATCAAATTAATAAAAAAACTGTGCTTGCACATCCTGTGGGGCGCAAATTATGTGGTGCGCAAATTCTGTGGGGCGCACATCCTGCGGCGCACATCCTGCTGCGCACATAAATAAAAATAATATTAAAACATTTTTACAAAAAAAATATTTAAATCAAATTAATAAAAAAACTGTCCTTGCACATCCTGTGGGGCGCAAATTCTGTGGGGCGCACATCCTGCGGCGCAAATCCTGCTGCGCACATGAATAAAAATGAAATAAAACATTTTTACAAAAAAAAATATTTAAATCAAATTAATAAAAAAACTGTGCTTGCACATCCTGTGGGGCGCAAATTCTGTGGGGCGCACATCCTGCGGCGCACATCCTGCTGCGCACATAAATAAAAATAATATTAAAACATTTTTACAAAAAAAATATTTAAATCAAATTAATAAAAAAACTGTCCTTGCACATCCTGTGGGGCGCAAATTCTGTGGGGCGCACATCCTGCGGCGCACATCCTGCTGCGCAAATAAATAAAAATAATATTAAAAACAATTTACAATTTTTTTTTTTTTAATCAAATTAATAAAAAAACTGTGCTTGCACATCCTGTCGGGCGCAAATTCTGTGGGGCGCAAATTCTGTGGGGCGCACATTCTGCGGCGCACATCCTGCTGCGCACATAAATAAAAATAATATTAAAAACAAATTACAATTTTTTTTTTTAAATCAAATTAATAAAAAAACTGTCCTTGCACATCCTGTGGGGCGCAAATTATGTGGGGCGCACATCCTGCGGCGCACATCCTGCTGCGCACATAAATAAAAATAATATTAAAACATTTTTACAAAAAAAATATTTAAATCAAATTAATAAAAAAACTGTCCTTGCACATCCTGTGGGGCGCAAATTCTGTGGGGCGCACATCCTGCGGCACACATCCTGCTGCGCACATAAATAAAAATAATATTAAAACATTTTTACAAAAAAAATATTTAAATCAAATTAATAAAAAAACTGTGCTTGCACATCCTGTGGGGCGCAAATTCTGTGGGGCGCAAATTCTGTGGGGCGCAAATTCTGTGGGGCGCACATCCTGCTGCGCACATAAATAAAAAAATATTAAAAAATTAAAAAAAAAAAAAGATTAAAATCAAATTAATAGAAAAACTGTCCTTGCACATCCTGTGGGGCGCAAATTCTGTGGGGCGCACATCCTGCGGCGCACATCCTGCTGCGCACATAAATAAAAATAATATTAAAAACAAATTACAATTTTTTTTTTTTTAAATCAAATTAATAAAAAAACTGTCCATGCACATCCTGTGGGGCTCAAATTCTGTGGGGCGCACATCCTGCGGCGCACATCCTGCTGCGCACATAAATAAAAATAATATTAAAAATTTTTTACAAAAAAAAATATTTAAATCAAATTAATAAAAAAACTGTGCTTGCACATCCTGTGGGGCGCAAATTCTGTGGGGCGCGCGCACATCCTGCTGCGCACATAAATAAAAATAATATTAAAACATTTTTACAAAAAAATATTTAAATCAAATTAATAAAAAAACTGTGCTTGCACATCCTGTGGGGCGCAAATTCTGTGGGGCGCACATCCTGCGGCACACATCCTGCTGCGCATATAAATAAAAATAATATTGAAACAAATTTACAAGTTTTTTTTTTTAAATCAAATTAATAAAAAAACTGTGCTTGCACATCCTGTGGGGCGCAAATTCTGTGGGGCGCACATCCTTTGGCGCACATCCTGCTGCGCACATAAATAAAAATAATATTAAAAACAAATTACAATTTTTTTTTTTTAAATCAAATTAATAAAAAAACTGTGCTTGCACATCCTGTGGGGCGCAAATTCTGTGGGGCGCACATCCTGCAGCGCACATCCTGCTACGCACATAAATACAAATATTATTAAAAACAATTTACAATTTTTTTTTTTAAATCAAATTAATAGAAAAACTGTCCTTGCACATCCTGTGGGGCGCAAATTCTGTGGGGCGCACATCCTGTGGCGCACATCCTGCTGTGCACATGAATAAAAATAATATTAAAACATTTTTACAAAAAAAAATATTTAAATCAAATTAATAAAAAAACTGTGCTTGCACATCCTGTGGGGCGCAAATTCTGTGGGGCGCACATCCTGCGGCGCACATCCTGCTGCGCAGATACATAAAAATAATATTAAAACATTTTTACAAAAAAAAATATTTAAATCAAATTAATAAAAAAACTGTGCTTGCACATCCTGTGGGGCGCAAATTCTGTGGGGCGCACATCCTGCGGCGCACATCCTGCTGCGCACATAAATAAAAATAATATTAAAAACAAATTACAATTTTTTTTTTGAATCAAATTAATAAAAAAACTGTCCTTGCACATCCTGTGGGGCGCAAATTCTGTGGGGCGCACATCCTGCGGCGCAAATCCTGCTGCGCACAAGAATCAAAATAATATTAAAACATTTTTACAAAAAAAAATATTTAAATATAATTAATAAAAAACCTTGCTTGCACATACCTGTGGGGCGCAAATTATGTGGGGCACAAATTCTGTGGGGCGCACATCCTGCGGCGCACATCCTGCTGCGCACATGAATAAAAATAATATTAAAACATTTTTACAAAAAAAATATTTAAATCAAATTAATAAAAAAACTGTCCTTGCACATCCTGTGGGGCGCAAATTCTGTGGGGCGCACATCCTGTGGCGCACATCCTGCTGCGCACATGAATAAAAATAATATTAAAAACGTTTTTACAAAAAAAAATATTTAAATCAAATTAATAAAAAAACTGTCCTTGCACATCCTGTGGGGCGCAAATTCTGTGGGGCGCACATCCTGTGGCGCACATCCTGCTGCGCAGATACATAAAAATAATATTAAAACATTTTTACAAAAAAAAATATTTAAATCAAATTAATAAAAAAACTGTGCTTGCACGTCCTGTGGGGCGCAAATTATGTGGGGCGCACATCCCACGGCGCACATCTTGCTGCGCACATAAATAAAAATAATATTAAAAACAAATTACAATTTTTTTTTTAAATCAAATTAATAAAAAAACTGTCCTTGCACATCCTGTGGGGCGCAAATTATGTGGGGCGCACATCCTGCGGCGCACATCCTGCTGCGCACGTAAATAAAAATAATATTAAAAACAATTTACAATTTTTTTTTTTTAAATCAAATTAATAAAAAAACTGTGCTTGCACATCCTGTGGGGCGCAAATTCTGTGGGGCGCACATCCTGCGGCGCAAATCCTGCTGCGCACAAGAATCAAAATAATATTAAAACATTTTTACAAAAAAAACATTTAAATATAACTAATAAAAAACCTTGCTTGCACATCCTGTGGGGCGCAAATTATGTGGGGCGCACATCCTCTGGCGCACATCCTGCTGCGCACATAAATAAAAATAATATTAAAACATTTTTACAAAAAAAATATTTAAATCAAATTAATAAAAAAACTGTGCTTGCACATCCTGTGGGGCGCAAATTATGTGGGGCACAAATTCTGTGGGGTGCACATCCTGCGGCGCACATCCTGCTGCGCACATAAATAAAAATAATATTAAAACATTTTTACAAAAAAATATATTAAAATCAAATTAATAAAAAAACTGTGCTTGCACATTCTGGTGGGCGCAAATTCTGTGGGGCGCAAATCCTGCGGCGCACATCCTGCTGCGCATATAAATAAAAATAATGTTAAAACATTTTTATAAAAAAAAATATATACATCAAATTAATAAAAAAACTGTGCTTGCACATCCTGTGGGGCGCAAATTATGTGGGGCGCACATCATGCGGCGCACATCCTGCTGCGCACATAAATAAAAACAATATTAAAAACAAATTAAACATTTTTTTTTTAAATCAAATTAATAAAAAAACTGTCCATGCACATCCTGTGGGGCGCACATCCTGCGGCGCACATCCTGCTGCGCACATAAATAAAAATCAAATAAAACATTTTTACAAAAAAAAATATTTAAATCAAATTAATAAAAAAACTGTGCTTGCACATCCTGTGGGGCGCAAATTCTGTGGGAAGCACATCCTGCGGCGCACATCCAGCTGCGCACATTAATACAAATAATATTTAAACATTTTTACAAAAAAAAATATTTAAATATAACTAATAAAAAAACTGTGCTTGCACATCCTTTGGGGCGCAAATTATGTGGGGCGCACATCCTGCGGCGCACATCCTGCTGTGCACATGAATAAAAATAATATTAAAAACAAATTACAATTTTTTTTTTAAATTCAAATTAATACAAAAACTGTGCTTTCACATCCTGTGGGGCGCAAATTCTGTGGGGCGCACATCCTGCGGCGCACATCCTGCTGTGCACATGAATATAAATAATATTAAAACATTTTTACAAAAAAAAATATTTAAATATAACTAATAAAAAACCTTGCTTGCACATCCTGTGGGGCGCAAATTCTGTGGGTCGCACATCCTGCAGCGCACATCCTGCTGCGCAAATAAATAAAAATAAAATTAAAAAAAATTTACAATATTTTTTTTTTAAATCAAATTAATAAAAATACTGTCCATGCACATCCTGTGGGGCGCAAATTCTGTGGGGCGCACATCCTGCTGCGCACATAAATAAAAATAATATTAAAAACAAATTACAATTTTTTTTTTAAAATCAAATTAATAAAAAAACTGTCCTTGCACATCCTGTGGGGCGCACATCCTGCGGCGCACATCCTGCTGCAAACATAAATAAAAATAATATTAAAAACAAATTACAATTTTTTTTTTAAAATCAAATTAATAAAAAAACTGTGCTTGCACATCCTGTGGGGCGCAAATTCTGTGGGGCGCACATCCTGCGGCGCACATCCTGCTGCGCACATAAATAAAAATAATATTAAAACATTTTTACAAAAAAAAATATTTAAATCAAATTAATAAAAAAACTGTGCTTGCACATCCTGTGGGGCGCAAATTATGTGGGGCGCACATGCTGCGGCGCACATCCTGCTGCGCACATAAATAAAAATAATATTAAAAACAAATTACAATTTTTTTTTTAAATTCAAATTAATACAAAAACTGTGCTTTCACATCCTGTGGGGCGCAAATTCTGTGGGGCGCACATCCTGCGGCGCACATCCTGCTGTGCACATGAATATAAATAATATTAAAACATTTTTACAAAAAAAAATATTTAAATATAACTAATAAAAAACCTTGCTTGCACATCCTGTGGGGCGCAAATTCTGTGGGTCGCACATCCTGCAGCGCACATCCTGCTGCGCAAATAAATAAAAATAAAATTAAAAAAAATTTACAATATTTTTTTTTTAAATCAAATTAATAAAAATACTGTCCATGCACATCCTGTGGGGCGCAAATTCTGTGGGGCGCACATCCTGCTGCGCACATAAATAAAAAAATATTAAAAAATTAAAAAAAAAAAAAGATTAAAATCAAATTAATAAAAAAACTGTGCTCGCACATCCTGTGGGGCGCAAATTCTGTGCGGCGCACATCCTGCTGCGCACATAAATAAAAACAATATTAAAAACAAATTAAAATTTTTTTTTTTAAATCAAATTAATAAAAATACTGTCCATGCACATCCTGTGGGGCGCAAATTCTGTGGGGCGCACATCCTGCGGCGTACATCCTGCTGCGCACATAAATAAAAATCAAATAAAACATTTTTACAAAAAAAAATATTTAAATCAAATTAATAAAAAAACTGTGCTTGCACATCCTGTGGGGCGCAGATTCTGTGGGGCGCACATCCTGCGGCGCACATCCTGCTGCGCACATAAATAAAAATAATATTAAAACATTTTTACAAAAAAAAATATTTAAATCAAATTAATAAAAAAACTGTGCTTGCACATCCTGTGGGGCGCAAATTATGTGGGGCGCACATGCTGCGGCGCACATCCTGCTGCGCACATAAATAAAAATAATATTAAAAACAAATTACAATTTTTTTTTTTAAATCAAATTAATAAAAAAACTGTCCTTGCACATCCTGTGGGGCGCAAATTCTGTGGGGCGCACATCCTGCGGCGCTAATCCTGCTGCGCACATGAATAAAAATAATATTAAAACATTTTTACAAAAAAAAATATTTAAATCAAATTAATAAAAAAACTGTGCTTGCACATCCTGTGGGGCGCAAATTCTGTGGGAAGCACATCCTGCGGCGCACATCCAGCTGCGCACATGAATACAAATAATATTAAAACATTTTTACAAAAAAAAATATTTAAATATAACTAATAAAAAAACTGTGCTTGCACATCCTTTGGGGCGCAAATTATGTGGGGCGCACATCCTGCGGCGCACATCCTGCTGTGCACATGAATAAAAATAATATTAAAAACAAATTACAATTTTTTTTTTTAATTCAAATTAATACAAAAACTGTGCTTTCACATCCTGTGGGGCGCAAATTCTGTGGGGCGCACATCCTGCGGCGCACATCCTGCTGTGCACATGAATATAAATAATATTAAAACATTTTTACAAAAAAAAATATTTAAATATAACTAATAAAAAACCTTGCTTGCAAATCCTGTGGGGCGCAAATTCTGTGGGGCGCACATCCTGCAGCGCACATCCTGCTGCGCAAATAAATAAAAATAAAATTAAAAAAAATTTACAATATTTTTTTTTTAAATCAAATTAATAAAAATACTGTCCATGCACATCCTGTGGGGCGCAAATTCTGTGGGGCGCACATCCTGCTGCGCACATAAATAAAAATAATATTAAAAACAAATTACAATTTTTTTTTTAAAATCAAATTAATAAAAAAACTGTCCTTGCACATCCTGTGGGGCGCACATCCTGCGGCGCACATCCTGCTGCAAACATAAATAAAAATAATATTAAAACATTTTTACAAAAAAAAATATTTAAATATAACTAATAAAAAACCTTGCTTGCACATCCTTTGGGGCGCAAATTATGTGGGGCGCACATCCTGCAGCGCACATCCTGCTGCGCAAATAAATAAAAATAAAATTAAAAAAAATTTACAATTTTTTTTTTTTAAATCAAATTAATAAAAAAACTGTGATTGCACATCCTGTGGGGCGCAAATTATGTGGTGCACAAATTCTGTGGGGCGCACATCCTGCGGCGCACATCCTGCTGCGCACATAAATAAAAATAATATTAAAACATTTTTACAAAAAAAATATTTAAATCAAATTAATAAAAAAACTGTCCTTGCACATCCTGTGGGGCGCAAATTCTGTGGGGCGCACATCCTGCGGCGCAAATCCTGCTGCGCACATGAATAAAAATGAAATAAAACATTTTTACAAAAAAAAATATTTAAATCAAATTAATAAAAAAACTGTGCTTGCACATCCTGTGGGGCGCAAATTCTGTGGGGCGCACATCCTGCGGCGCACATCCTGCTGCGCACATAAATAAAAATAATATTAAAACATTTTTACAAAAAAAAATATTTAAATCAAATTAATAAAAAAACTGTGCTTGCACATCCTGTGGGGCGCAAATTCTGTGGGGCGCACATCCTGCGTCGCACATCCTGCTGCGCACATAAATAAAAATAATATTAAAATCAAATTACAATTTTTTTTTTAAATCAAATTAATAAAAAAACTGTCCTTGCACATCCTGTGGGGCGCACATCCTGCGGCGCACATCCTGCTGCGCACATAAATAAAAATAATATTAAAACATTTTTACAAAAAAAATATTTAAATCAAATTAATAAAAAAACTGTCCTTGCACATCCTGTGGGGCGCAAATTCTGTGGGGCGCACATCCTGCGGCACACATCCTGCTGCGCACATAAATAAAAATAATATTAAAACATTTTTACAAAAAAAAATATTTAAATTAAATTAATAAAAAGACTGTGCTTGCACATCCTGTGGGGCGCAAATTCTGTGGGGCGCACATCCTGCTGCGCACATAAATAAAAATAATATTAAAAACAAATTACAATTTTTTTTTTTTAAGTCAAATTAATAGAAAAACTGTCCTTGCACATCCTGTGGGGCGCAAATTCTGTGGGCCGCAAATCCTGCGGCGCACATCCTGCTGCGCACATAAATAAAAATAATATTAAAACATTTTTACAAAAAAAATATTTAAATCAAATTAATAAAAAAACTGTGCTTGCACATCCTGTGGGGCGCAAATTCTGTGGGGCGCACATCCTGCTGCGCACATAATTAAAATAATATTAAAAACAATTTACATTTTTTTTTTTAAAATCAAATTAATAAAAAAACTGTGCTTGCACATCCTGTGGGGCGCAAATTCTGTGGGGCGCAAATTCTGTGGGGCGCACATCCTGCTGCGCACATAAATAAAAAAATATTAAAAAATTTAAAAAAAAAAAAGATTAAAATCAAATTAATAGAAAAACTGTCCTTGCACATCCTGTGGGGCGCAAATTCTGTGGGCCGCAAATCCTGCGGCGCACATCCTGCTGCGCACATAAATAAAAATAATATTAAAAACAATTTACAATTTTTTTTTTTAAATCAAATTAATAAAAAAACTGTCCTTGCACATCCTGTGGGGCGCAAATTCTGTGGGGCGCACATCCTGCGGCGCACATCCTGCTGCGCAGATAAATAAAAATAATATTAAAACATTTTTACAAAAAAAAATATTTAAATCAAATTAATAGAAAAACTGTGCTTGCACATCCTGTGGGGCGCAAATTCTGTGGGGCGCACATCCTGCGGCGCACATCCTGTTGCGCACATAAATAAAAATAATATTAAAAACAAATTACAATTTTTTTTTAAAAATCAAATTAATAAGAAAACTGTCCTTGCACATCCTGTGGGGCGCAAATTCTGTGGGGCGCACATCCTGCGGCGCACACCCTGCTGCGCACATAAATAAAAATAATATTAAAACATTTTTACAAAAAAAAATATTTAAATCAAATTAATAAAAAAACTGTGCTTGCACATCCTGTGGGGCGCAAATTCTGCGGGGCGCACATCCTGCGGCGCACATCCTGCTGCGCACATAAATAAAAATAATAATAAAAACAAATTACAATTTTTTTTTAAAATCAAATTAATAAAAAAACTGTCCTTGCACATCCTGTGGGGCGCAAATTCTGTGGGGCGCACATGAATAAAAATAATATTAAAACATTTTTACAAAAAAAAAAATTTAAATATAACTAATAAAAAAACTGTGCTTGCACATCCTGTGGGGCGCAAATTATGTGGGACGCACATCCTGCGGCGCACATCCTGCTGTGCACATGAATAAAAATAATATTAAAACATTTTTACAAAAAAAAATATTTAAATCAAATTAATAAAAAAACTGTGCTTGCACATCCTGTGGGTTGCAAATTCTGTGGGGCGCACATCCTGCGGCGCACATCCTGCTGCGCACATAAATAAAAAATAATATTAAAAACAAATTACAATTTTTTTTTTAAATCAAATTAATAAAAAAACTGTCCTTGCACATCCTGTGGGGCGCAAATTATGTGGGGCGCACATCCTGCGGCGCACATTCTGCTGCGCACATAAATAAAAATAATATTAAAACATTTTTACAAAAAAAATATTTAAATCAAATTAATAGAAAAACTGTGCTTGCACATCCTGTGGGGCGCAAATTCTGTGGGGCGCACATGAATAAAAATAATATTAAAACATTTTTACAAAAAAAAAAATTTAAATATAACTAATAAAAAAACTGTGCTTGCACATCCTGTGGGGCGCAAATTATGTGGGACGCACATCCTGCGGCGCACATCCTGCTGTGCACATGAATAAAAATAATATTAAAACATTTTTACAAAAAAAAATATTTAAATCAAATTAATAAAAAAACTGTGCTTGCACATCCTGTGGGTTGCAAATTCTGTGGGGCGCACATCCTGCGGCGCACATCCTGCTGCGCACATAAATAAAAAATAATATTAAAAACAAATTACAATTTTTTTTTTAAATCAAATTAATAAAAAAACTGTCCTTGCACATCCTGTGGGGCGCAAATTATGTGGGGCGCACATCCTGCGGCGCACATTCTGCTGCGCACATAAATAAAAATAATATTAAAACATTTTTACAAAAAAAATATTTAAATCAAATTAATAGAAAAACTGTGCTTGCACATCCTGTGGGGCGCAAATTCTGTGGGGCGCACATCCTGCTGCGCACATAAATAAAAATAATATTAAAACATTTTTACAAAAAAATATATTTAAATCAAATTAATAAAAAAACTGTGCTTGCACATCCTGTGGGGCGCAAATTCTGTGGGGCGCAAATTCTGTGGGGCGCACATCCTGTTTCGCACATAAATAAAAATAATATTAAAAACAAATTACAATTTTTTTTTTTAAATCAAATTAATAAAAAAACTGTCCTTGCACATCCTGTGGGGCGCAAATTCTGTGGGGCGCACATCCTGCGGCGCACATCCTGCTGCGCACATAAATAAAAATAATATTAAAACATTTTTACAAAAAAAAATATTTAAATCAAATTAATAAAAAAACTGTGCTTGCACATCCTGTGGGGCGCAAATTCTGTGGGGCGCAAATTCTGTGGGGCGCACATCCTGTTTCGCACATAAATAAAAATAATATTAAAAACAAATTACAATTTTTTTTTTTTTAAATCAAATTAATAAAAAAACTGTCCATGCACATCCTGTGGGGCGCAAATTCTGTGGGGCGCACATCCTGCGGCGCACATCCTGCTGCGCACATAAATAAAAAAAATATTAAAAACAAATTACAATTTTTTTTTTAAAATCAAATTAATAAAAAAACTGTCCTTGCACATCCTGTGGGGCGCAAATTCTGTGGGGCGCGCGCACATCCTGCTGCGCACATAAATAAAAATAATATTAAAACATTTTTACAAAAAAATATTTAAATCAAATTAATAAAAAAACTGTGCTTGCACATCCTGTGGGGCGCAAATTCTGTGGGGCGCACATCCTGCGGCACACATCCTGCTGCGCATATAAATAAAAATAATATTGAAACAAATTTACAAGTTTTTTTTTTTAAATCAAATTAATAAAAAAACTGTGCTTGCACATCCTGTGGGGCGCAAATTCTGTGGGGCGCACATCCTGCTGCGCACATAAATAAAAATAATATTAAAAACAAATTACAATTTTTTTTTTTTAAATCAAATTAATAAAAAAACTGTGCTTGCACATCCTGTGGGGCGCAAATTATGTGGGGCGCACATCCTGCGGCGCACATTCTGCTGCGCACATAAATAAAAATAATATTAAAACATTTTTACAAAAAAAATATTTAAATCAAATTAATAGAAAAACTGTGCTTGCACATCCTGTGGGGCGCAAATTCTGTGGGGCGCACATCCTGCTGCGCACATAAATAAAAATAATATTAAAACATTTTTACAAAAAAATATATTTAAATCAAATTAATAAAAAAACTGTGCTTGCACATCCTGTGGGGCGCAAATTCTGTGGGGCGCAAATTCTGTGGGGCGCACATCCTGTTTCGCACATAAATAAAAATAATATTAAAAACAAATTACAATTTTTTTTTTTAAATCAAATTAATAAAAAAACTGTCCTTGCACATCCTGTGGGGCGCAAATTCTGTGGGGCGCACATCCTGCGGCGCACATCCTGCTGCGCACATAAATAAAAATAATATTAAAAACAAATTACAATTTTTTTTTTTTTAAATCAAATTAATAAAAAAACTGTCCATGCACATCCTGTGGGGCGCAAATTATGTGGGGCACAAATTCTGTGGGGCGCACATCCTGCGGCGCACATCCTGCTGCGCACATGAATAAAAATAATATTAAAACATTTTTACAAAAAAAATATTTAAATCAAATTAATAAAAAAACTGTCCTTGCACATCCTGTGGGGCGCAAATTCTGTGGGGCGCACATCCTGTGGCGCACATCCTGCTGTGCACATGAATAAAAATAATATTAAAACATTTTTACAAAAAAAAATATTTAAATCAAATTAATAAAAAAACTGTGCTTGCACATCCTGTGGGGCGCACATCCTGCGGCGCACATCCTGCTGCGCACATACATAAAAATAATATTAAAAACAAATTACAATTTTTTTTTTTAAATCAAATTAATAAAAAAACTGTCCTTGCACATCCTGTGGGGCGCAAATTCTGTGGGGCGCACATCCTGCGGCGCACATCCTGCTGCGCAGATAAATAAAAATAATATTAAAACATTTTTACAAAAAAAAATATTTAAATCAAATTAATAGAAAAACTGTGCTTGCACATCCTGTGGGGCGCAAATTCTGTGGGGCGCACATCCTGCGGCGCACATCCTGTTGCGCACATAAATAAAAATAATATTAAAAAAAAATTACAATTTTTTTTTAAAAATCAAATTAATAAGAAAACTGTCCTTGCACATCCTGTGGGGCGCAAATTCTGTGGGGCGCACATGAATAAAAATAATATTAAAACATTTTTACAAAAAAAAAAATTTAAATATAACTAATAAAAAAACTGTGCTTGCACATCCTGTGGGGCGCAAATTATGTGGGGCGCACATCCTGCGGCACACATCCTGCTGCGCACATAAATAAAAATAATATTGAAACAAATTTACAATTTTTTTTTTTTAAATCAAATTAATAAAAAAACTGTGCTTGCACATCCTGTGGGGCGCAAATTATGTGGGACGCACATCCTGCGGCGCACATCCTGCTGTGCACATGAATAAAAATAATATTAAAACATTTTTACAAAAAAAAATATTTAAATCAAATTAATAAAAAAACTGTGCTTGCACATCCTGTGGGTTGCAAATTCTGTGGGGCGCACATCCTGCGGCGCACATCCTGCTGCGCACATAAATAAAAAATAATATTAAAAACAAATTACAATTTTTTTTTTAAATCAAATTAATAAAAAAACTGTCATTGCACATCCTGTGGGGCGCAAATTATGTGGGGCGCACATCCTGCGGCGCACATTCTGCTGTGCACATAAATAAAAATAATATTAAAACATTTTTACAAAAAAAATATTTAAATCAAATTAATAAAAAAACTGTCCTTGCACATCCTGTGGGGCGCAAATTCTGTGGGGCGCACATCCTGTGGCGCACATCCTGCTGTGCACATGAATAAAAATAATATTAAAACATTTTTACAAAAAAAAATATTTAAATCAAATTAATAAAAAAACTGTGCTTGCACATCCTGTGGGGCGCACATCCTGCGGCGCACATCCTGCTGCGCACATACATAAAAATAATATTAAAAACAAATTACAATTTTTTTTTTTAAATCAAATTAATAAGAAAACTGTCCTTGCACATCCTGTGGGGCGCAAATTCTGTGGAGCGCAAATTCTGTGGGGCGCACATCCTGCGGCGCACATCCTGCTGCGCACATAAATAAAAATAATATTAAAAATTTTTTACAAAAAAAAATATTTAAATCAAATTAATAAAAAAACTGTGCTTGCACATCCTGTGGGGCGCAAATTCTGTGGGGCGCGCGAACATCCTGCTGCGCACATAAATAAAAATAATATTAAAACATTTTTACAAAAAAATATTTAAATCAAATTAATAAAAAAACTGTGCTTGCACATCCTGTGGGGCGCAAATTCTGTGGGGCGCACATCCTGCGGCACACATCCTGCTGCGCATATAAATAAAAATAATATTGAAACAAATTTACAAGTTTTTTTTTTTAAATCAAATTAATAAAAAAACTGTGCTTGCACATCCTGTGGGGCGCAAATTCTGTGGGGCGCACATCCTTTGGCGCACATCCTGCTGCGCACATAAATAAAAATAATATTAAAAACAAATTACAATTTTTTTTTTTTAAATCAAATTAATAAAAAAACTGTGCTTGCACATCCTGTGGGGCGCAAATTCTGTGGGGCGCACATCCTGCAGCGCACATCCTGCTACGCACATAAATACAAATATTATTAAAAACAATTTACAATTTTTTTTTTTTAAATCAAATTAATAGAAAAACTGTCCTTGCACATCCTGTGGGGCGCAAATTCTGTGGGGCGCACATCCTGTGGCGCAAATCCTGCTGTGCACATGAATAAAAATAATATTAAAACATTTTTACAAAAAAAAATATTTAAATCAAATTAATAAAAAAACTGTGCTTGCACATCCTGTGGGGCGCAAATTATGTGGGGCGCACATCCTGCGGCGAACACCCTGCTGCGCACAAAAATAAAAATAATATTAAAAACAATTTACAATTATTTTTTTTTTAAATCAAATTAATAAAAAAACTGTGCTTGTACATCCTGTGGGGCGCAAATTATGTGGGGCGCACATCCTGTGGCGCACATCCTGCTGCGCACATAAATAAAAATAATATTAAAAACAATTTACGATTATTTTTTTTTAAATCAAATTAATAAAAATAATGTGCTTGCACATCCTGTGGGGCGCAAATTCTGTGGGGCGCACATCCTGCGGCGCACATCCTGCTGCGCACTTAAATAAAAATAATATTAAAACATTTTTACAAAAAAAATATTTAAATCAAATTAATAAAAAAACTGTCCTTGCACATCCAGTGGGGCGCAAATTCTGTGGGGCGCACATCCTGCGGCGCACATCCTGCTGCGCACATAAATAAAAATAATATTAAAACATTTTTACAAAAAAAAATATTTAAATCAAATTAATAAAAAAACTGTGCTTGCACATCCTGTGGGGCGCAAATTCTGTGGGGCGCACATCCTGCGAGGCACATCCTGCTGCGCACATAAATAAAAATAATATTAAAAACAAATTACAATTTTTTTTTTAAATCAAATTAATAAAAAAACTGTCCTTGCACATCCTGTGGGGCGCAAATTCTGTGGGGCGCACATCCTGCGGCGCACATCCTGCTGCGCACATGAATAAAAATGAAATTAAAAAAAATTTACAATTTTTTTTTTTTAAATCAAATTAATAAAAAAAATGTGCTTGCACATCCTTTGGGGCGCAAATTATGTGGGGCGCACATCCTGCGGCGCACATCCTGCTGCGCACATAAATAAAAATAATATTAAAACATTTTTACAAAAAAATATATTTAAATCAAATTAATACAAAAACTGTGCTTGCACATCCTGTGGGGCGCAATTTATGTGGGGCGCACATCCTGCGGCACACATCCTGCTGCGCACATAAATAAAAATAATATTAAAAACAATTTACGATTATTTTTTTTAAAATTAAATTAATAAAAATACTGTGCTTGCACATCCTGTGGGGCGCAAATTCTGTGGGGCGCACATCCTGTGGCGCACATCCTGCTGCGCACATAAATAAAAATAATATTAAAACATTCTTTACAAAAAAATATATTAAAATCAAATTAATAAAAAAACTGTGCTTGTACATCCTGCGGCGCACATCCTGCTGCGCACATGAATAAAAATAATATTAAAAACAATTTACAATTTTTTTTTTTAAATTAAATTAATAAAAATACTGTGCTTGCACATCCTGTGGGGCGCAACTTCTGTGGGGAACACATCCTGTGGCGCACATCCTGCTGCGCACATAAATAAAAATAATATTAAAACATTTTTACAAAAAAATATATTTAAATCAAATTAATACAAAAACTGTGCTTGCACATCCTGTGGGGCGCAAATTATGTGGGGCGCACATCATGCGGCGCACATCCTGCTGCGCACATAGATAAAAATAATATTAAAACATCTTTACAAAAAAAATATTTAAAACAATTAATAAAAAAACTGTGCTTGCTCATCCTGTGGGGCGCAAATTATGTGGGGCGCACATCATGCGGCGCACATCCAGCTGCGCACATTAATAATAATAATATTAAAACATTTTTACAAAAAAAAATATTTAAATCAAATTAATAAAAAAACTGTGCTTGCACATCCTGTAGGGCGCAAATTCTGTGGGGCGCACATCCTGAAGCGCACATCCTGCTGCGCACATAAAATAAAAATAATATTAAAATATTTTTACAAAAAAAAATATTTAAATCAAATTAATAAAAAAACTGTGCTTGCACATCCTGTGGGGCGCAAATTCTGTGGGGCGCACATCCTGCGGCGCACATCCTGCTGCGCACATAAATAAAAATAATATTAAAAACAAATTACATTTTTTTTTTTTTAAATCAAATTAATAAAAAAACTGTGCTTGCACATCCTGTGGGGCGCAAATTCTGTGGGGCGCACATCCTGCGGCGCACATCCTTCTGCGCACATAAATAAAAATAATATTAAAAACAAATTACAATTTTTTTTTTTTAAATCAAATTAATAAAAAAACTGTCCTTGCACATCCTGTGGGGCGCAAATTCTGTGGGGCGCACATCCTGTGGCACACATAAATAAAAATAATATTGAAACAAATTTACAATTTTTTTTTTTTAAATCAAATTAATAAAAAAACTGTGCTTGCACATCCTGTGGGGCGAAAATTATGTGGGGCGCACATCATGCGGCGCACATAAATAAAAATAATATTAAAACATTTTTACAAAAAAATATATTAAAATCAAATTAATAAAAAAACTGTGCTTGCACATCCTGTGGGGCGCAAATTATGTGGGGCGCACATCCTGCGGCGCACATCCTGTTGCGCACATAAATAAAAATAATATTAAAAACAATTTACAATTATTTTTTTTTTAAATCAAATTAAAAAAAAAACTGTGCTTGCACATCCTGTGGGGCGCAAATTATGTGGGGCTCACATCCTGCGGCGCACATCCTGCTGCGCACATAAATAAAAATAATATTAAAAACAATTTACAATCATTTTTTTTTAAATCAAATTAATAAAAAAACTGTGCTTGCACATCCTGTGGGGCGCAAATTCTGTGGGGCGCACATCCTGCTGCGCACATAAATAAAAATAATATTAAAACATTTTTACAAAAAAAATATTTAAATCAAATTAATAAAAAAACTGTCTTTGCACATCCTGTGGGGCGCAAATTCTGTGGGGCGCACATCCTGCGGCGCACATCCTGCTGCGATCATAAATAAAAATAATATTAAAACATTTTTACAAAAAAAAATATTTAAATCAAATTAATAAAAAAACTGTGCTTGCACATCCTGTGGGGCGCAAATTCTGTGGGGCGCACATCCTGCGGCGCACATCCAGCTGCACACATAAATAAAAATAATATTAAAAACAAATTACAATTTTTTTTTAAAAATCAAATTAATAAAAAAACTGTCCTTGCACATCCTGTGGGGCGCAAATTCTGTGGGGCGCACATCCTGCGGCGCACATCCTTCTGCGCACATAAATAAAAATAATATTAAAACATTTTTACAAAAAAAAATATTTAAATCAAATTAATAAAAAAACTGTGCTTGCACATCCTGTGGGGCGCAAATTATGTGGGGCGCACATCCTGCGGCGCACATCCTGCTGCGCACATAAATAAAAATAATATTAAAAACAATTTACAATTATTTTTTTTTTAAATAAAATTAATAAAAAAAATGTGCTTGCACATCCTGTAGGGCGCAAATTCTGTGGGGCGCACATCCTGCGGCGCACATCCTGCTGTGCACATAAATAAAAATAATATTAAAACATTTTTACAAAAAAATATATTAAAATCAAATTAATAAAAAAACTGTGCTTGTACATCCTGTGGGGCGCAAATTCTGTGGGGTGCACATCCTGCGGCACACATCCTGCTGCGCACATAAATAAAAATAATATTAAAACATTTTTACAAAAAAAAATATTTAAATCAAATTAATAAAAAAACTGTGCTTGCACATCCTGTGGGGCACAAATTCTGTGGGGCGCACATCCTGCGGCACACATCCTGCTGCGCACATAAATAAAAATAATATTGAAACAAATTTACATTTTTTTTTTTTTAAATCAAATTAATAAAAAAACTGTGCTTGCACATCCTGTGGGGCGAAAATTATGTGGGGCCCACATCATGCGGCGCACATCCTGCTGCGCACATAAATAAAAATAATATTAAAACATTTTTACAAAAAAATATATTAAAATCAAATTAATAAAAAAACTGTGCTTGCACATCCTGTGGGGCGCAAATTCTGTGGGGCGCACATCCTGTGGCACACATCCTGCTGCGCACATAAATAAAAATAATATTAAAAACAATTTACGATTATTTTTTTTTAAATTAAATTAATAAAAATACTGTGCTTGCACATCCTGTGGGGCGCAAATTCTGTGGGGCGCACATCCTGTGGCGCACATCCTGCTGCGCACATAAATAAAAATAATATTAAAACATTTTTACAAAAAAATATATTAAAATCAAATTAATAAAAAAACTGTGCTTGTACATCCTGCGGCGCACATCCTGCTGCGCACATAAATAAAAATAATATTAAAACATTTTTACAAAAAAAAATATTTAAATCAAATTAATAAAAAAACTGTGCTTGCACATCCTGTGGGGCGCAAATTATGTGGGGCGCACATCATGCGGCGCACATCCAGCTGCGCACATTAATAATAATAATATTAAAACATTTTTACAAAAAAAAATATTTCAATCAATCAATCAATCAAATTTTATTTGTATAGCCCATATTCACAAATTACAATTCATCTCATAGGGCTTTAACAGGGTGTGGCATCCTCTGTCCTTAACCCTCAGCAAGAGTAAGGAAAAACTACTAAAAACCCTTTTAACAGGGTAAAAATATGTAGAAACCTCAGAGAGAGCCACATGTGAGGGATCCCTCTCCCAGGACGGACAGAAGTGCAATAGATGCCACGTGCAGGAAAACATCATCAATAATCAAAGTCTCTAGCAGCATTTGATGAGGGTAGACATCCCGAAGGACAACCCCAACATGACATGCCAAGCAGTCCCGCTGCAAGCACAGTCCATGGTCAGCAACCATCCAGACCACGATCCACCATCCAGACCAGACGCCACTCCAGTCCTCAGTCACCGTCCACCGCCGCCCACCAGGACCCATCACAAGCCACCACCGCGGTCCTGGTCCACCGCCCGTGCCCAATGCCAACGCGACACAGGGTCCGCCACCAGCACCACGATCAGCCCAGAATCCGCCACAATGGATCCACCACCGCGACCCCCGGTGTACGATCCACAAACCGCAATCCATGGTGCGGCCACAGAGGCCCTGGATCTGCGGGTGATAAAGCAAAGGGATTCCGGGGAAGGGGGATAGGGATGGAGAAGAGGAAGGAGAAGCTGGAAAGAGAAGCTCCGTGTGTCATGTGTCATAAAATAGAACAAGTAACGTTCTGGCGCACTAATTAGCTCTAACTATAAGCTTTATCAAAAAGGAAGGTTTTGAGTCTACTCTTAAATGAAAAGATGGTATCTGCCTCCCGAACTGAAAGTGGTAGATTATTCCACAGCCGAGGGGCTTGATGGCTAAAAGCTCTGGCTCCTACTCTTTTTTTAGAGAATTTAGGGACGACAAGTAGGCTTGAATTCTGGGAGCGGAGTGCTCTAGCGGGTTTATAAGGTACTAACAGCTCTTTAAGGTAAAAAGGCGCCATATTATTAAGGGCCTTGAAGGTGAGGAGGAGAATTTTAAATTCTATTCTAGATTTAACTGGAAGCCAGTGTAGCGACGCTAATACTGGAGAAATGTGCTCTCTTCTCTTTGTTCTCGTCAGGACACGTGCTGCGGCATTTTGGACAAGCTGTAGAGTCTTTAACGACTTACTGCTGGAGCCAGATAATAATGAATTACAATAGTCCAGTCTCGATGTAACAAAGGCGTGGACTAGTTTTTCTGCATCTTTTTGGGAAAGGACATGTCTAATTTTGGAAATATTACGTAAGTGGAAAAAAGCGGTCCTAGAAATTTGTTTTAAGTGAGAATTAAAGGATAAATCAGGATCAAAGATCACTCCCAAGTTCCTGACGGTTTCATTGGAAGCAGGGGCAATGTCGTCTAGCGCAGCTATATCATTAGATAATGCATCTCTAAGGTGTTTGGGGCCAAGTATTATAACCTCTGTTTTGTCTGAGTTTAATAAGAGAAAATTGCGGGTCATCCAGGTTTTTATGTCCTTGAGACATGTTCGAAGTTTAGTTAATTGATTACTTTGTTCAGGTTTTATTGACAAATATAACTGGGTGTCATCCGCATAGCAGTGGAAATTTACAGAGTGTGTCCTGATAATGTTTCCTAGTGGAAGCATATATAATGAGAATAAAATTGGGCCAAGCACAGAGCCCTGTGGAACACCCTGGTTAACTTTGGTGCGCACAGATGACTCATCATTAATTTGCACAAATTGGGAGCGATCAGAAAAATACAATTTAAACCAGTTAAGGGCGGTTCCATTAATGTTAATTAACTGTTTGAGTCTTTGTAATAAAATTTGATGGTCAATTGTGTCGAATGCTGCACTGAGATCTAACAGAACGAGGACAGACACAAGTCCCTGATCTGAGGCTATTAAAAGGTCATTAGTGACTTTTGCCAAGGCTGTCTCTGTACTGTGATTGGCTCTAAACCCCGATTGAAAGTCTTCATATATATTATTTTCCCGGAGAAACTCACACAGCTGATTGGCAACAACTTTTTCTAAGATTTTAGAGACGAAGGGGAGATTAGATATTGGTCTGTAATTGGCTAAAACCTCTGGGTCTAGGGTGGGTTTTTTGAGTAGGGGTTTGATGACAGCTATTTTAAAAGACTGTGGTACATAACCTGATGATAATGACAGATTGATGATGTTAAGTAACGAACTATCAATTAGGGGCAGAATTTCTTTAAGTAATTTGGTAGGAATGGGATCTAAGATACAGGTTGTTGGTTTAGAACCTGAGATTAATTTGGTAAACTGATCACGGGTGATCAGAGAGAAGCTGTCTAAGTAATGGGTAGGATTCTCAGCCGTTTCTGAGATCTCTGTTGTTGGGAGGGTATTAGTGCCAATTGAGGGCAGGAGATGGTTGATTTTATTTCTAATAGTTTGAATTTTATCATTAAAAAAGGTCATAAAGATATTGCTATTTAGGGATCGAGGAATACTGGGTTCGGTGGAGGTGTGACTCTCTGTCAGCCTGGCTACAGTGCTGAAGAGAAACCTGGGGTTGTTTTTATTCTCTTCTATTAGTTTTGAATAGTAGGCGGCTCTTGCTTTGTGGAGAGCCTTTTTATATTCTTTAACACTATTCTTCCAGTCTATTAGATTTTCAACATGGTTGCTGGAGCGCCACTTCCTTTCTAGTTTTCTTGATAATTGTTTTAACTCATTTGTCTGGGAATTATACCACGGAGCTAATTTACTATGTTTGACATTTTTCTTTTTTAGAGGCGCTATTGAGTCTAATGTTAATCGTAATGAGTCTGCAGAGCTATCGACGAGGTGGTCGATCTCAATGGAGCTCAGGGTTTTAAAGAATTTTTTATTTATATCTACTGCTAATACGGGTTAAAATGTAATTGGGATTATTTCCTTAAATTTAGCTACAGCACTATCAGGTAGACATCTAGAAAATGAATTTTTTATTAGTGGCATATATTCAGTTATTGAAAAATCAAAGGTTATTAAATTATGGTCTGATAGAACTGGATTGCGCGGAAGTACTGTTAAATTTTCAATTCCGACACCGTACGATAATACAAGGTCAAGTGTGTGGTTACCACAATGAGTAGGTTTGTGCACACACTGACTGAAACCAATAGAGTCTAGTATTGAAATAAATGCTACGCTAAGGCAATCTTTATTATTATCAACATGAATATTAAAGTCACCAACAATAATAATTTTATCGGACTTTAGGACTAAGTTTGATAAAAACTCAGGGAATTCCTTTAAAAATTCAGTATAAGCCCTGGGAGCACGGTAAACTACGGCAAATATGATTGGCTGTTGGTGGTTCCTGGATTGGCGTGGAAGACTAAGAACCAGACATTCAAATGATTTGTAGCTGAGTTTAGGTTTAGGATTAATTGATAGACTGGAGTTAAAAATAGCAGCAACTCCACCTCCTCGCCCAATTTCTCTAGGAACCTGTGAATTGATATGACTGGGGGGAGTAGATTCATTTAGACTGACATATTCATCAGGATGTAGCCACGTCTCAGTGAGGGACAGTAAATCTATGTTGTAATCGGAGACTATTTCATTAACTAAAAGAGCTTTTTTTTCCAGTGATCTAATGTTTAAAAGACCACATTTAAAAGTCTGGGTTTCCTGTATTGTTTCAGAGGTTGTTTTTATTTGTATTAAATTTTTGTGTGGAGTTCTCGCTCTGTTATTGTTTAATTTCAATAATTTAATCGGACGGTGAACAGACACAATCTCTATGGGGTTTTGTGATTGATCCAGAGGGAGCGCAGAGAAGTGTTTAGCACTGCAGCTCTGCTTCCTGGTCCCAACTATGGGTTGTCATGTAATAGACTGAGTAATATTCCTAGATAAGAGAGCTGCTCCATCCCAAGTGGGATGAACGCCGTCTCTCCTAACAAGACCAGGTTTTGTCGAAAAAGTTAGCCAATTATCTATAAAGCCCACGCCGTTTACAGGACACCACTTCGACAGCCAGCGGTTAAAAGACAACATGCGGCTAAACATGTCATCACCTGTTGTATTAGGGAGCGGGCCAGAGAAAACTACTTTGTCCGACATCGTTTTAGCAAAAGCACACACGGACTCAACATTAACTTTAGTGATCTCCGACATGCGAAGCCGGGAGTCGTTGCTGCCGACGTGAATTACGATTTTATTGTATTTACCTTTTTTAGTTTTAGCCATTAACTTAAGTTTAGATTCGATGTCGCCGGCTCTGGCCCCTGGGATACAATTAACTATAGTCGCTGGTGTCGCTAACCTGACGTTTCTCAGAACCGAGTCGCCAATAATCAGAGTCTGTTTATCAGCGGGTGCCTCGCTGAGTGGAGCGAATCTATTTGAGACGTGAGCTGGTGGCTCTTTAATCGTGGGCTTTTTAAGTCTAGCACTATAACCCCTCCGGGTTGTCACCCAGCTGCCCTGCGCTCCCGGCTGCACGGGACTAGTCTGGGGACTGCTAGTTAAGGCTAAGCCACGTGATAAGCTAGGTGGCTCCGCGGCTAGCGGGAGCCGGCTAACTACAGCTAACGGAGTTTCTAAGCTGCTGAGCCGAGCTTCTAAGTCGCTAAGCCGAGCCTCCATCGCTATCAACACACTACATTTATTACATGTACCACTACTGTTAAGGGAGGCAGAGGAGTAAGTAAACATAAGACACTCGGAGCAAGAGAGAGCAGTGGAGCAACAGGGAGAGAGAGAAGACATCGCTGCTATAGAGCTGCGAGGGTGAGCTCAAACAGAACACAGAATCACTAAGCACGATAGAGTAAGGGTTGGTATGTGCGAGTGTTTAACTACAGACCGGTGATTTTAGCTGTAGTGCTACAGAGAAACAGTTGTGTTTTAGCAGCGGAGCTAATTCGCAGAGCGACCACCACCAGTGGCAAGAAAACAGGAAATGACGCAGCACGCTTACCGTAATGACGTCATTAGCTGAACGATCCTCTTCCTAAAAAAAAAAAATATTTAAATCAAATTAATAAAAAAACTGTGCTTGCACATCCTGTGGGGCGCAAATTATGTGGGGCGCACATCATGCGGCGCACATCCAGCTGCGCACATTAATAATAATAATATTAAAACATTTTTACAAAAAAAAATATTTAAATCAAATTAATAAAAAAACTGTGCTTGCACATCCTGTAGGGCGCAAATTCTGTGGGGCGCACATCCTGAAGCGCACATCCTGCTGCGCACATAAAATAAAAATAATATTAAAATATTTTTACAAAAAAAAATATTTAAATCAAATTAATAAAAAAACTGTGCTTGCATATCCTATGGGGCGCAAATTCTGTGGGGCGCACATCCTGTGGCGCACATCCTTCTGCGCACATAAATAAAAATAATATTAAAAACAAATTACAATTTTTTTTTTTTAAATCAAATTAATAAAAAAACTGTCCTTGCACATAATGTGGGGCGCAAATTCTGTGGGGCGCACATCCTGCTGCGCACATCCTGCTGCGCACATAAATAAAAATAATATTAAAACATTTTTACAAAAAAAAATATTTAAATATAACTAATAAAAAACCTTGCTTGCACATCCTGTGGGGCGCAAATTATGTGGGGCGCACATCCTGCGGCGCACATCCTGCTGCGCACATAAATAAAAATAATATTAAAACATTTTTACAGAAAAAAATATTTAAATCAAATTAATAAAAAACTGTGGTTGCACATCCTGTGGGGCGCAAATTATGTGGGGCGCACAGACTGCGGCGCACATCCTGCTGCGCACATAGATAAAAATAATATTAAAACATCTTTACAAAAAAAATATTTAAAACAATTAATAAAAAAACTGTGCTTGCTCATCCTGTGGGGCGCAAATTATGTGGGGCGCACATCATGCGGCGCACATCCAGCTGCGCACATTAATAATAATAATATTAAAACATTTTTACAAAAAAAAATATTTAAATCAAATTAATAAAAAAACTGTGCTTGCACATCATGTAGGGCGCAAATTCTGTGGGGCGCACATCCTGAAGCGCACATCCTGCTGCGCACATAAAATAAAAATAATATTAAAATATTTTTACAAAAAAAAATATTTAAATCAAATTAATAAAAAAACTGTGCTTGCACATCCTGTGGGGCGCAAATTCTGTGGGGCGCACATCCTGCGGCGCACATCCTGCTGCGCACATAAATAAAAATAATATTAAAAACAAATTACATTTTTTTTTTTTTAAATCAAATTAATAAAAAAACTGTGCTTGCACATCCTGTGGGGCGCAAATTCTGTGGGGCGCACATCCTGCGGCGCACATAAATAAAAATAATATTAAAAACAAATTACAATTTTTTTTTTTTAAATCAAATTAATAAAAAAACTGTCCTTGCACATCCTGTGGGGCGCAAATTCTGTGGGGCGCACATCCTGCGGCACACATAAATAAAAATAATATTGAAACAAATTTACAATTTTTTTTTTTTAAATCAAATTAATAAAAAAACTGTGCTTGCACATCCTGTGGGGCGAAAATTATGTGGGGCGCACATCATGCGGCGCACATAAATAAAAATAATATTAAAACATTTTTACAAAAAAATATATTAAAATAAAATTAATAAAAAAACTGTGCTTGCACATCCTGTGGGGCGCAAATTCTGTGGGGCGCACATCCTGCGGCACACATCCTGCTGCGCACATAAATAAAAATAATATTGAAACAAATTTACAATTTTTTTTTTTTAAATCAAATTGATAAAAAAACTGTGCTTGCACATCCTGTGGGGCGCAAATTATGTGGGGCGCACATCAAGCGGTGCACATCCTGCTGCGCACATAAATAAAAATAATATTAAAAACAAATTACAATTTTTTTTTTTTAAATCAAATTAATAAAAAAACTGTCCTTGCACATCCTGTGGGGCGCAAATTCTGTGGGGCGCACATCCTGCGGCACACATCCTGCTGCGCACATAAATAAAAATAATATTAAAAACAAATTACAATTTGTTTTTAAAAATCAAATTAATAAAAAAACTGTCCTTGCACATCCTGTGGGGCGCAAATTCTGTGGGGCGCACATCCTGCGGCACACATAAATAAAAATAATATTGAAACAAATTTACAATTTTTTTTTTTTAAATCAAATTAATAAAAAAACTGTGCTTGCACATCCTGTGGGGTGAAAATTATGTGGGGCGCACATCATGCGGCGCACATCCTGCTGCGCACATAAATAAAAATAATATTAAAACATTTTTACAAAAAAAAATATTTAAATCAAATTAATAAAAAAACTGTGCTTGCACATCCTGTGGGGCGCAAATTATGTGGGGCGCACATCCTGCGGCGCACATCCTGCTGCGCACATAAATAAAAATAATATTAAAAACAATTTACAATTATTTTTTTTTAAATCAAATTAATAAAAAAACTGTGCTTGCACATCCTGTGGGGCGCAAATTCTGTGGGGCGCACATCCTGCTGCGCACATAAATAAAAATAATATTAAAACATTTTTACAAAAAAAATATTTAAATCAAATTAATAAAAAAACTGTCTTTGCACATCCTGTGGGGCGCAAATTCTGTGGGGCGCACATCCTGCGGCGCACATCCTTCTGCGCACATAAATAAAAATAATATTAAAAACAAATTACAATTTTTTTTTTTTTAAATCAAATTAATAAAAAAACTGTCCTTGCACATCCTCTGGGGCGCAAATTCTGTGGGGCGCACATCCTGCTGCGCACATGAATAAAAATGAAATTAAAAAAAATTTACAATTTTTTTTTTTTAAATCAAATTAATAAAAAAAATGTGCTTGCACATCCTGTGGGGCGCAAATTCTGTGGGGCGCACATCCTGCGGCGCACATCCTGCTGCGCACATAAATAAAAATAATATTAAAACATTTTTACAAAAAAAAATATTTAAATATAACTAATAAAAAACCTTGCTTGCACATCCTGTGGGGCGCAAATTATGTGGGACGCACATCCTGTGGCGCACATCCTGCTGCGCACATAAATAAAAATAATATTAAAAACAAATTACATTTTTTTTTTTTTAAATCAAATTAATAAAAAAACTGTGCTTGCACATCCTGTGGGGCGCAAATTCTGTGGGGCGCACATCCTGCGGCGCACATCCTTCTGCGCACATAAATAAAAATAATATTAAAAACAAATTACAATTTTTTTTTTTTAAATCAAATTAATAAAAAAACTGTCCTTGCACATCCTGTGGGGCGCAAATTCTGTGGGGCGCACATCCTGCGGCACACATAAATAAAAATAATATTGAAACAAATTTACAATTTTTTTTTTTTAAATCAAATTAATAAAAAAACTGTGCTTGCACATCCTGTGGGGTGAAAATTATGTGGGGCGCACATCATGCGGCGCACATCCTGCTGCGCACATAAATAAAAATAATATTAAAACATTTTTACAAAAAAAAATATTTAAATCAAATTAATAAAAAAACTGTGCTTGCACATCCTGTGGGGCGCAAATTATGTGGGGCGCACATCCTGCGGCGCACATCCTGCTGCGCACATAAATAAAAATAATATTAAAAACAATTTACAATTATTTTTTTTTAAATCAAATTAATAAAAAAACTGTGCTTGCACATCCTGTGGGGCGCAAATTCTGTGGGGCGCACATCCTGCTGCGCACATAAATAAAAATAATATTAAAACATTTTTACAAAAAAAAATATTTAAATCAAATTAATAAAAAAACTGTGCTTGCACATCCTGTGGGGCGCAAATTCTGTGGGGCGCACATCCTGCGGCACACATCCTGCTGCAGACATAAATAAAAATAATATTGAAACAAATTTACATTTTTTTTTTTTTAAATCAAATTAATAAAAAAACTGTGCTTGCACATCCTGTGGGGCGAAAATTATGTGGGGCCCACATCATGCGGCGCACATCCTGCTGCGCACATAAATACAAATAATATTAAAACATTTTTACAAAAAAATATATTAAAATCAAATTAATAAAAAAACTGTGCTTGCACATCCTGTGGGGCGCAAATTCTGTGGGGCGCACATCCTGCGGCACACATCCTGCTGCGCACATAAATAAAAATAATATTAAAAACAATTTACGATTATTTTTTTTAAAATTAAATTAATAAAAATACTGTGCTTGCACATCCTGTGGGGCGCAAATTCTGTGGGGCGCACATCCTGTGGCGCACATCCTGCTGCGCACATAAATAAAAATAATATTAAAACATTTTTACAAAAAAATATATTAAAATCAAATTAATAAAAAAACTGTGCTTGTACATCCTGCGGCGCACATCCTGCTGCGCACATAAATAAAAATAATATTAAAAACAATTTACAATTTTTTTTTTTAAATTAAATTAATAAAAATACTGTGCTTGCACATCCTGTGGGGCGCAAATTCTGTGGGGCGCACATCCTGTGGCGCACATCCTGCTGCGCACATAAATAAAAATAATATTAAAACATTTTTACAAAAAAAAATATTTAAATCAAATTAATAAAAAAACTGTGCTTGCACATCCTGTGGGGCGCAAATTCTGTGGGGCGCACATCCTGTGGCGCACATCCTTCTGCGCACATAAATAAAAATAATATTAAAAACAAATTACAATTTTTTTTTTTTTAAATCAAATTAATAAAAAAACTGTCCTTGCACATCCTGTGGGGCGCAAATTCTGTGCGGCGCACATCCTGCTGCGCACATGAATAAAAATGAAATTAAAAAAAATTTACAATTTTTTTTTTTTAAATCAAATTAATAAAAAAAATGTGCTTGCACATCCTGTGGGGCGCAAATTCTGTGGGGCGCACATCCTGCGGCGCACATCCTGCTGCGCACATAAATAAAAATAATATTAAAACATTTTTACAAAAAAAAATATTTAAATATAACTAATAAAAAACCTTGCTTGCACATCCTGTGGGGCGCAAATTATGTGGGGCGCACATCCTGCGGCGCACATCCTGCTGCGCACATAAATAAAAATAATATTGAAACAAATTACAATTTGTTTTTAAAAATCAAATTAATAAAAAAAATGTGCTTGCACATCCTGTGGGGCGCAAATAATGTGGGGCGCACATTCTGCGGCGCACATCCTGCTGTGCACATAAATAAAAATAATATTAAAACATTTTTACAAAAAAATGTATTAAAATCAAATTAATAAAAAAACTGTGCTTGCACATTCTGTGGGGCGCAAATTCTGTGGGGCGCACATCCTGCGGCTAACATCCTGCTGCGCACATAAATAAAAATAATATTAAAACATTTTTACAGAAAAAAATATTTAAATCAAATTAATAAAAAACTGTGGTTGCACATCCTGTGGGGCGCAAATTATGTGGGGCGCACAGACTGCGGCGCACATCCTGCTGCGCACATAGATAAAAATAATATTAAAACATCTTTACAAAAAAATATTTAAAACAATTAATAAAAAAACTGTGCTTGCTCATCCTGTGGGGCGCAAATTATGTGGGGCGCACATCATGCGGCGCACATCCAGCTGCGCAGATTAATAATAATAATATTAAAACATTTTTACAAAAAAAAATATTAAAATCAAATTAATAAAAAAACTGTGCTTGCACATCCTGTAGGGCGCAAATTCTGTGGGGCGCACATCCTGCGGCGCACATCCTGCTGCGCACATAAATAAAAATAATATTAAAAACAAATTACATTTTTTTTTTTTTAAATCAAATTAATAAAAAAACTGTGCTTGCACATCCTGTGGGGCGCAAATTCTGTGGGGCGCACATCCTGCGGCGCACATAAATAAAAATAATATTGAAACAAATTTACAATTTTTTTTTTTTAAATCAAATTAATAAAAAAACTGTGCTTGCACATCCTGTGGGGCGAAAATTATGTGGGGCGCACATCATGCGGCGCACATAAATATAAATAATATTAAAACATTTTTACAAAAAAAAATATTTAAATCAAATTAATAAAAAAACTGTGCTTGCACATCCTGTGGGGCGCAAATTATGTGGGGCGCACATCCTGCGGCGCACATCCTGCTGCGCACATAAATAAAAATAATATTAAAAACAATTTACAATTATTTTTTTTTTAAATCAAATAAAAAAAAAAACTGTGCTTGCACATCCTGTGGGGCGCAAATTATGTGGGGTGCACATCCTGCTGCGCACATGAATAAAAATAATATTAAAACATTTTTACAAAAAAAAATATTTAAATCAAATTAATAAAAAAACTGTGCTTGCACATCCTGTGGGGCGCAAATTATGTGGGGCGCACATCATGCGGCGCACATCCTGCTGCGCACATAAATAAAAATAATATTAAAAACAAATCACAATTTTTTTTTTTTTAAATCAAATAAATAAAAAAACTGTCCTTGCACATCCTGTGGGGCGCAAATTCTGTGGGGCGCACATCCTGCGGCGCACATCCTGCTGCGCACATAAATAAAAATAATATTAAAACATTTTTACAAAAAAAAATATTTAAATAAAATTAATAAAAAAACTGTGCTTGCACATCCTGTGGGGCGCAAATTATGTGGGGCGCACATCATGCGGCGCACATCCTGCTGCGCACATAAATAAAAATAATATTAAAACATTTTTACAGAAAAAAATATTTAAATCAAATTAATAAAAAATTGTGGTTGCACATCCTGTGGGGCGCAAATTATGTGGGGCGCACAGACTGCGGCGCACATCCTGCTGCGCACATAGATAAAAATGATATTAAAACATCTTTACAAAAAAAATATTTAAAACAATTAATAAAAAAACTGTGCTTGCTCATCCTCTGGGGCGCAAATTATGTGGGGCGCACATCCTGCGGCGCACATCCTGCTGCGCACACAAATAAAAATAATATTAAAAACAAATTACAATTTTTTTTTTTTAAATCAAATTAATAAAAAAACTGTCCTTGCACATCCTGTGGGGCGCAAATTTTGTGGGGCGCACCTCCTGCTGAGCACATAAATAAAAATAATATTAAAACATTTTTACAAAAAAAAATATTTAAATCAAATTAATAAAAAAACTGTGCTTGCACATCCTGTGGGGCGCAAATTATGTGGGGCGCACATCCTGCAGCGCACACCCTGCTGCGCAAATAAATAAAAATAAAATTAAAACAAATTTACAATTTTTTTTTTTAAATCAAATTAATAAAAAAAATGTGCTTGCACATCCTGTGGGGCGCAAATTCTGTGGGGCGCACATCCTGCGGCGCACATCCTGCTGCGCACATAAATACAAATTATATTAAAACATTTTTACAAAAAAAAATATTTAAATCAAATTAATAAAAAAACTGTCCTTGCACATCCTGTGTGGCGCAAATTCTGTGGGGCGCACATCCTGCGGCGCAAATCCTGCTGCGCACATGAATAAAAATAATATTAAAACATTTTTACAAAAAAAAATATTTAAATCAAATTAATAAAAAAACTGTGCTTGCACATCCTGTGGGGCGCAAATTCTGTGGGGTGCACATCCTGCGGCACACATCCTGCTGCGCACATAAATAAAAATAATATTAAAACATTTTTACATTTTTTTTTTTTAAATCAAATTAATAAGAAAAATGTGCTTGCACATCCTGTGGGGCGCAAATCCTGTGGGGCGCACATCCTGCGGCGCACATCCAGCTGCGCACATAAATAATAATGATATTAAAACATTTTTACAAAAAAAATATTTAAATCAAATTAATAAAAAAACTGTCCTTGCACATCCTGTGGGGCGCAAATTCTGTGGGGCGCACATCCTGCGGCGCACATCCTGCTGCGCACATAAATAAAAATAATATTAAAACATTTTTTCAAAAAAAAATATTTAAATCAAATTAATAAAAAAACTGTGCTTGCACATCCTGTGGGGCGCAAATTATGTGGGGCGCACATCCTGCGGCGCACATCCTGCTGCGCACATAAATAAAAATAATATTAAAAACAATTTACAATTATTTTTTTTTAAATCAAATTAATAAAAAAACTGTGCTTGCACATCCTGTGGGGCGCAAATTCTGTGGGGCGCACATCCTGCTGCGCACATAAATAAAAATAATATTAAAACATTTTTACAAAAAAAATATTTAAGTCAAATTAATAAAAAAAATGTCTTATCACATCCTTTGGGGCGCAAATTCTGTGGGGCGCACATCCTGCGGCGCACATCCTGCTGCGATCATAAATAAAAATAATATTAAAACATTTCTACAAAAAAAAATATTTAAATCAAATTAATAAAAAAACTGTGCTTGCACATCCTGTGGGGCGCAAATTCTGTGGGGCGCACATCCTGCGGCGTACATCCTGCTGCGCACTTAAATAAAAATAATATTAAAACATTTTTACAAAAAAATATATTTAAATCAAATTAATACAAAAACTGTGCTTGCACATCCTGTGGGGCGCAAATTATGTGGGGCGCACAGACTGCGGCGCACATCCTGCTGCGCACATAGATAAAAATAATATTAAAACATATTTACAAAAAAAATATTTAAAACAATTAATAAAAAAACTGTGCTTGCTCATCCTGTGGGGCGCAAATTATGTGGGGCGCACATCATGCGGCGCACATCCTGCTGCGCACATAAATAAAACTAATATTAAAACATTTTTACAAAAAAATATATTAAAATCAAATTAATAAAAAAACTGTGCTTGCACATCCTGTGGGGCGCAAATTCTGTGGGGCGCACATCCTGCGGCACACATCCTGCTGCGCACATAATTAAAAATAATATTGAAACAAATTACAATTTGTTTTTTTAAATCAAATTAAAAAAAAAACTGTGCTTGCACATCCTGTGGGGCGCAAATTATGTGGGGCGCACATCATGCGGCGCACATCCAGCTGCGCACATAAATAAAAATAATATTAAAACATTTTTACAGAAAAAAATATTTAAATCAAATTAATAAAAAACTGTGGTTGCACATCCTGTGGGGCGCAAATTATGTGGGGCGCACAGACTGCGGCGCACATCCTGCTGCGCACATAGATAAAAATAATATTAAAACATCTTTACAAAAAAAATATTTAAAACAATTAATAAAAAAACTGTGCTTGCTCATCCTGTGGGGCGCAAATTCTGTGGGGCGCACATCCTGATGCGAAAATCCTGCTGCGCACATGAATAAAAATAATATTAAAACATTTTTACAAAAAAAAATATTTAAATCAAATTAATAAAAAAACTGTGCTTGCACATCCTGTGGGGCGCAAATTCTGAGGGGCGCACATTCTGCGGCGCACATCCTGCTGCGCACATAAATAATAATGATATTAAAACATTTTTACAAAAAAAATATTTAAATCAAATTAATAAAAAAACTGTCCTTGCACATCCTGTGGGGCGCAAATTCTGTGGGGCGCACATCCTGCGGCGCACATCCTGCTGCGCACATAAATAAAAATAATATTAAAACATTTTTTCAAAAAAAAATATTTAAATCAAATTAATAAAAAAACTGTGCTTGCACATCCTGTGGGGCGCAAATTATGTGGGGCGCACATCCTGCGGCGCACATCCTGCTGCGCACATAAATAAAAATAATATTAAAAACAATTTACAATTATTTTTTTTTAAATCAAATTAATAAAAAAACTGTGCTTGCACATCCTGTGGGGCGCAAATTCTGTGGGGCGCACATCCTGCTGCGCACATAAATAAAAATAATATTAAAACATTTTTACAAAAAAAATATTTAAGTCAAATTAATAAAAAAAATGTCTTATCACATCCTTTGGGGCGCAAATTCTGTGGGGCGCACATCCTGCGGCGCACATCCTGCTGCGATCATAAATAAAAATAATATTAAAACATTTCTACAAAAAAAAATATTTAAATCAAATTAATAAAAAAACTGTGCTTGCACATCCTGTGGGGCGCACATCCTGCGGCGTACATCCTGCTGCGCACTTAAATAAAAATAATATTAAAACATTTTTACAAAAAAATATATTTAAATCAAATTAATACAAAAACTGTGCTTGCACATCCTGTGGGGCGCAAATTATGTGGGGCGCACAGACTGCGGCGCACATCCTGCTGCGCACATAGATAAAAATAATATTAAAACATATTTACAAAAAAAATATTTAAAACAATTAATAAAAAAACTGTGCTTGCTCATCCTGTGGGGCGCAAATTATGTGGGGCGCACATCATGCGGCGCACATCCAGCTGCGCACATTAATAATAATAATATTAAAACATTTTTACAAAAAAAAATATTTAAATCAAATTAATAAAAAAACTGTGCTTGCACATCCTGTGGGGCGAAAATTATGTGGGGCGCACATCATGCGGCGCACATCCTGCTGCGCACATAAATAAAACTAATATTAAAACATTTTTACAAAAAAATATATTAAAATCAAATTAATAAAAAAACTGTGCTTGCACATCCTGTGGGGCGCAAATTCTGTGGGGCGCACATCCTGCGGCACACATCCTGCTGCGCACATAATTAAAAATAATATTGAAACAAATTACAATTTGTTTTTAAAAATCAAATTAATAAAAAAACTGTCCTTGCACATCCTGTGGGGCGCAAATTCTGTGGGGCGCACATCCTGTGGCGCACATCCTGCTGCGCACATAAATAAAAATAATATTAAAACATTTTTACAGAAAAAAATATTTAAATATAATTAATAAAAAACCTTGCTTGCACATCCTGTGGGGCGCAAATTATGTGGGGCGCACATCATGCGGCGCACATCCTGCTGCGCACATAAATAAAAATAATATTAAAACATTTTTACAAAAAAATATATTAAAATCAAATTAATAAAAAAACTGTGCTTGCACATCCTGTGGGGCGCAAATTCTGTGGGGCGCACATCCTGCGGCACACATCCTGCTGCGCACATAAATAAAAATAATATTAAAAACAATTTACGATTATTTTTTTTTAAATTAAATTAATAAAAATACTGTGCTTGCACATCCTGTGGGGCGCAAATTCTGTGGGGCGCACATCCTGTGGCACACATCCTGCTGCGCACATAAATAAAAATAATATTAAAACATTTTTACAAAAAAATATATTAAAATCAAATTAATAAAAAAACTGTGCTTGTACATCCTGCGGCGCACATCCTGCTGCGCACATAAATAAAAATAATATTAAAACATTTTTACAAAAAAAAATATTTAAATCAAATTAATAAAAAAACTGTGCTTGCACATCCTGTGGGGCGCAAATTATGTGGGGCGCACATCCTGCGGCGCACATCCTGCTGCGCACATAAATAAAAATAATATTAAAAACAATTTACGATTATTTTTTTTTAAATTAAATTAATAAAAATACTGTGCTTGCACATCCTGTGGGGCGCAAATTCTGTGGGGCGCACATCCTGTGGCGCACATCCTGCTGCGCACATAAATAAAAATAATATTAAAACATTTTTACAAAAAAATATATTTAAATCAAATTAATACAAAAACTGTGCTTGCACATCCTGTGGGGCGCAAATTATGTGGGGCGCACATCATGCGGCGCACATCCTGCTGCGCACATAAATAAAAATAATATTAAAACATCTTTACAAAAAAAATATTTAAAACAATTAATAAAAAAACTGTGCTTGCTCATCCTGTGGGGCGCAAATTCTGTGGGGCGCACATCCTGCGGCACACATCCTGCTGCGCACATAAATAAAACTAATATTGAAACAAATTACAATTTGTTTTTAAAAATCAAATTAATAAAAAAACTGTCCTTGCACATCCTGTGGGGCGCAAATTCTGTGGGGCGCACATCCTGCTGCGCACATGAATAAAAATAATATTAAAACATTTTTACAAAAAAAAATATTTAAATCAAATTAATAAAAAAACTGTGCTTGCACATCCTGTGGGGCGCAAATTATGTGGGGTGCACATCCTGCGGCGCACATCCTGCTGCGCACATAAATAAAAATAATATTAAAAACAATTTACAATTATTTTTTTTTTAAATCAAATTAAAAAAAAAACTGTGCTTGCACATCCTGTGGGGCGCAAATTATGTGGGGCGCACATCATGCGGCGCACATCCAGCTGCGCACATAAATAAAAATAATATTAAAACATTTTTACAGAAAAAAATATTTAAATCAAATTAATAAAAAACTGTGGTTGCACATCCTGTGGGGCGCAAATTATGTGGGGCGCACAGACTGCGGCGCACATCCTGCTGCGCACATAGATAAAAATGATATTAAAACATCTTTACAAAAAAAATATTTAAAACAATTAATAAAAAAACTGTGCTTGCTCATCCTGTGGGGCGCAAATTATGTGGGGCGCACATCATTCGGCGCACATCCAGCTGCGCACATTAATAATAATAATATTAAAACATTTTTACAAAAAAAAATATTTAAATCAAATTAATAAAAAAACTGTGCTTGCACATCCTGTGGGGCGCAAATTATGTGGGGCGCACATCATGCGGCGCACATCCTGCTGCGCACATAAATAAAAATAATATTAAAAACAAATTACAATTATTTTTTTTTAAATCAAATTAATAAAAAAACTGTCCTTGCACATCCTGTGGGGCGCAAATTCTGTGGGGCGCACATCCTGCGAAGCACATCCTGCTGCGCACATAAATAAAAATAATATTAAAACATTTTTGCAAAAAAAAATATTTAAATCAAATTAATAAAAAAACTGTGCTTGCACATCCTGTGGGGCGCAAATTATGTGGGAAGCACATCATGCGGCGCACATCCTGCTGCGCACATAAATAAAAATAATATTAAAACATTTTTACAGAAAAAAATATTTAAATCAAATTAATAAAAAATTGTGGTTGCACATCCTGTGGGGCGCAAATTATGTGGGGCGCACAGACTGCGGCGCACATCCTGCTGCGCACATAGATAAAAATGATATTAAAACATCTTTACAAAAAAAATATTTAAAACAATTAATAAAAAAACTGTGCTTGCTCATCCTCTGGGGCGCAAATTATGTGGGGCGCACATCCTGCGGCGCACATCCTGCTGCGCACATAAATAAAAATAATATTAAAAACAAATTACAATTTTTTTTTTTTAAATCAAATTAATAAAAAAACTGTCCTTGCACATCCTGTGGGGCGCAAATTCTGTGGGGCGCACCTCCTGCTGAGCACATAAATAAAAATAATATTAAAACATTTTTACAAAAAAAAATATTTAAATCAAATTAATAAAAAAACTGTCTTTGCACATCCTGTGGGGCGCAAATTCTGTGGGGCGCACATCCTGCGGCGCAAATCCTGCTGCGCACATGAATAAAAATAATATTAAAACATTTTTACAAAAAAAAATATTTAAATCAAATTAATAAAAAAACTGTGCTTGCACATCCTGTGGGGCGCAAATTCTGTGGGGTGCACATCCTGCGGCACACATCCTGCTGCGCACATAAATAAAAATAATATTAAAACATTTTTACATTTTTTTTTTTAAATCAAATTAATAAGAAAAATGTGCTTGCACATCCTGTGGGGCGCAAATTCTGTGGGGCGCACATCCTGCGGCGCACATCCAGCTGCTCACATTAATACAAATAATATTAAAACATTTTTACAAAAAAAATATTTAAATCAAATTAATAAAAAAACTGTGCTTGCACATCCTGTGGGGCGCAAATTATGTGGGGCGCACATCCTGCAGAGCACATCCTGCTGTGCACATGAATAAAAATAATATTAAAACATTTTTACAAAAAAATATATTTAAATCAAATAAATAAAAAAACTGTGCTTGCACATCCTGTGGGGCGCAAATTCTGTGGGGCGCACATCCTGCGGCGCACATCCTGCTGCGCACATAAGTAAAAATAATATTAAAAACAAATTACAATTTTTGTTTTTTAAATCAAATTAATAAAAAAACTGTCCTTGCACATCCTGTGGGGCGCAAATTCTGTGGGGCGCACATCCTGCGGCGCACATCCTGCTGCGCACATAAATAAAAATAATATTAAAAACAAATTACAATTTTTTTTTTAAATCAAATTAATAAAAAAATTGTCCTTGCACATCCTGTGGGGCGCAAATTCTGTGGGGCGCACATCCTGCGGCGCACATCCTGCTGCGCACATAAATAAAAATAATATGAAAACATTTTTACAAAAAAAAATATTTAAATCAAATTAATAAAAAAACTGTGCTTGCACATCCTGTGGGGCGCAAATTCTGTGGGGCGCACATCCTGCTGCGCACATGAATAAAAATAATATTAAAACATTTTTACAAAAAAAAATATTTAAATCAAATTAATAAAAAAACTGTGCTTGCACATCCTGTGGGGCGCAAATTCTGTGGGCCGCAAATCCTGCGGCGCACATCCTGCTGCGCACATAAATAAAAATAATATTAAAAACAAATTACAATTTTTTTTTTAAATCAAATTAATAAAAAACTGTGGTTGCACATCCTGTGGGGCGCAAATTATGTGGGGCGCACAGACTGCGGCGCACATCCTGCTGCGCACATGAATAAAAATAATATTAAAACATTTTTACAAAAAAATATATTTAAATCAAATTAATACAAAAACTGTGCTTGCACATCCTGTGGGGCGCAAATTATGTGGGGCGCACATCATGCGGCGCACATCCTGCTGCGCACATAAATAAAAATAATATTAAAACATTTTTACAGAAAAAAATATTTAAATCAAATTAATAAAAAACTGTGGTTGCACATCCTGTGGGGCGCAAATTATGTGGGGCGCACAGACTGCGGCGCACATCCTGCTGCGCACATAAATAAAAATAATATTAAAAACAAATTACAATTTTTTTTTTAAATCAAATTAATAAAAAAACTGTCCTTGCACATCCTGTGGGGCGCAAATTCTGTGGGGCGCACATCCTGCTGCGCACATAAATAAAAATAATATTAAAAACAAATTACAATTTTTTTTTAAATCAAATTAATAAAAAAACTTTCCTTGCACATCCTGTGTGGCGCAAATTCTGTGGGGCGCACCTCCTGCGGCGCACATCCTGCTGAGCACATAAATAAAAATAATATTAAAACATTTTTACAAAAAAAAATATTTAAATCAAATTAATAAAAAAACTGTGCTTGCACATCCTGTGGGGCGCAAATTCTGTGGGCCGCAAATCCTGCGGCGCACATCCTGCTGCGCACATAAATAAAAATAATATTAAAAACAAATTACAATTTTTTTTTTAAATCAAATTAATAAAAAACTGTGGTTGCACATCCTGTGGGGCGCAAATTATGTGGGGCGCACAGACTGCGGCGCACATCCTGCTGCGCACATGAATAAAAATAATATTAAAACATTTTTACAAAAAAATATATTTAAATCAAATTAATACAAAAACTGTGCTTGCACATCCTGTGGGGCGCAAATTATGTGGGGCGCACAGACTGCGGCGCACATCCTGCTGCGCACATAAATAAAAATAATATTAAAAACAAATTACAATTTTTTTTTTAAATCAAATTAATAAAAAAACTGTCCTTGCACATCCTGTGGGGCGCAAATTCTGTGGGGCGCACATCCTGCTGCGCACATAAATAAAAATAATATTAAAAACAAATTACAATTTTTTTTTAAATCAAATTAATAAAAAAACTTTCCTTGCACATCCTGTGTGGCGCAAATTCTGTGGGGCGCACCTCCTGCGGCGCACATCCTGCTGAGCACATAAATAAAAATAATATTAAAACATTTTTACAAAAAAAAATATTTAAATCAAATTAATAAAAAAACTGTCCTTGCACATCCTGTGGGGCGCAAATTCTGTGGGGCGCATATCCTGATGCGCAAATCCTGCTGCGCACATGAATACAAATAATATTAAAACATTTTTACAAAAAAAAATATTTAAATCAAATTAATAAAAAAACTGTGCTTGCACATCCTGTGGGGCGCAAATTCTGAGGGGCGCACATTCTGCGGCGCACATCCTGCTGCGCACATAAATAAAAATAATATTAAAACATTTTTACAAAAAAAAATATTTAAATCAAATTAATAAAAAAACTGTGCTTGCACATCCTGTGGGGCGCAAATTCTGCGGGGCGCAAATTCTGTGGGGCGCACATCCTGCGGCGCACATCCTGCTGCGCACATAAATAAAAATAATATTAAAAACAAATTACAATTTTTTTTTTTTAAATCAAATTAATAAAAAAACTTTCCTTGCACATCCTGTGTGGCGCAAATTCTGTGGGGCGCACCTCCTGCGGCGCACATCCTGCTGAGCACATAAATAAAAATAATATTAAAACATTTTTACAAAAAAAAATATTTAAATCAAATTAATAAAAAAACTGTGCTTGCACATCCTGTGGGGCGCAAATTCTGTGGGCCGCAAATCCTGCGGCGCACATCCTGCTGCGCACATAAATAAAAATAATATTAAAAACAAATTACAATTTTTTTTTTAAATCAAATTAATAAAAAACTGTGGTTGCACATCCTGTGGGGCGCAAATTATGTGGGGCGCACAGACTGCGGCGCACATCCTGCTGCGCACATGAATAAAAATAATATTAAAACATTTTTACAAAAAAATATATTTAAATCAAATTAATACAAAAACTGTGCTTGCACATCCTGTGGGGCGCAAATTATGTGGGGCGCACATCATGCGGCGCACATCCTGCTGCGCACATAAATAAAAATAATATTAAAACATTTTTACAGAAAAAAATATTTAAATCAAATTAATAAAAAACTGTGGTTGCACATCCTGTGGGGCGCAAATTATGTGGGGCGCACAGACTGCAGCGCACATCCTGCTGCGCACATAAATAAAAATAATATTAAAAACAAATTACAATTTTTTTTTTAAATCAAATTAATAAAAAAACTGTCCTTGCACATCCTGTGGGGCGCAAATTCTGTGGGGCGCACATCCTGCTTTGCACATAAATAAAAATAATATTAAAAACAAATTACAATTTTTTTTTAAATCAAATTAATAAAAAAACTTTCCTTGCACATCCTGTGTGGCGCAAATTCTGTGGGGCGCACCTCCTGCGGCGCACATCCTGCTGAGCACATAAATAAAAATAATATTAAAACATTTTTACAAAAAAAAATATTTAAATCAAATTAATAAAAAAACTGTCCTCGCACATCCTGTGGGGCGCAAATTCTGTGGGGCGCATATCCTGATGCGCAAATCCTGCTGCGCACATGAATACAAATAATATTAAAACATTTTTACAAAAAAAAATATTTAAATCAAATTAATAAAAAAACTGTGCTTGCACATCCTGTGGGGCGCAAATTCTGAGGGGCGCACATTCTGCGGCGCACATCCTGCTGCGCACATAAATAAAAATAATATTAAAACATTTTTACAAAAAAAAATATTTAAATCAAATTAATAAAAAAACTGTGCTTGCACATCCTGTGGGGCGCAAATTCTGTGGGGCGCAAATTCTGTGGGGCGCACATCCTGCGGCGCACATCCTGCTGCGCACATAAATAAAAATAATATTAAAAACAAATTACAATTTTTTTTTTTTAAATCAAATTAATAAAAAAACTTTCCTCGCACATCCTGTGTGGCGCAAATTCTGTGGGGCGCACCTCCTGCGGCGCACATCCTGCTGAGCACATAAATAAAAATAATATTAAAAACAAATTACAATTTTTTTTTTTAAATCAAATTAATAAAAAAATTGTCCTTGCACATCCTGTGGGGCGCAAATTCTGTGGGGCGCACATCCTGCGGCGCACATCCTGCTGCGCACATAAATAAAAATAATATTAAAAACAAATTACAATTTTTTTTTTTAAATCAAATTAATAAAAAAACTGTGCTTGCACATCCTGTGGGGCGCAAATTCTGTGGGATGCACATCCTGCGGCGCATATCCTGCTGCGCACATAAATAAAAATAATATTAAAACATTTTTACAAAAAAAAATATTTAAATCAAATTAATAAAAAAACTGTGCTTGCACATCCTGTGGGGCGCAAATTCTGTGGGCCGCAAATCCTGCGGCGCACATCCTGCTGCGCACATAAATAAAAATAATATTAAAAACAAATTACAATTTTTTTTTTAAATCAAATTAATAAAAAACTGTGGTTGCACATCCTGTGGGGCGCAAATTATGTGGGGCGCACAGACTGCGGCGCACATCCTGCTGCGCACATGAATAAAAATAATATTAAAACATTTTTACAAAAAAATATATTTAAATCAAATTAATACAAAAACTGTGCTTGCACATCCTGTGGGGCGCAAATTATGTGGGGCGCACATCATGCGGCGCACATCCTGCTGCGCACATAAATAAAAATAATATTAAAACATTTTTACAGAAAAAAATATTTAAATCAAATTAATAAAAAACTGTGGTTGCAAATCCTGTGGGGCGCAAATTATGTGGGGCGCACAGACTGCGGCGCACATCCTGCTGCGCACATAAATAAAAATAATATTAAAAACAAATTACAATTTTTTTTTTAAATCAAATTAATAAAAAAACTGTCCTTGCACATCCTGTGGGGCGCAAATTCTGTGGGGCGCACATCCTGCTGCGCACATGAATAAAAATAATATTAAAAACAAATTACAATTTTTTTTTAAATCAAATTAATAAAAAAACTTTCCTTGCACATCCTGTGTGGCGCAAATTCTGTGGGGCGCACCTCCTGCGGCGCACATCCTGCTGCGCACATAAATAAAAATAATATTAAAAACAAATTACAATTTTTTTTTTAAATCAAATTAATAAAAAACTGTGGTTGCACATCCTGTGGGGCGCAAATTATGTGGGGCGCACAGACTGCGGCGCACATCCTGCTGCGCACATGAATAAAAATAATATTAAAACATTTTTACAAAAAAATATATTTAAATCAAATTAATACAAAAACTGTGCTTGCACATCCTGTGGGGCGCAAATTATGTGGGGCGCACATCATGCGGCGCACATCCTGCTGCGCACATAAATAAAAATAATATTAAAACATTTTTACAGAAAAACATATTTAAATCAAATTAATAAAAAACTGTGGTTGCACATCCTGTGGGGCGCAAATTATGTGGGGCGCACAGACTGCGGCGCACATCCTGCTGCGCACATAAATAAAAATAATATTAAAAACAAATTACAATTTTTTTTTTAAATCAAATTAATAAAAAAACTGTCCTTGCACATCCTGTGGGGCGCAAATTCTGTGGGGCGCACATCCTGCTGCGCACATAAATAAAAATAATATTAAAAACAAATTACAATTTTTTTTTAAATCAAATTAATAAAAAAACTTTCCTTGCACATCCTGTGTGGCGCAAATTCTGTGGGGCGCACCTCCTGCGGCGCACATCCTGCTGAGCACATAAATAAAAATAATATTAAAACATTTTTACAAAAAAAAATATTTAAATCAAATTAATAAAAAAACTGTCCTTGCACATCCTGTGGGGCGCAAATTCTGTGGGGCGCATATCCTGATGCGCAAATCCTGCTGTGCACATGAATACAAATAATATTAAACATTTTTACAAAAAAAAATATTTAAATCAAATTAATAAAAAAACTGTGCTTGCACATCCTGTGGGGCGCAAATTCTGCGGGGCGCAAATTCTGTGGGGCGCACATCCTGCTGCGCACATAAATAAAAATAATATTAAAAACAAATTACAATTTTTTTTTTTTAAATCAAATTAATAAAAAAACTTTCCTTGCACATCCTGTGTGGCGCAAATTCTGTGGGGCGCACCTCCTGCGGCGCACATCCTGCTGAGCACATAAATAAAAATAATATTAAAACATTTTTACAAAAAAAAATATTTAAATCAAATTAATAAAAAAACTGTGCTTGCACATCCTGTGGGGCGCAAATTCTGTGGGCCGCAAATCCTGCGGCGCACATCCTGCTGCGCACATAAATAAAAATAATATTAAAAACAAATTACAATTTTTTTTTTAAATCAAATTAATAAAAAACTGTGGTTGCACATCCTGTGGGGCGCAAATTATGTGGGGCGCACAGACTGCGGCGCACATCCTGCTGCGCACATGAATAAAAATAATATTAAAACATTTTTACAAAAAAATATATTTAAATCAAATTAATACAAAAACTGTGCTTGCACATCCTGTGGGGCGCAAATTATGTGGGGCGCACATCATGCGGCGCACATCCTGCTGCGCACATAAATAAAAATAATATTAAAACATTTTTACAGAAAAAAATATTTAAATCAAATTAATAAAAAACTGTGGTTGCACATCCTGTGGGGCGCACAGACTGCAGCGCACATCCTGCTGCGCACATAAATAAAAATAATATTAAAAACAAATTACAATTTTTTTTTTAAATCAAATTAATAAAAAAACTTTCCTTGCACATCCTGTGTGGCGCAAATTCTGTGGGGCGCACCTCCTGCGGCGCACATCCTGCTGAGCACATAAATAAAAATAATATTAAAACATTTTTACAAAAAAAAATATTTAAATCAAATTAATAAAAAAACTGTCCTTGCACATCCTGTGGGGCGCAAATTCTGTGGGGCGCATATCCTGATGCGCAAATCCTGCTGCGCACATGAATACAAATAATATTAAAACATTTTTACAAAAAAAAATATTTAAATCAAATTAATAAAAAAACTGTGCTTGCACATCCTGTGGGGCGCAAATTCTGAGGGGCGCACATTCTGCGGCGCACATCCTGCTGCGCACATAAATAAAAATAATATTAAAACATTTTTACAAAAAAAAATATTTAAATCAAATTAATAAAAAAACTGTGCTTGCACATCCTGTGGGGCGCAAATTCTGTGGGGCGCAAATTCTGTGGGGCGCACATCCTGCGGCGCACATCCTGCTGCGCACATAAATAAAAATAATATTAAAAACAAATTACAATTTTTTTTTTTTAAATCAAATTAATAAAAAAACTGTCCTTTTACATCTTGTGTGGCGCAAATTCTGTGGGGCGCACATCCTGCGGCGAACATCCTGCTGCGCACATAAATAAAAATAATATTAAAACATTTTTACAAAAAAAACATATTTAAATCAAATTAATAAAAAAACTGTGCTTGCACATCCTGTGGGACGCAAATTCTGTGGGGCGCAAATCCTGCGGCGCACATCCTGCTGCGCACATAAATAAAAATAATATTAAAAACAATTTACAATTATTTTTTTTTAAATCAAATTAATAAAAAAACTGTGCTTGCACATCCTGTGGGGCGCAAATTCTGTGGGGCGCACATCCTGCGGCGCACATCCTGCTGCGCACATAAATAAAAATAATATTAAAACATTTTTACAAAAAAAAATATTTAAATCAAATTAATAAAAAAACTGTGCTTGCACATCCTGTGGGGCGCAAATTATGTGGGGCGCACATCCTGCGGCGCACATCCTGCTGCGCACATAAATAAAAATAATATTAAAAACAATTTACAATTATTTTTTTTTTAATCAAATTAATAAAAAAACTGTGCTTGCACATCCTGTGGGGCGCAAATTCTGTGGGGCGCACATCCTGCTGCGCACATAAATAAAAATAATATTAAAACATTTTTACAAAAAAATATATTAAAATCAAATTAATAAAAAAACTGTGCTTGTACATCCTGCGGCGCACATCCTGCTGCGCACATAAATAAAAATAATATTAAAAACAATTTACAATTTTTTTTTTTAAATTAATATTAATAAAAATACTGTGCTTGCACATCCTGTGGGGCGCAAATTCTGTGGGGCGCACATCCTGCGGCGCACATCCTGCTGCGCACATAAATAAAAATAATATTAAAACATTTTTACAAAAAAAAATATTTAAATATAACTAATAAAAAACCTTGCTTGCACATCCTGTGGGGCGCAAATTATGTGGGGCGCACATCCTGCGGCGCACATCCTGCTGCGCACATAAATAAAAATAATATTGAAACAAATTACAATTTGTTTTTAAAAATCAAATTAATAAAAAAACTGTCCTTGCACATCCTGTGGGGCGCAAATTCTGTGGGGCGCACATCCTGCGGCGCACATCCTGCTGCGCACATGAATAAAAATGAAATTAAAAAAAATTTACAATTTTTTTTTTTTAAATCAAATTAATAAAAAAAATGTGCTTGCACATCCTGTGGGGCGCAAATAATGTGGGGCGCACATTCTGCGGCGCACATCCTGCTGTGCACATAAATAAAAATAATATTAAAACATTTTTACAAAAAAATGTATTAAAATCAAATTAATAAAAAAACTGTGCTTGCACATTCTGTGGGGCGCAAATTCTGTGGGGCGCACATCCTGCGGCTAACATCCTGCTGCGCACATAAATAAAAATAATATTAAAACATTTTTACAGAAAAAAATATTTAAATCAAATTAATAAAAAACTGTGGTTGCACATCCTGTGGGGCGCAAATTATGTGGGGCGCACAGACTGCGGCGCACATCCTGCTGCGCACATAGATAAAAATAATATTAAAACAACTTTACAAAAAAAATACTTAAAACAATTAATAAAAAAACTGTGCTTGCTCATCCTGTGGGGCGCAAATTATGTGGGGCGCACATCATGCGGCGCACATCCAGCTGCGCAGATTAATAATAATAATATTAAAACATTTTTACAAAAAAAAATATTTAAATCAAATTAATAAAAAAACTGTGCTTGCACATCCTGTAGGGCGCAAATTCTGTGGGGCGCACATCCTGCGGCCCACATCCTGCTGCGCACATAAATAAAAATAATATTAAAAACAAATTACATTTTTTTTTTTTTAAATCAAATTAATAAAAAAACTGTGCTTGCACATCCTGTGGGGCGCAAATTCTGTGGGGCGCACATCCTGCGGCGCACATCCTTCTGCGCACATAAATAAAAATAATATTAAAAACAAATTACAATTTTTTTTTTTTAAATCAAATTAATAAAAAAACTGTCCTTGCACATCCTGTGGGGCGCAAATTCTGTGGGGCGCACATCATGCGGCGCACATAAATATAAATAATATTAAAACATTTTTACAAAAAAAAATATTTAAATCAAATTAATAAAAAAACTGTGCTTGCACATCCTGTGGGGCGCAAATTATGTGGGGCGCACATCCTGCGGCGCACATCCTGCTGCGCACATAAATAAAAATAATATTAAAAACAATTTACAATTATTTTTTTTTTAAATCAAATAAAAAAAAAAACTGTGCTTGCACATCCTGTGGGGCGCAAATTATGTGGGGCACACAGACTGCGGCGCACATCCTGCTGCGCACATAGATAAAAATAATATTAAAACATCTTTACAAAAAAAATATTTAAAACAATTAATAAAAAAACTGTGCTTGCTCATCCTGTGGGGCGCAAATTATGTGGGGCGCACATCATGCGGCGCACATCCTGCTGCGCACATAAATACAAATTATATTAAAACATTTTTACAAAAAAAATATTTAAATCAAATTAATAAAAAAACTGTCCTTGCACATCCTGTGGGGCGCAAATTCTGTGGGGCGCACATCCTGCGGCGCACATCCTGCTGCGCACATAAATAAAAATAATATTAAAACATTTTTTCAAAAAAAAATATTTAAATCAAATTAATAAAAAAACTGTGCTTGCACATCCTGTGGGGCGCAAATTATGTGGGGCGCACATCCTGCGGCGCACATCCTGCTGCGCACATAAATAAAAATAATATTAAAAACAATTTACAATTATTTTTTTTTAAATCAAATTAATAAAAAAACTGTGCTTGCACATCCTGTGGGGCGCAAATTCTGTGGGGCGCACATCCTGCTGCGCACATAAATAAAAATAATATTAAAACATTTTTACAAAAAAAATATTTAAGTCAAATTAATAAAAAAAATGTCTTATCACATCCTTTGGGGCGCAAATTCTGTGGGGCGCACATCCTGCGGCGCACATCCTGCTGCGATCATAAATAAAAATAATATTAAAACATTTCTACAAAAAAAAATATTTAAATCAAATTAATAAAAAAACTGTGCTTGCACATCCTGTGGGGCGCAAATTCTGTGGGGTGCACATCCTGCGGCACACATCCTGCTGCGCACATAAATAAAAATAATATTAAAACATTTTTACAAAAAAATATATTAAAATCAAATTAATAAAAAAACTGTGCTTGCACATCCTGTGGGGCGCACATTCTGTGGGGCGCACATCCTGCGGCGTACATCCTGCTGCACACATAAATAAAAATAATATTAAAAACAAATTACAGTTTTTTTTTTTTAAATCAAATTAATAAAAAAACTGTCCTTGCACATCCTGTGTGGCGCAAATTCTGTGGGGCGCACATCCTGCGGCGCAAATCCTGCTGCGCGTATGAATAAAAATAATATTAAAACATTTTTACAAAAAAAAATATTTAAATCAAATTAATAAAAAAACTGTGCTTGCACATCCTGTGGGGCGCAAATTCTGTGGGGTGCACATCCTGCGGCACACATCCTGCTGCGCACATAAATAAAAATAATATTAAAACATTTTTACAAAAAAATATATTAAAATCAAATTAATAAAAAAACTGTGCTTGCACATCCTGTGGGGCGCAAATTCTGTGGGGCGCACATCCTGCGGCGTACATCCTGCTGCACACATAAATAAAAATAATATTAAAAACAAATTACAGTTTTTTTTTTTTAAATCAAATTAATAAAAAAACTGTCCTTGCACATCCTGTGTGGCGCAAATTCTGTGGGGCGCACATCCTGCGGAGCACATCCTGCTGTGCACATGAATAAAAATAATATTAAAACATTTTTACAAAAAAATATATTTAAATCAAATAAATAAAAAAACTGTGCTTGCACATCCTGTGGGGCGCAAATTCTGTGGGGCGCACATCCTGCGGCACACATCCTGCTGCGCACATAAATAAAAATAATATTAAAACATTTTTACAAAAAAAAATATTTAAATCAAATTAATAAAAAAACTGTGCTTGCACATCCTGTGGGGCGCAAATTCTGTGGGGCGCACATCCTGCGGCGCACATCCTGCGGTGCACATAAATAAAAATAATATTAAAAACAAATTACAATTTTTTTTTTTAAATCAAATTAATAAAAAAACTGTCCTTGCACATCCTGTGGGGCGCAAATTCTGTGGGGCGCACATCCTGCGGCGCAAATCCTGCTGCGCACATGAATAAAAATAATATTAAAACATTTTTACAAAAAAAATATTTAAATCAAATTAATAAAAAAACTGTCCTTGCACATCCTGTGGGGCGCAAATTCTGTGGGGCGCACATCCTGCGGCGCACATCCTGCTGCGCACATAAATAAAAATAATATTAAAAACAAATTACAAGTTTTTTTTTTTAAATCAATTTAATAAAAAAACTGTCCTTGCACATCCTGTGTGGCGCAAATTCTGTGGGGCGCACATCCTGCGGCGCACATCCTGCTGCGCACATAAATAAAAATAATATTAAAACATTTTTACAAAAAAAAATATTTAAATCAAATTAATAAAAAAAATGTGCTTGCACATCCTGTGGGGCGCAAATTCTGTGGGGCGCACATCCTGCGGCGCACATCCTGCTGCGCACATAAATAAAAATAATATTAAAAACAAATTACAATTTTTTTTTTTAAATCAAATTAATAAAAAAACTGTCCTTGCACATCCTGTGTGGCGCAAATTCTGTGGGGCGCACATCCTGCGGCGCACATCCTGCTGCGCATATAAATAAAAATAATGTTAAAACATTTTTACAAAAAAAAATATTTAAATCAAATTAATAAAAAAACTGTGCTTGCACATCCTGTGGGGCGCAAATTCTGTGGGGCGCACATCCTGCGGCGCACATCCAGCTGCGCACATTAATACAAATAATATTCAAACATTTTTACAAAAAAAAATATTTAAATCAAATTAATAAAAAAACTGTGCTTGCTCATCCTGTGGGGCGCAAATTATGTGGGGCGCACATCATGCGGCGCACATCCAGCTGCGCACATTAATAATAATAATATTAAAACATTTTTACAAAAAAAAATATTTAAATCAAATTAATAAAAAAACTGTGCTTGCACATCCTGTGGGGCGCAAATTCTGTGGGGCGCACATCCTGCGGCGCACATCCTGCTGCGCACATAAATAAAAATAATATTAAAACATTTTTACATTTTTTTTTTTTAAATCAAATTAATAAGAAAAATGTGCTTGCACATCCTGTGGGGCGCAAATTCTGTGGGGCGCACATCCTGCGGCGCACATCCTGCTGTGCACATAAATAAAAATAATATTAAAAACAAATTACAATTTTTTTTTTAAATCAAATTAATAAAAAAACTGTCCTTGCACATCCTGTGGGGCGCAAATTCTGTGGGGCGCACATCCTGCGGCGCAAATCCTGCTGCGCACATGAATAAAAATAAAATTAAAACATTTTTACAAAAAAAAATATTTAAATCAAATTAATAAAAAAACTGTGCTTGCACATCCTGTGGGGCGCAAATTCTGTGGGGCGCAAATTCTGTGGGGCGCACATCCTGCGGCGCACATCCTGCTGCGCACATAAATAAAAATAATATTAAAACATTTTTACAAAAAAATATATTAAAATCAAATTATTAAAAAAACTGTTATTGCACATCCTGTGGGGCGCAAATTATGTGGGGCGCACATCCTGCGGCGCACATCCTGCTGCACACATAAATAAAAATAATATTAAAAACAATTTACAATTATTTTTTTTTAAATCAAATTAATAAAAAAACTGTGCTTGCACATCCTGTGGGGCGCAAATTCTGTGGGGCGCACATCCTGCGGCGGACATCCTGCTGCGCATATAAATAAAAATAATGTTAAAACATTTTTACAAAAAAAAATATTTAAATCAAATTAATAAAAAAACTGTGCTTGCACATCCTGTGGGGCGCAAATTCTGTGGGGCGCACATCCTGCGGCGCACATCCAGCTGCACACATTAATACAAATAATATTAAAACATTTTTACAAAAAAAAATATTTAAATCAAATTAATAAAAAAATTGTGCTTGCACATCCTGTGGGGCGCAAATTATGTGGGGCGCACATCCTGCGGCGCACATCCTGCTGCGCACATAGATAAAAATAATATTAAAACATCTTTACAAAAAAAATATTTAAAACAATTAATAAAAAAACTGTGCTTGCTCATCCTGTGGGGCGCAAATTCTGTGGGGCGCACATCCTGCTGCGCACATAAATAAAAATAATATTAAAACATTTTTACAAAAAAAATATTTAAATCAAATTAATAAAATACTGTCTTTGCACATCATGTGGGGCGCAAATTCTGTGGGGCGCACATCCTGCGGCGCACATCCTGCTGCACACATAAATAAAAATAATATTAAAAACAATTTACAATTTTTTTTTTTTAAATCAAATTAAAAACAAAACTGTCCTTGCACATCCTGTGGGGCGCACATCCTGCGGCGCACATCCTGCTGCGCACATAAATAAAAATAATATTAAAAACAATTTACAATTATTTTTTTTTAAATCAAATTAATAAAAAAACTGTGCTTGAACATCCTGTGGGGCGCAAATTCTGTGGGGCGCACATCCTGCTGCGCACATAAATAAAAATAATATTAAAACATTTTTACAAAAAAAAATATTTAAATCAAATTAATAAAAAAACTGTGCTTGCTCATCCTGTGGGGCGCAAATTATGTGGGGCGCACATCATGCGGCGCACATCCAGCTGCGCACATTAATAATAATAATATTAAAACATTTTTACAAAAAAAAATATTTAAATCAAATTAATAAAAAAACTGTGCTTGCACATCCTGTAGGGCGCAAATTCTGTGGGGCGCACAGACTGCGGCGCACATCCTGCTGCACACATAAATAAAAATAATATTAAAAACAATTTACAATTATTTTTTTTTAAATCAAATTAATAAAAAAACTGTGCTTGAACATCCTGTGGGGCGCAAATTCTGTGGGGCGCACATCCTGCTACGCACATAAAGAAAAATAATATTAAAACATTTTTACAAAAAAAATATTTAAATCAAATTAATAAAATACTGTCTTTGCACATCCTGTGGGGCGCAAATTCTGTGGGGCGCACATCCTGCGGCGCACATCCTGCTGCACACATAAATAAAAATAATATTAAAAACAATTTACAATTTTTTTTTTTTAAATCAAATTAAAAACAAAACTGTCCTTGCACATCCTGTGGGGCGCACATCCTGCGGCGCACATCCTGCTGCGCACATAAATAAAAATAATATTAAAAACAAATTACAATTTTTTTTTTAAATCAAATTAATAAAAAAACTGTGCTTGCACATCCTGTGGGGCGCAAATTATGTGGGGCGCACATCATGCGGCGCACATCCTGCTGCGCACATAAATAAAAATAATATTAAAAACAATTTACAATTATTTTTTTTTAAATCAAATTAATAAAAAAACTGTGCTTGAACATCCTGTGGGGCGCAAATTCTGTGGGGCGCACATCCTGCTGCGCACATAAATAAAAATAATATTAAAACATTTTTACAAAAAAAATATTTAAATCAAATTAATAAAATACTGTCTTTGCACATCCTGTGGGGCGCAAATTCTGTGGGGCGCACATCCTGCGGCGCACATCCTGCTGCACACATAAATAAAAATAATATTAAAAACAATTTACAATTATTTTTTTTTAAATCAAATTAATAAAAAAACTGTGCTTGCACATCCTGTGGGGCGCAAATTCTGTGGGGCGCACATCCTGCGGCGCACATCCTGCTGCGCATATAAATAAAAATAATGTTAAAACATTTTTACATTAAAATATATTTAAATCAAATTAATAAAAAAACTGTCCTTGCACATCCTGTGGGGCGCAAATTCTGTGGGGCGCACATCCTGCGGCACACATCCTGCTGCGCACATAAATAAAAATAATATTAAAACATTTTTACAAAAAAAAATATTTAAATCAAATTAATAAAAAAACTGTGCTTGCACATCCTGTGGGGCGCAAATTCTGTGGGGCGCACATCCTGCGGCGCACATCCTGCTGCGCACATAAATAAAAATAATATTAAAAACATATTACAATTTTTTTTTTTTAAATCAAATTAATAAAAAAACTGTCCTTGCACATCCTGTGGGGCGCAAATTCTGTGGGGCGCACATCCTGCGGCGCAAATCCTGCTGCGCACATGAATAAAAATAATATTAAAACATTTTTACAAAAAAAATATTTAAATCAAATTAATAAAAAAACTGTCCTTGCACATCCTGTGGGGCGCAAATTCTGTGGGGCGCACATCCTGCGGCGCACATCCTGCTGCGCACATAAATAAAAATAATATTAAAAACAAATTACAAGTTTTTTTTTTTAAATCAATTTAATAAAAAAACTGTCCTTGCACATCCTGTGTGGCGCAAATTCTGTGGGGCGCACATCCTGCGGCGCACATCCTGCTGCGCACATAAATAAAAATAATATTAAATCATTTTTACAAAAAAAAATATTTAAATATAACTAATAAAAAAAATGTGCTTGCACATCCTGTGGGGCGCAAATTCTGTGGGGCGCACATCCTGCTGCGCACATAAATAAAAATAATATTAAAACATTTTTACAAAAAAAATATTTAAATCAAATTAATAAAAAAAATGTCTTATCACATCCTTTGGGGCGCAAATTCTGTGGGGCGCACATCCTGCGGCGCACATCCTGCTGCGATCATAAATAAAAATAATATTAAAACATTTCTACAAAAAAAAATATTTAAATCAAATTAATAAAAAAACTGTGCTTGCACATCCTGTGGGGCGCACATCCTGCGGCGCACATCCAGCTGCGCACATAAATAAAAATAATATTAAAACATTTTTACAATCAAATTAATAAAAAAACTGTCTTTGCACATCCTGTGGGGCGCAAATTCTGTGGGGCGCACATCCTGCGGCGCACATCCTGCTGCGCACATAAATAAAAATAATATTAAAAACAAATTACAGTTTTTTTTTTTTAAATCAAATTAATAAAAAAACTGTCCTTGCACATCCTGTGTGGCGCAAATTCTGTGGGGCGCACATCCTGCAGCGCAAATCCTGCTGCGCACATGAATAAAAATAATATTAAAACATTTTTACAAAAAAAAATATTTAAATCAAATTAATAAAAAAACTGTGCTTGCACATCCTGTGGGGCGCAAATTCTGTGGGGTGCACATCCTGCGGCACACATCCTGCTGCGCACATAAATAAAAATAATATTAAAACATTTTTACATTTTTTTTTTTTAAATCAAATTAATAAGAAAAATGTGCTTGCACATCCTGTGGGGCGCAAATTCTGTGGGGCGCACATCCTGCGGCGCACATCCAGCTGCGCACATTAATACAAATAATATTAAAACATTTTTACAAAAAAAATATTTAAATCAAATTAATAAAAAAACTGTGCTTGCACATCCTGTGGGGAACAAATTATGTGGGGCGCACATCCTGCTGCGCACATAAATAAAAATAATATTAAAACATTTTTACAAAAAAAATATTTAAATCAAATTAATAAAAAAAATGTCTTATCACATCCTTTGGGGCGCAAATTCTGTGGGGCGCACATCCTGCGGCGCACATCCTGCTGCGATCATAAATAAAAATAATATTAAAACATTTCTACAAAAAAAAATATTTAAATCAAATTAATAAAAAAACTGTGCTTGCACATCCTGTGGGGCGCACATCCTGCGGCGCACATCCAGCTGCGCACATAAATAAAAATAATATTAAAACATTTTTACAATCAAATTAATAAAAAAACTGTCTTTGCACATCCTGTGGGGCGCAAATTCTGTGGGGCGCACATCCTGCGGCGCACATCCTGCTGCGCACATAAATAAAAATAATATTAAAAACAAATTACAGTTTTTTTTTTTTAAATCAAATTAATAAAAAAACTGTCCTTGCACATCCTGTGTGGCGCAAATTCTGTGGGGCGCACATCCTGCAGCGCAAATCCTGCTGAGCACATGAATAAAAATAATATTAAAACATTTTTACAAAAAAAAATATTTAAATCAAATTAATAAAAAAACTGTGCTTGCACATCCTGTGGGGCGCAAATTCTGTGGGGTGCACATCCTGCGGCACACATCCTGCTGCGCACATAAATAAAAATAATATTAAAACATTTTTACATTTTTTTTTTTTAAATCAAATTAATAAGAAAAATGTGCTTGCACATCCTGTGGGGCGCAAATTCTGTGGGGCGCACATCCTGCGGCGCACATCCTGCTGCGCACATAAATAAAAATAATATTAAAAACAAATTACAATTTTTTTTTTAAATCAAATTAATAAAAAAACTGTCCTTGCACATCCTGTGGGGCGCAAATTATGTGGGGCGCACATCATGCGGCGCACATCCAGCTGCGCACATTAATAATAATAATATTAAAACATTTTTACAAAAAAAAATATTTAAATCAAATTAATAAAAAAACTGTGCTTGCACATCCTGTGGGGCGCAAATTCTGTGGGGCGCAAATTCTGTGGGGCGCACATCCTGCGGCGCACATCCTGCTGCGCACATAAATAAAAATAATATTAAAACATTTTTACAAAAAAATATATTAAAATCAAATTATTAAAAAAACTGTTATTGCACATCCTGTGGGGCGCAAATTATGTGAGGCGCACATCCTGCGGCGCACATCCTGCTGCACACATAAATAAAAATAATATTAAAAACAATTTACAATTATTTTTTTTTAAATCAAATTAATAAAAAAACTGTGCTTGCACATCCTGTGGGGCGCAAATTCTGTGGGGCGCACATTCTGCGGCGCACATCCTGCTGCGCACATAAATAAAAATGATATTAAAACATTTTTACAAAAAAAATATTTAAATCAAATTAATAAAAAAACTGTCCTTGCACATCCTGTGGGGCGCAAATTCTGTGGGGCGCACATCCTGCGGCGCACATCCTGCTGCGCACATAAATAAAAATAATATTAAAACATTTTTACAAAAAAAAATATTTAAATATAACTAATAAAAAAAATGTGCTTGCACATCCTGTGGGGCGCAAATTATGTGGGGCGCACATCCTGCGGCGACCATCCTGCTGCGCACATAAATAAAAATAATATTAAAAACAATTTACAATTATTTTTTTTTAAATCAAATTAATAAAAAAACTGTGCTTGCACATCCTGCGGGGCGCAAATTCTGTGGGGCGCACATCCTGCGAGGCACATCCTGCTGCGCACATAAATAAAATAATATTAAAAACAAATTACAATTTTTTTTTTTAAATCAAATTAATAAAAAAACTGTCCTTGCACATCCTGTGGGGCGCAAATTCTGTGGGGCGCACATCCTGCTGCGCACATAAATAAAAATAATATTAAAACATTTTTACAAAAAAAATATTTAAATCAAATTAATAAAAAAAATGTCTTATCACATCCTTTGGGGCGCAAATTCTGTGGGGCGCACATCCTGCGGCGCACATCCTGCTGCGATCATAAATAAAAATAATATTAAAACATTTCTACAAAAAAAAATATTTAAATCAAATTAATAAAAAAACTGTGCTTGCACATCCTGTGGGGCGCACATCCTGCGGCGCACATCCTGCTGCGCACATAAATAAAAATAATATTAAAACATTTTTACAAAAAAAAATATTTAAATCAAATTAATAAAAAAACTGTGCTTGCACATCCTGTGGGGCGCAAATTCTGTGGGGCGCACATCCTGCGGCGCACATCCTGCTGCGCACATAAATAAAAATAATATTAAATCATTTTTACAAAAAAAAATATTTAAATATAACTAATAAAAAAAATGTGCTTGCACATCCTGTGGGGCGCAAATTCTGTGGGGCGCACATCCTGCGGCGCACATCCTGCTGCGCACATAAATAAAAATAATATTGAAACATTTTTACAAAAAAATATATTTAAATCAAATTAATACAAAAACTGTGCTTGCACATCCTGTGGGGCGCAAATTATGTGGGGCGCAAATTCTGTGGGGCGCACATCCTGCGGCGCACATCCTGCTGCGCACATAAATAAAAATAATATTAAAAACAAATTACAATTTTTTTTTTTAAATCAAATTAATAAAAAAACTGTCCTTGCACATCCTATGTGGCGCAAATTCTGTGGGGCGCACATCCTGCGAATCACATCCTGCTGCGCACATAAATAAAAATAATATTAAAACATTTTTACAAAAAAAAATATTTAAATCAAATTAATAAAAAAACTGTGCTTGCACATCCTGTGGGGCGCAAATTCTGTGGGGCGCACATCCTGCGGCGCACATCCTGCTGCGCACATAAATAAAAATAATATTAAAAACAAATTACAAGTTTTTTTTTTTAAATCAATTTAATAAAAAAACTGTCCTTGCACATCCTGTGTGGCGCAAATTCTGTGGGGCGCACATCCTGCTGCGCACATAAATAAAAATAATATTAAAACATTTTTACAAAAAAAATATTTAAATCAAATTAATAAAAAAAATGTCTTATCACATCCTTTGGGGCGCAAATTCTGTGGGGCGCACATCCTGCGGCGCACATCCTGCTGCGATCATAAATAAAAATAATATTAAAACATTTCTACAAAAAAAAATATTTAAATCAAATTAATAAAAAAACTGTGCTTGCACATCCTGTGGGGCGCACATCCTGCGGCGCACATCCTGCTGCGCACATAAATAAAAATAATATTAAAACATTTTTACAAAAAAAAATATTTAAATCAAATTAATAAAAAAACTGTGCTTGCACATCCTGTGGGGCGCAAATTCTGTGGGGCGCACATCCTGCGGCGCACATCCTGCTGCGCACATAAATAAAAATAATATTAAATCATTTTTACAAAAAAAAATATTTAAATATAACTAATAAAAAAAATGTGCTTGCACATCCTGTGGGGCGCAAATTCTGTGGGGCGCACATCCTGCTGCGCACATAAATAAAAATAATATTAAAACATTTTTACAAAAAAAATATTTAAATCAAATTAATAAAAAAAATGTCTTATCACATCCTTTGGGGCGCAAATGCTGTGGGGCGCACATCCTGCGGCGCACATCCTGCTGCGATCATAAATAAAAATAATATTAAAACATTTCTACAAAAAAAAATATTTAAATCAAATTAATAAATAAACTGTGCTTGCACATCCTGTGGGGCGCACATCCTGCGGCGCACATCCAGCTGCGCACATAAATAAAAATAATATTAAAACATTTTTACAATCAAATTAATAAAAAAACTGTCTTTGCACATCCTGTGGGGCGCAAATTCTGTGGGGCGCACATCCTGCGGCGCACATCCTGCTGCGCACATAAATAAAAATAATATTAAAAACAAATTACAGTTTTTTTTTTTTAAATCAAATTAATAAAAAAACTGTCCTTGCACATCCTGTGTGGCGCAAATTCTGTGGGGCGCACATCCTGCAGCGCAAATCCTGCTGCGCACATGAATAAAAATAATATTAAAACATTTTTACAAAAAAAAATATTTAAATCAAATTAATAAAAAAACTGTGCTTGCACATCCTGTGGGGCGCAAATTCTGTGGGGTGCACATCCTGCGGCACACATCCTGCTGCGCACATAAATAAAAATAATATTAAAACATTTTTACATTTTTTTTTTTTAAATCAAATTAATAAGAAAAATGTGCTTGCACATCCTGTGGGGCGCAAATTCTGTGGGGCGCACATCCTGCGGCGCACATCCAGCTGCGCACATTAATACAAATAATATTAAAACATTTTTACAAAAAAAATATTTAAATCAAATTAATAAAAAAACTGTGCTTGCACATCCTGTGGGGAACAAATTATGTGGGGCGCACATCCTGCAGAGCACATCCTGCTGTGCACATGAATAAAAATAATATTAAAACATTTTTACAAAAAAAAATATTTAAATCAAATTAATAAAAAAACTGTGCTTGCTCATCCTGTGGGGCGCAAATTATGTGGGGCGCACATCATGCGGCGCACATCCAGCTGCGCACATTAATAATAATAATATTAAAACATTTTTACAAAAAAAAATATTTAAATCAAATTAATAAAAAAACTGTGCTTGCACATCCTGTGGGGCGCAAATTCTGTGGGGCGCACATCCTGCGGCGCACATCCTGCTGCGCACATAAATAAAAATAATATTAAATCATTTTTACAAAAAAAAATATTTAAATATAACTAATAAAAAAAATGTGCTTGCACATCCTGTGGGGCGCAAATTCTGTGGGGCGCACATCCTGCTGCGCACATAAATAAAAATAATATTAAAACATTTTTACAAAAAAAATATTTAAATCAAATTAATAAAAAAAATGTCTTATCACATCCTTTGGGGCGCAAATTCTGTGGGGCGCAAATCCTGCGGCGCACATCCTGCTGCGATCATAAATAAAAATAATATTAAAACATTTCTACAAAAAAAAATATTTAAATCAAATTAATAAAAAAACTGTGCTTGCACATCCTGTGGGGCGCACATCCTGCGGCGCACATCCAGCTGCGCACATAAATAAAAATAATATTAAAACATTTTTACAATCAAATTAATAAAAAAACTGTCTTTGCACATCCTGTGGGGCGCAAATTCTGTGGGGCGCACATCCTGCGGCGCACATAAATAAAAATAATATTAAAAACAAATTACAGTTTTTTTTTTTTAAATCAAATTAATAAAAAAACTGTCCTTGCACATCCTGTGGGGCGCAAATTCTGTGGGGTGCACATCCTGCGGCACACATCCTGCTGCGCACATAAATAAAAATAATATTAAAACATTTTTACATTTTTTTTTTTTAAATCAAATTAATAAGAAAAATGTGCTTGCACATCCTGTGGGGCGCAAATTCTGTGGGGCGCACATCCTGCGGCGCACATCCAGCTGCGCACATTAATACAAATAATATTAAAACATTTTTACAAAAAAAATATTTAAATCAAATTAATAAAAAAACTGTGCTTGCACATCCTGTGGGGAACAAATTATGTGGGGCGCACATCCTGCGGAGCACATCCTGCTGTGCACATGAATAAAAATAATATTAAAACATTTTTACAAAAAAAAATATTTAAATCAAATTAATAAAAAAACTTTGCTTGCACATCCTGTGGGGCGCAAATTCTGTGGGGCGCACATCCTGCGGCGCACATCCTGCTGCGCACATAAATAAAAATAATATTAAAAACAAATTACAATTTTTTTTTTTTAAATCAAATTAATAAAAAAACTGTCCTTGCACATCCTGTGGGGCGCAAATTCTGTGGGGCGCACATCCTGCGGCGCACATCCTGCTGCGCACATAAATAAAAATAATATTAAAACATTTTTACAAAAAAAAATATTTAAATCAAATTAATAAAAAAACTGTGCTTGCACATCCTGTGGGGCGCAAATTCTGTGGGGTGCACATCCTGCGGCACACATCCTGCTGCGCACATAAATAAAAATAATATTAAAACATTTTTACATTTTTTTTTTTTAAATCAAATTAATAAGAAAAATGTGCTTGCACATCCTGTGGGGCGCAAATTCTGTGGGGCGCACATCCTGCGGCGCACATCCTGCTGCGCACATAAATAAAAATAATATTAAAAACAAATTACAATTTTTTTTTTAAATCAAATTAATAAAAAAACTGTCCTTGCACATCCTGTGGGGCGCAAATTCTGTGGGGCGCACATCCTGCGGCGCAAATCCTGCTGCGCACATGAATAAAAATAATATTAAAACATTTTTACAAAAAAAAATATTTAAATCAAATTAATAAAAAAACTGTGCTTGCACATCCTGCGGGGCGCAAATTCTGTGGGGCGCACATCCTGCGAGGCACATCCTGCTGCGCACATAAATAAAAATAATATTAAAAACAAATTACAAGTTTTTTTTTTTAAATCAATTTAATAAAAAAACTGTCCTTGCTCATCCTGTGGGGCGCAAATTATGTGGGGCGCACATCATGCGGCGCACATCCAGCTGCGCACATTAATAATAATAATATTAAAACATTTTTACAAAAAAAAATATTTAAATCAAATTAATAAAAAAACTGTGCTTGCACATCCTGTGGGGCGCAAATTCTGTGGGGCGCAAATTCTGTGGGGCGCACATCCTGCGGCGCACATCCTGCTGCGCACATAAATAAAAATAATATTAAAACATTTTTACAAAAAAATATATTAAAATCAAATTATTAAAAAAACTGTTATTGCACATCCTGTGGGGCGCAAATTATGTGGGGCGCACATCCTGCGGCGCACATCCTGCTGCACACATAAATAAAAATAATATTAAAAACAATTTACAATTATTTTTTTTTAAATCAAATTAATAAAAAAACTGTGCTTGCACATCCTGTGGGGCGCAAATTCTGTGGGGCGCACATTCTGCGGCGCACATCCTGCTGCGCACATAAATAAAAATGATATTAAAACATTTTTACAAAAAAAATATTTAAATCAAATTAATAAAAAAACTGTCCTTGCACATCCTGTGGGGCGCAAATTCTGTGGGGCGCACATCCTGCGGCGCACATCCTGCTGCGCACATAAATAAAAATAATATTGAAACATTTTTACAAAAAAATATATTTAAATCAAATTAATACAAAAACTGTGCTTGCACATCCTGTGGGGCGCAAATTATGTGGGGCGCACATCCTGCTGCGCACATAAATAAAAATAATATTAAAACATTTTTACAAAAAAAATATTTAAATCAAATTAATAAAATACTGTCTTTGCACATCCTGTGGGGCGCAAATTCTGTGGGGCGCACATCCTGCGGCGCACATCCTGCTGCACACATAAATAAAAATAATATTAAAAACAATTTACAATTTTTTTTTTTTAAATCAAATTAAAAACAAAACTGTCCTTGCACATCCTGTGGGGCGCACATCCTGCGGCGCACATCCTGCTGCACACATAAATAAAAATAATATTAAAACATTTTTACAAAAAAAAATATTTAAATCAAATTAATAAAAAAACTGTGCTTGCACATCCTGTGGGGCGCAAATTATGTGGGGCGCACATCATGCGGCGCACATCCTGCTGCGCACATAAATAAAAATAATATTAAAAACAATTTACAATTATTTTTTTTTAAATCAAATTAATAAAAAAACTGTGCTTGCACATCCTGTGGGGCGCAAATTCTGTGGGGCGCACATCCTGCGGCGCACATCCTGCTGCGCATATAAATAAAAATAATGTTAAAACATTTTTACAAAAAAAAAAATTTAAATCAAATTAATAAAAAAACTGTCCTTGCACATCCTGTGGGGCGCAAATTCTGTGGGGCGCACATCCTGCGGCGCACATCCAGCTGCACACATTAATACAAATAATATTAAAACATTTTTACAAAAAAAAATATTTAAATCAAATTAATAAAAAAACTGTGCTTGCACATCCTGTGGGGCGCAAATTCTGTGGGGCGCACATCCTGCGGCGCACATCCTGCTGCGCACATAAATAAAAATAATATTAAAAACAAATTACAATTTTTTTTTTTTAAATCAAATTAAAAACAAAACTGTCCTTGCACATCCTGTGGGGCGCAAATTCTGTGGGGCGCACATCCTGCGGCGCACATCCTGCTGCGCACATAAATAAAAATAATATTAAAACATTTTTACAAAAAAAAATATTTAAATCAAATTAATAAAAAAACTGTGCTTGCACATCCTGTAGGGCGCAAATTCTGTGGGGCGCACATCCTGAAGCGCACATCCTGCTGCGCACATAAAATAAAAATAATATTAAAATATTTTTACAAAAAAAAATATTTAAATCAAATTAATAAAAAAACTGTGCTTGCACATCCTGTGGGGCGCAAATTATGTGGGGCGCACATCCTGCGGTGCACATCCTGCTGCGCACATAAATAAAAATAATATTAAAAACAAATTACAATTTTTTTTTTTAAATCAAATCAATAAAAAAACTGTCCTTGCACATCCTGTGGGGCGAAAATTCTGTGGGGCGCACATCCTGCGGCGCAAATCCTGCTGCGCACATGAATAAAAATAATATTAAAACATTTTTACAAAAAAATATATTTAAATCAAATTAATAAAAAAACTGTGTTTGCACATCCTGTGGGGCGCAAATTATGTGGGGCGCACATCATGCGGCGCACATCCTGCTGCGCACATAAATAAAAATAATATTAAAACATTTTTACAGAAAAAAATATTTAAATCAAATTAATAAAAAACTGTGGTTGCACATCCTGTGGGGCGCAAATTATGTGGGGCGCACAGACTGCGGCGCACATCCTGCTGCGCACATAAATAAAAATAATATTAAAAACAAATTACAATTTTTTTTTTAAATCAAATTAATAAAAAAACTGTCCTTGCACATCCTGTGGGGCGCAAATTCTGTGGGGCGCACATCCTGCTGCGCACATAAATAAAAATAATATTAAAAACAAATTACAATTTTTTTTTAAATCAAATTAATAAAAAAACTTTCCTTGCACATCCTGTGTGGCGCAAATTCTGTGGGGCGCACCTCCTGCGGCGCACATCCTGCTGAGCACATAAATAAAAATAATATTAAAACATTTTTACAAAAAAAAATATTTAAATCAAATTAATAAAAAAACTGTCCTTGCACATCCTGTGGGGCGCAAATTCTGTGGGGCGCATATCCTGATGCGCAAATCCTGCTGCGCACATGAATACAAATAATATTAAAACATTTTTACAAAAAAAAATATTTAAATCAAATTAATAAAAAAACTGTGCTTGCACATCCTGTGGGGCGCAAATTCTGAGGGGCGCACATTCTGCGGCGCACATCCTGCTGCGCACATAAATAAAAATAATATTAAAAACAATTTACAATTATTTTTTTTTAAATCAAATTAATAAAAAAACTGTGCTTGCACATCCTGTGGGGCGCAAATTCTGTGGGGCGCACATCCTGCTGCGCACATAAATAAAAATAATATTAAAACATTTTTACAAAAAAAATATTTAAATCAAATTAATAAAAAAACTGTCTTTGCACATCCTGTGGGGCGCAAATTCTGTGGGCGCACATCCTGCGGCGCACATCCAGCTGCACACATAAATAAAAATAATATTAAAAACAAATTACAATTTTTTTAAAAAAATCAAATTAATAAAAAAACTGTCCTTGCACACCTGTGGGGCGCAAATTCTGTGGGGCGCACATCCTGCGGCGCACATCCTGCTGCGCACATAAATAAAAATAATATTAAAACATTTTTACAAAAAAAAATATTTAAATCAAATTAATAAAAAAACTGTGCTTGCACATCCTGTGGGGCGCAAATTATGTGGGGCGCACATCCTGCGGCGCACATCCTGCTGCGCACATAAATAAAAATAATATTAAAAACAATTTACAATTTTTTTTTTTAAATCAAATTAATAAAAAAACTGTGCTTGCACATCCTGTGGGGCGCAAATTATGTGGGGCGCACATCCTGCGGCGCACATCCTGCTGTGCACATAAATAAAAATAATATTAAAAACAATTTACGATTATTTTTTTTAAAATTAAATTAATAAAAATATTGTGCTTGCACATCCTGTGGGGCGCAAATTCTGTGGGGCGCACATCCTGTGGCGCACATCCTGCTGCGCACATAAATAAAAATAATATTAAAACATTTTTACAAAAAAATATATTTAAATCAAATTAATACAAAAACTGTGCTTGCACATCCTGTGGGGCGCAAATTATGTGGGGCGCACATCATGCGGCGCACATCCTGCTGCGCACATAAATAAAAATAATATTAAAACATCTTTACAAAAAAAATATTTAAAACAATTAATAAAAAAACTGTGCTTGCTCATCCTGTGGGGCGCAAATTATGTGGGGTGCACATCATGCGGCGCACATCCAGCTGCGCACATTAATAATAATAATATTAAAACATTTTTACAAAAAAAAATATATAAATCAAATTAATAAAAAAACTGTACTTGCACATCCTGTGGGGCGCAAATTCTGTGGGGCGCACATCCTGCGGCGCACATCCTTCTGCGCACATAAATAAAAATAATATTAAAAACAAATTACAATTTTTTTTTTTTAAATCAAATTAATAAAAAAACTGTCCTTGCACATCCTGTGGGGCGCAAATTCTGTGGGGCGCACATCCTGCTGCGCACATGAATAAAAATGAAATTAAAAAAAATTTACAGTTTTTTTTTTTTAAATCAAATTAATAAAAAAAATGTGCTTGCACATCCTGTGGGGCGCAAATTCTGTGGGGCGCACATCCTGCGGCTAACATCCTGCTGCGCACATAAATAAAAATAATATTAAAACATTTTTACAAAAAAAAATATTTAAATCAAATTAATAAAAAAACTGTGCTTGCACATCCTGTGGGGCGCAAATTCTGTGGGGCGCACATCTTGCGGCACACATCCTGCTGCGCACATGAATAAAAATAATATTGAAACAAATTTACAATTTTTTTTTTTTAAATCAAATTAATAAAAAAACTGTCCTTGCACATCCTGTGGGGCGCACATCCTGCGGCGCACATCCAGCTGCGCACATAAATAAAAATAATATTAAAACATTTTTACAAAAAAAAATATTTAAATCAAATTAATAAAAAAACTGTCTTTGCACATCCTGTGGGGCGCAAATTCTGTGGGGCGCACATCCTGCGGCGCACATCCTGCTGCGCACATAAATAAAAATAATATTAAAACATTTTTACAAAAAAATATATTAAAATCAAATTAATAAAAAAACTGTGCTTGCACATCCTGTGGGGCACAAATTATGTGGGGCGCACATCCTGCGGCGCACATCCTGCTGCACACATAAATAAAAATAATATTAAAAACAATTTACAATTATTTTTTTTTAAATCAAATTAATAAAAAAACTGTGCTTGCACATCCTGTGGGGCGCAAATTCTGTGGGGCGCACATCCTGCGGCGCACAATCAGCTGCGCACATTAATACAAATAATATTAAAACATTTTTACAAAAAAAAATATTTAAATCAAATTAATAAAAAAACTGTGCTTGCACATCCTGTGGGGCGCAAATTCTGTGGGGCGCACATCCTGCGGCGCACATCCTGCTGCGCACATAAATAAAAATAATATTAAAAACAAATTACAATTTTTTTTTTTTAAATCAAATTAATAAAAAAACTGTCCTTGCACATCCTGTGTGGCGCAAATTCTGTGGGGCGCACATCCTGCGGCGCACATCCTGCTGCGCACATAAATAAAAATAATATTAAAACATTTTTACAAAAAAAAATATTTAAATCAAATTAATAAAAAAACTGTGCTTGCACATCCTGTGGGGCGCACATCCTGCGGCGCACATCCAGCTGCGCACATAAATAAAAATAATATTAAAACATTTTTACAAAAAAAAATATTTAAATCAAATTAATAAAAAAACTGTCTTTGCACATCCTGTGGGGCGCAAATTCTGTGGGGCGCAAATCCTGCGGCGCACATCCTGCTGCGCATATAAATAAAAATAATATTAAAACATTTTTACAAAAAAATATATTAAAATCAAATTAATAAAAAAACTGTGCTTGCACATCCTGTGGGGCGCAAATTCTGTGGGGCGCACATCCTGCTGCGCACATACATAAAAATAATGTTAAAAACAATTTACGATTATTTTTTTTTAAATCAAATTAATAAAAATACTGTGCTTGCACATCCTGTGGGGCGCAAATTCTGTGGGGCGCACATCCTGCGGCGCACATCCTGCTGCGCACATGAATAAAAATAATATTAAAACATTTTTACAAAAAAAATATTTAAATCAAATTAATAAAAAAACTGTCCTTGCAGATCCAGTGGGGCGCAAATTCTGTGGGGCGCACATCCTGCTGCGCACATAAATAAAAATAATATTAAAACATTTTTACAAAAAAATATATTTAAATCAAATTAATACAAAAACTGTGCTTGCACATCCTGTGGGGCGCAAATTCTGTGGGGCGCACATCCTGTGGCGCACATCCTGCTGCGCACATAAATAAAAATAATATTAAAACATTTTTACAAAAAAAAATATTTAAATATAACTAATAAAAAAAATGTGCTTGCACATCCTGTGGGGCGCAAATTATGTGGGGCGCACATCCTGCGGTGCACATCCTGCTGTGCACATAAATAAAAATAATATTAAAACATTTTTACAAAAAAATATATTAAAATCAAATTATTAAAAAAACTGTTATTGCACATCCTGTGGGGCGCAAATTATGTGGGGCGCACATCCTGCGGCGCACATCCTGATGCACACATAAATAAAAATAATATTAAAAACAATTTACAATTATTTTTTTTTAAATCAAATTAATAAAAAAACTGTGCTTGCACATCCTGTGGGGCGCAAATTATGTGGGGCGCAAATTCTGTGGGGCGCACATCCTGCGGCGCACATCCTGCTGCGCACATAAATAAAAATAATATTAAAACATTTTTACAAAAAAAAATATTTAAATCAAATTAATAAAAAAACTGTGCTTGCACATCCTGTGGGGCGCAAATTATGTGGGGCGCACATCCTGCGGCGCACATCCTGCTGCGCACATAAATAAAAATAATATTAAAAACAATTTACAATTATTTTTTTTTAAATCAAATTAATAAAAAAACTGTGCTTGAACATCTTGTGGGGCGCAAATTCTGTGGGGCGCACATCCTGCTGCGCACATAAATAAAAATAATATTAAAACATTTTTACAAAAAAAAATATTTAAATCAAATTAATAAAAAACTGTGGTTGCACATCCTGTGGGGCGCAAATTATGTGGGGCGCACATCCTGCAGCGCACATCCTGCTGCGCAAATAAATAAAAATAATATTAAAACATTTTTACAAAAAAAAATATTTAAATCAAATTAATAAAAAAACTGTCCTTGCACATCCTGTGGGGCGCAAATTCTGTGGGGCGCACATCCTGCTGCGCACATAAATAAAAATAATATTAAAACATTTTTACAAAAAAAAATATTTAAATATAACTAATAAAAAAACTGTGCTTGCACATCCTGTGGGGCGCAAATTCTGTGGGGCGCACATCCTGCGGCACACATCCTGCTGCGCACATGAATAAAAATAATATTAAAACATTTTTACAAAAAAATATATTAAAATCAAATTAATAAAAAAACTGTGCTTGCACATCCTGTGGGGGACAAATTCTGTGGGGCGCACATCCTGCAGCACACATCCTGCTGCGCACATGAATAAAAATAATATTAAAACATTTTTACAAAAAAAAATATTTAAATCAAACTAATAAATAACTGTCCTTGCACATCTTGTGGGGCGCAAATTCTGTGTGGCGCACATCCTGCGGCGCACATCCTGCTGCGCACATAAATAAAAATAATATTAAAAACAAATTACAATTTATTTTTTTTAAATCAAATTAATAAAAAAACTGTCCTTGCACATCCTGTGGGGCGAAGATCCTGCGGCGCACATCCTGCTGCGCACATGAATAAAAATAATATTAAAAACAAATTACAATTTTTTTTTTAAAATCAAATTAATAAAAAAACTGTGCTTGCACATCCTGTGGGGCGCAAATCCTGTGGGGCGCACATCCTGCGGCGCACAGAAATAAAAATAATATTAAAACATTTTTACAAAAAAAAATATTTAAATCAAATTAATAAAAAAACTGTGCTTGCACATCCTGTGGGGCGCAAATTCTGTGGGGCGCAAATTCTGTGGGGCGCACATCCTGCGGCGCACATCCTGCTGCGCACATAAATAAAAATAATATTAAAACATTTTTACAAAAAAAAATATTTAAATCAAATTAATAAAAAAACTGTGCTTGCACATCCTGTGGGGCGCAAATTATGTTAGTCGCACATCCTGCGGCGCACATCCTGCTGCGCACATAAATAAAAATAATGTTAAAAACAATTTACGATTATTTTTTTTTAAATCAAATTAATAAAAATACTGTGCTTGCACATCCTGTGGGGCGCAAATTCTGTGGGGCGCACATCCTGCGGCGCACATCCTGCTGCGCACATAAATAAAAATAATATTAAAACATTTTTACAAAAAAATATATTTAAATCAAATTAATACAAAAACTGTGCTTGCACATCCTGTGGGGCGCAAATTATGTGGGGCGCACATCATGCGGCGCACATCCTGCTGCGCACATTAATAATAATAATATTAAAACATTTTTAAAAAAACAAATATTTAAATCAAATTAATAAAAAAACTGTGCTTGCACATCCTGTAGGGCGCAAATTCTGTGGGGTGCACATCCTGAAGCGCACATCCTGCTGCGCACATAAATACAAATAATATTAAAAACAAATTACAATTTTTTTTTTTTAAATCAAATTAATAAAAAAACTGTCCTTGCACATCCTGTGGGGCGCAAATTCTGTGGGGCGCACATCTTGCGGCGCACATCCTGCTGCGCACATAAATAAAAATAATATTAAAAACAAATTACAATTTTTTTTTTTAAATCAAATTAATAAAAAAACTGTCCTTGCATATCCTGTGGGGCGCAAATTCTGTGGGGCGCACATCCTGCGGCGCACATCCTGCTGCGCACATAAATAAAAATAATATTAAAACATTTTTACAAAAAAAAATATTTAAATCAAATTAATAAAAAAACTGTGCTTGCACATCCTGTGGGGCGCAAATTCTGTGGGGCGCACATCCTGCTGCGCACATAAATAAAAATAATATTAAAAACAATTCACAATTATTTTTTTTTAAATCAAATTAATAAAAAAACTGTGCTTGCACATCCTCTGGGGCGCAAATTCTGTGGGGCGCAAATTCTGTGGGGCGCACATCCTGCGGCGCACATCCTGCTGCGCACATGAATAAAAATAATATTAAAAACAAATTACAATTTTTTTTTTTTAAATCAAATTAATAAAAAAACTGTCCTTGCACATCCTGTGGGGCGCAAATTCTGTGGGGCGCACATCCTGAGGCGCACATCCTGCTGCGCACATAAATAAAAATAAAATTAAAAAAAATTTACAATTTTTTTTTTTTAAATCAAATTAATAAAAAAAATGTGCTTGCACATCCTGAGGGGCGCAAATTCTGTGTGGCGCACATCCTGCGGCGCACATCCTGCTGCGCACATAAATAAAAATAATATTAAAAACAAATTACAATTTATTTTTTTTAAATCAAATTAATAAAAAAACTGTCCTTGCACATCCTGTGGGGCGCAAATTCTGTGAGCGCACATCCTGCTGCGCACATAAATAAAAATAATATTAAAAACAATTTACAATTATTATTTTTTTAAATCAAATTAAAAAAAAAACTGTGGTTGCACATCCTGTGGGGCGCAAATTCTGTGGGGCGCACATCCTGCTGCGCACATACATAAAAATAATGTTAAAAACAATTTACGATTATTTTTTTTTAAATCAAATTAATAAAAATACTGTGCTTGCACATCCTGTGGGGCGCAAATTCTGTGGGGCGCACATCCTGCGGCGCACATCCTGCTGCGCACATGAATAAAAATAATATTAAAACATTTTTACAAAAAAAATATTTAAATCAAATTAATAAAAAAACTGTCCTTGCATATCCTGTGGGGCGCAAATTCTGTGGGGCGCACATCCTGCGGCGCAAATCCTGCTGCGCACATGAATAAAAATAATATTAAAACATTTTTACAAAAAAAAATATTTAAATCAAATTAATAAAAAAACTGTCCTTGCACATCCTGTGGGGCGCAAATTCTGTGGGGCGCACATCCTGCGGCGCACATCCTGCTGCGCACATAAATAAAAATAATATTAAAACATTTTTACAAAAAAAAATATTTAAATCAAATTAATAAAAAAACTGTGCTTGCACATCCTGTGGGGCGCAAATTCTGTGGGGCGCACATCCTGCTGCGCACATAAATAAAAATAATATTAAAAACAATTCACAATTATTTTTTTTTAAATCAAATTAATAAAAAAACTGTGCTTGCACATCCTCTGGGGCGCAAATTCTGTGGGGCGCAAATTCTGTGGGGCGCACATCCTGCGGCGCACATCCTGCTGCGCACATGAATAAAAATAATATTAAAAACAAATTACAATTTTTTTTTTTTAAATCAAATTAATAAAAAAACTGTCCTTGCACATCCTGTGGGGCGCAAATTCTGTGGGGCGCACATCCTGAGGCGCACATCCTGCTGCGCACATAAATAAAAATAAAATTAAAAAAAATTTACAATTATTATTTTTTTAAATCAAATTAAAAAAAAAACTGTGGTTGCACATCCTGTGGGGCGCAAATTCTGTGGGGCGCACATCCTGCTGCGCACATACATAAAAATAATGTTAAAAACAATTTACGATTATTTTTTTTTAAATCAAATTAATAAAAATACTGTGCTTGCACATCCTGTGGGGCGCAAATTCTGTGGGGCGCACATCCTGCGGCGCACATCCTGCTGCGCACATGAATAAAAATAATATTAAAACATTTTTACAAAAAAAATATTTAAATCAAATTAATAAAAAAACTGTCCTTGCAGATCCAGTGGGGCGCAAATTCTGTGGGGCGCACATCCTGCTGCGCACATAAATAAAAATAATATTAAAACATTTTTACAAAAAAATATATTTAAATCAAATTAATACAAAAACTGTGCTTGCACATCCTGTGGGGCGCAAATTCTGTGGGGCGCACATCCTGTGGCGCACATCCTGCTGCGCACATAAATAAAAATAATATTAAAACATTTTTACAAAAAAAAATATTTAAATATAACTAATAAAAAAAATGTGCTTGCACATCCTGTGGGGCGCAAATTATGTGGGGCGCACATCCTGCGGTGCACATCCTGCTGTGCACATAAATAAAAATAATATTAAAACATTTTTACAAAAAAATATATTAAAATCAAATTATTAAAAAAACTGTTATTGCACATCCTGTGGGGCGCAAATTATGTGGGGCGGACATCCTGCGGCGCACATCCTGATGCACACATAAATAAAAATAATATTAAAAACAATTTACAATTATTTTTTTTTAAATCAAATTAATAAAAAAACTGTGCTTGCACATCCTGTGGGGCGCAAATTATGTGGGGCGCAAATTCTGTGGGGCGCACATCCTGCGGCGCACATCCTGCTGCGCACATAAATAAAAATAATATTAAAACATTTTTACAAAAAAAAATATTTAAATCAAATTAATAAAAAAACTGTGCTTGCACATCCTGTGGGGCGCAAATTATGTGGGGCGCACATCCTGCGGCGCACATCCTGCTGCGCACATAAATAAAAATAATATTAAAAACAATTTACAATTATTTTTTTTTAAATCAAATTAATAAAAAAACTGTGCTTGAACATCTTGTGGGGCGCAAATTCTGTGGGGCGCACATCCTGCTGCGCACATAAATAAAAATAATATTAAAACATTTTTACAAAAAAAAATATTTAAATCAAATTAATAAAAAACTGTGGTTGCACATCCTGTGGGGCGCAAATTATGTGGGGCGCACATCCTGCAGCGCACATCCTGCTGCGCAAATAAATAAAAATAATATTAAAACATTTTTACAAAAAAAAATATTTAAATCAAATTAATAAAAAAACTGTCCTTGCACATCCTGTGGGGCGCAAATTCTGTGGGGCGCACATCCTGCTGCGCACATAAATAAAAATAATATTAAAACATTTTTACAAAAAAAAATATTTAAATATAACCAATAAAAAAACTGTGCTTGCACATCCTGTGGGGCGCAAATTCTGTGGGGCGCACATCCTGCGGCACACATCCTGCTGCGCACATGAATAAAAATAATATTAAAACATTTTTACAAAAAAATATATTAAAATCAAATTAATAAAAAAACTGTGCTTGCACATCCTGTGGGGGACAAATTCTGTGGGGCGCACATCCTGCAGCACACATCCTGCTGCGCACATGAATAAAAATAATATTAAAACATTTTTACAAAAAAAAATATTTAAATCAAACTAATAAATAACTGTCCTTGCACATCTTGTGGGGCGCAAATTCTGTGTGGCGCACATCCTGCGGCGCACATCCTGCTGCGCACATAAATAAAAATAATATTAAAAACAAATTACAATTTATTTTTTTTAAATCAAATTAATAAAAAAACTGTCCTTGCACATCCTGTGGGGCGCACATCCTGCGGCGCACATCCTGCTGCGCACATGAATAAAAATAATATTAAAAACAAATTACAATTTTTTTTTTAAAATCAAATTAATAAAAAAACTGTGCTTGCACATCCTGTGGGGCGCAAATCCTGTGGGGCGCACATCCTGCGGCGCACAGAAATAAAAATAATATTAAAACATTTTTACAAAAAAAAATATTTAAATCAAATTAATAAAAAAACTGTGCTTGCACATCCTGTGGGGCGCAAATTCTGTGGGGCGCAAATTCTGTGGGGCGCACATCCTGCGGCGCACATCCTGCTGCGCACATAAATAAAAATAATATTAAAAACAAATTACAATTTTTTTTTTTTAAATCAAATTAATAAAAAAACTGTCCTTGCACATCCTGTGTTGCGCAAATTCTGTGGGGCGCACATCCTGCGGCACACATCCTGCTGCGCACATAAATAAAAATAATATTAAAACATTTTTACAAAAAAAAATATTTAAATCAAATTAATAAAAAAACTGTGCTTGCACATCCTGTGGGGCGCAAATTATGTTAGGCGCACATCCTGCGGCGCACATCCTGCTGCGCACATAAATAAAAATAATGTTAAAAACAATTTACGATTATTTTTTTTTAAATCAAATTAATAAAAATACTGTGCTTGCACATCCTGTGGGGCGCAAATTCTGTGGGGCGCACATCCTGCGGCGCACATCCTGCTGCGCACATAAATAAAAATAATATTAAAACATTTTTACAAAAAAATATATTTAAATCAAATTAATACAAAAACTGTGCTTGCACATCCTGTGGGGCGCAAATTATGTGGGGCGCACATCATGCGGCGCACATCCTGCTGCGCACATTAATAATAATAATATTAAAACATTTTTAAAAAAACAAATATTTAAATCAAATTAATAAAAAAACTGTGCTTGCACATCCTGTAGGGCGCAAATTCTGTGGGGTGCACATCCTGAAGCGCACATCCTGCTGCGCACATAAATACAAATAATATTAAAAACAAATTACAATTTTTTTTTTTTAAATCAAATTAATAAAAAAACTGTCCTTGCACATCCTGTGGGGCGCAAATTCTGTGGGGCGCACATCTTGCGGCGCACATCCTGCTGCGCACATAAATAAAAATAATATTAAAAACAAATTACAATTTTTTTTTTTAAATCAAATTAATAAAAAAACTGTCCTTGCATATCCTGTGGGGCGCAAATTCTGTGGGGCGCACATCCTGCGGCGCAAATCCTGCTGCGCACATGAATAAAAATAATATTAAAACATTTTTACAAAAAAAAATATTTAAATCAAATTAATAAAAAAACTGTCCTTGCACATCCTGTGGGGCGCAAATTCTGTGGGGCGCACATCCTGCGGCGCACATCCTGCTGCGCACATAAATAAAAATAATATTAAAACATTTTTACAAAAAAAAATATTTAAATCAAATTAATAAAAAAACTGTGCTTGCACATCCTGTGGGGCGCAAATTCTGTGGGGCGCACATCCTGCTGCGCACATAAATAAAAATAATATTAAAAACAATTCACAATTATTTTTTTTTAAATCAAATTAATAAAAAAACTGTGCTTGCACATCCTCTGGGGCGCAAATTCTGTGGGGCGCAAATTCTGTGGGGCGCACATCCTGCGGCGCACATCCTGCTGCGCACATGAATAAAAATAATATTAAAAACAAATTACAATTTTTTTTTTTTAAATCAAATTAATAAAAAAACTGTCCTTGCACATCCTGTGGGGCGCAAATTCTGTGGGGCGCACATCCTGAGGCGCACATCCTGCTGCGCACATAAATAAAAATAAAATTAAAAAAAATTTACAATTTTTTTTTTTTAAATCAAATTAATAAAAAAAATGTGCTTGCACATCCTGAGGGGCGCAAATTCTGTGTGGCGCACATCCTGCGGCGCACATCCTGCTGCGCACATAAATAAAAATAATATTAAAAACAAATTACAATTTATTTTTTTTAAATCAAATTAATAAAAAAACTGTCCTTGCACATCCTGTGGGGCGCAAATTCTGTGAGCGCACATCCTGCTGCGCACATAAATAAAAATAATATTAAAAACAATTTACAATTATTATTTTTTTAAATCAAATTAAAAAAAAAACTGTGGTTGCACATCCTGTGGGGCGCAAATTATGTGGGGCGCACATCCTGCAGCGCACATCCTGCTGCGCAAATAAATAAAAATAATATTAAAACATTTTTACAAAAAAAAATATTTAAATCAAATTAATAAAAAAACTGTCCTTGCACATCCTGTGGGGCGCAAATTCTGTGGGGCGCACATCCTGCTGCGCACATAAATAAAAATAATATTAAAACATTTTTACAAAAAAAAATATTTAAATATAACTAATAAAAAAACTGTGCTTGCACATCCTGTGGGGCGCAAATTCTGTGGGGCGCACATCCTGCGGCACACATCCTGCTGCGCACATGAATAAAAATAATATTAAAACATTTTTACAAAAAAATATATTAAAATCAAATTAATAAAAAAACTGTGCTTGCACATCCTGTGGGGGACAAATTATGTGGGGCGCACATCCTGCAGCACACATCCTGCTGCGCACATGAATAAAAATAATATTAAAACATTTTTACAAAAAAAAATATTTAAATCAAACTAATAAATAACTGTCCTTGCACATCTTGTGGGGCGCAAATTCTGTGTGGCGCACATCCTGCGGCGCACATCCTGCTGCGCACATAAATAAAAATAATATTAAAAACAAATTACAATTTATTTTTTTTAAATCAAATTAATAAAAAAACTGTCCTTGCACATCCTGTGGGGCGCACATCCTGCGGCGCACATCCTGCTGCGCACATGAATAAAAATAATATTAAAAACAAATTACAATTTTTTTTTTAAAATCAAATTAATAAAAAAACTGTGCTTGCACATCCTGTGGGGCGCAAATCCTGTGGGGCGCACATCCTGCGGCGCACAGAAATAAAAATAATATTAAAACATTTTTACAAAAAAAAATATTTAAATCAAATTAATAAAAAAACTGTGCTTGCACATCCTGTGGGGCGCAAATTCTGTGGGGCGCAAATTCTGTGGGGCGCACATCCTGCGGCGCACATCCTGCTGCGCACATAAATAAAAATAATATTAAAAACAAATTACAATTTTTTTTTTTTAAATCAAATTAATAAAAAAACTGTCCTTGCACATCCTGTGTTGCGCAAATTCTGTGGGGCGCACATCCTGCGGCGCACATCCTGCTGCGCACATAAATAAAAATAATATTAAAACATTTTTAAAAAAACAAATATTTAAATCAAATTAATAAAAAAACTGTGCTTGCACATCCTGTAGGGCGCAAATTCTGTGGGGTGCACATCCTGAAGCGCACATCCTGCTGCGCACATAAATACAAATAATATTAAAAACAAATTACAATTTTTTTTTTTTAAATCAAATTAATAAAAAAACTGTCCTTGCACATCCTGTGGGGCGCAAATTCTGTGGGGCGCACATCTTGCGGCGCACATCCTGCTGCGCACATAAATAAAAATAATATTAAAAACAAATTACAATTTTTTTTTTAAATCAAATTAATAAAAAAACTGTCCTTGCATATCCTGTGGGGCGCAAATTCTGTGGGGCGCACATCCTGCGGCGCAAATCCTGCTGCGCACATGAATAAAAATAATATTAAAACATTTTTACAAAAAAAAATATTTAAATCAAATTAATAAAAAAACTGTCCTTGCACATCCTGTGGGGCGCAAATTCTGTGGGGCGCACATCCTGCGGCGCACATCCTGCTGCGCACATAAATAAAAATAATATTAAAACATTTTTACAAAAAAAAATATTTAAATCAAATTAATAAAAAAACTGTGCTTGCACATCCTGTGGGGCGCAAATTCTGTGGGGCGCACATCCTGCTGCGCACATAAATAAAAATAATATTAAAAACAATTCACAATTATTTTTTTTTAAATCAAATTAATAAAAAAACTGTGCTTGCACATCCTCTGGGGCGCAAATTCTGTGGGGCGCAAATTCTGTGGGGCGCACATCCTGCGGCGCACATCCTGCTGCGCACATGAATAAAAATAATATTAAAAACAAATTACAATTTTTTTTTTTTAAATCAAATTAATAAAAAAACTGTCCTTGCACATCCTGTGGGGCGCAAATTCTGTGGGGCGCACATCCTGAGGCGCACATCCTGCTGCGCACATAAATAAAAATAAAATTAAAAAAAATTTACAATTTTTTTTTTTTAAATCAAATTAATAAAAAAAATGTGCTTGCACATCCTGAGGGGCGCAAATTCTGTGTGGCGCACATCCTGCGGCGCACATCCTGCTGCGCACATAAATAAAAATAATATTAAAAACAAATTACAATTTATTTTTTTTAAATCAAATTAATAAAAAAACTGTCCTTGCACATCCTGTGGGGCGCACATCCTGCGGCGCACATCCTGCTGCGCACATGAATAAAAATAATATTAAAAACAAATTACAATTTTTTTTTTAAAATCAAATTAATAAAAAAACTGTGCTTGCACATCCTGTGGGGCGCAAATCCTGTGGGGCGCACATCCTGCGGCGCACAGAAATAAAAATAATATTAAAACATTTTTACAAAAAAAAAATTTAAATCAAACTAATACAAAAACGGTGCTTGCACATCCTGTGGGGCGCAAATTCTGTGGGGCGCACATCCTGCGGCGCACATCCTGCTGCGCACATAAATAAAAATAATATTAAAAACAATTTACAATTATTATTTTTTTAAATCAAATTAAAAAAAAAACTGTGGTTGCACATCCTGTGGGGCGCAAATTATGTGGGGCGCACATCCTGCAGCGCACATCCTGCTGCGCAAATAAATAAAAATAATATTAAAACATTTTTACAAAAAAAAATATTTAAATCAAATTAATAAAAAAACTGTCCTTGCACATCCTGTGGGGCGCAAATTATGTGGGGCGCACATCCTGCTGCGCACATAAATAAAAATAATATTAAAACATTTTTACAAAAAAAAATATTTAAATATAACTAATAAAAAAACTGTGCTTGCACATCCTGTGGGGCGCAAATTCTGTGGGGCGCACATCCTGCGGCACACATCCTGCTGCGCACATAAATAAAAATAATATTAAAACATTTTTACAAAAAAATATATTAAAATCAAATTAATAAAAAAACTGTGCTTGCACATCCTGTGGGGCGCAAATTCTGTGGGGCGCACATCCTGCGGCGCACATAAATACAAATAATATTAAAACATTTTTACAAAAAAATATATTTAAATCAAATTAATACAAAAACTGTGCTTGCACATCCTGTGGGGCGCAAATTATGTGGGGCGCACATCCTGCGGCGCACATCCTGCTGCGCACATAAATAAAAATAATATTAAAAACAAATTACAATTTTTTTTTTTAAAATCAAATTAATAAAAAAACTGTCCTTGCACATCCTGTGGGGCGCAAATTCTGTGGGGCGCACATCCTGCGGCGCACATCCTGCTGCGCACATGAATAAAAATAATATTAAAACATTTTTACAAAAAAATATATTTAAATCAAATTAATAAAAAAACTGTGCTTGCACATCCTGTGGGGCGCAAATTCTGTGGGGCGCACATCCTGCGGCGCACATCCTGCTGCGCACATAAATAAAAATAATATTAAAAACAAACTACAATTTTTTTTTTTAAATCAAATTAATAAAAAAACTGTCCTTGCACATCCTGTGGGGCGCAAATTCTGTGGGGCGCACATCCTGCGGCGCACATCCTGCTGCGCACATAAATAAAAATAATATTAAAAACAAACTACAATTTTTTTTTTTAAATCAAATTAATAAAAAAACTGTCCCTGCACATCCTGTGGGGCGCAAATTCTGTGGGGCGCACATCCTGCGGCGCAAATCCTGCTGCGCACATGAATAAAAATAATATTGAAACAAATTTACAAGTTTTTTTTTTTAAATCAAATTAATAAAAAAACTGTGCTTGCACATCCTATGGGGCGCAAATTCTGTGGGGCACACATTCTGCGGCGCACATCCTGCTGCGCACATAAATAAAAATAATATTAAAAACAAATTACAATTTTTTTTTTTTAAATCAAATTAATAAAAAAACTGTGCTTGCACATCCTGTGGGGCGCAAATTCTGTGGGGCGCACATCCTGCGGCGCACATCCTGCTGCGCACATAAATAAAAATAATATTAAAACATTTTTACAAAAAAAAATATTTAAATCAAATTAATAAAAAAACTGTGCTTGCACATCCTGTGGGGCGCAAATTATGTTAGGCGCACATCCTGCGGCGCACATCCTGCTGCGCACATAAATAAAAATAATGTTAAAAACAATTTACGATTATTTTTTTTTAAATCAAATTAATAAAAATACTGTGCTTGCACATCCTGTGGGGCGCAAATTCTGTGGGGCGCACATCCTGCGGCGCACATCCTGCTGCGCACATAAATAAAAATAATATTAAAACATTTTTACAAAAAAATATATTTAAATCAAATTAATACAAAAACTGTCCTTGCACATCCTGTGGGGCGCAAATTCTGTGGGGCGCACATCTTGCGGCGCACATCCTGCTGCGCACATAAATAAAAATAATATTAAAAACAAATTACAATTTTTTTTTTTAAATCAAATTAATAAAAAAACTGTCCTTGCATATCCTGTGGGGCGCAAATTCTGTGGGGCGCACATCCTGCGGCGCAAATCCTGCTGCGCACATGAATAAAAATAATATTAAAACATTTTTACAAAAAAAAATATTTAAATCAAATTAATAAAAAAACTGTGCTTGCACATCCTGTGGGGCGCAAATTCTGAGGGGCGCACATTCTGCTGCGCACATCCTGCTGCGCACATAAATAAAAATGATATTAAAACATTTTTACAAAAAAAATATTTAAATCAAATTAATAAAAAAACTGTCCTTGCACATCCTGTGGGGCGCAAATTCTGTGGGGCGCACATCCTGCGGCGCACATCCTGCTGCGCACATAAATAAAAATAATATTAAAACATTTTTACAAAAAAAAATATTTAAATCAAATTAATAAAAAAACTGTGCTTGCACATCCTGTGGGGCGCAAATTCTGTGGGGCGCAAATTCTGTGGGGCGCACATCCTGCGGCGCACATCCTGCTGCGCACATGAATAAAAATAATATTAAAAACAAATTACAATTTTTTTTTTTTAAATCAAATTAATAAAAAAACTGTCCTTGCACATCCTGAGGGGCGCAAATTCTGTGGGGCGCACATCCTGCGGCGCACATCCTGCTGCGCACATAAATAAAAATAATATTAAAAACAAATTACAATTTTTTTTTAAAAATCAAATTAATAAAAAAACTGTCCTTGCACATCCTGCGGGGCGCAAATTCTGTGGGGCGCACATCCTGCGGCGCAAATCCTGCTGCGCACATGAATAAAAATAATATTAAAACATTTTTACAAAAAAAAATATTTAAATCAAATTAATAAAAAACTGTGGTTGCACATCCTGTGGGGCGCAAATTATGTGGGGCGCACAGACTGCGGCGCACATCCTGCTGCGCACATAGATAAAAATAATATTAAAACATCTTTACAAAAAAAATATTTAAAACAATTAATAAAAAAACTGTGCTTGCTCATCCTGTGGGGCGCAAATTATGTGGGGCGCACATCCTGCGGCACACATCCTGCTGCGCACATAAATAAAAATAATATTGAAACAAATTTACAATTTTTTTTTTTAAATCAAATTAATAAAAAAACTGTGCTTGCACATCCTGTGGGGCGCAAATTATGTGGGGCGCACATCATGCGGCGCACATCCTGCTGCGCACATAAATAAAAATAATATTAAAAACAAATTACAATTTTTTTTTAAAAATCAAATTAATAAAAAAACTGTCCTTGCACATCCTGTGGGGCGCAAATTCTGTGGGTCGAACATCCTGCGGCGCACATCCTGCTGCGCACATAAATAAAAATAATATTGAAACAAATTTACAATTTTTTTTTTTAAATCAAATTAATAAAAAAACTGTGCTTGCACATCCTGTGGGGCGCAAATTATGTGGGGCGCACATCCTGCTGCGCACATAAATAAAAATAATATTAAAACATTTTTACAGAAAAAAATATTTAAATATAACTAATAAAAAACCTTGCTTGCACATCCTGTGGGGCGCAAATTATGTGGGGCGCACATCCTGCGGCGCACATCCTGCTGCGCACATAAATAAAAATAATATTAAAACATTTTTACAAAAAAATATATTTAAATCAAATTAATACAAAAACTGTGCTTGCACATCCTGTAGGGCGCAAATTCTGTGGGGCGCACATCCTGCGGCGCACATCCTTCTGCGCACATAAATAAAAATAATATTAAAAACAAATTACAATTATTTTTTTTTAAATCAAATTAATAAAAAAACTGTGCTTGCACATCCTGTGGGGCGCAAATTCTGTGGGGCGCACATCCTGCTGCGCACATAAATAAAAATAATATTAAAACATTTTTACAAAAAAAATATTTAAATCAAATTAATAAAAAAACTGTCTTTGCACATCCTGTGGGGCGCAAATTCTGTGGGGCGCACATCCTGCGGTTCACATCCTGCTGCGCACATAAATAAAAATAATATTAAAACATTTTTACAAAAAAAAATATTTAAATCAAATTAATAAAAAAACTGTGCTTGCACATCCTGTGGGGCGCAAATTCTGTGGGGCGCACATCCTGCGGCGCAAATCCTGCTGCGCACATAAATAAAAATAATATTAAAAACAAATTACAATTTTTTTTTTTTAAATCAAATTAATAAAAAAACTGTCCTTGCACATCCTGTAGGGCGCAAATTCTGTGGGGCGCACATCCTGCGGCGCACATCCTGCTGCGCACATAAATAAAAATAATATTAAAACATTTTTACAAAAAAAAATATTTAAATCAAATTAATAAAAAAACTGTGCTTGCACATCCTGTGGGGCGCAAATTCTGTGGGGCGCAAATTCTGTGGGGCGCACATCCTGCGGCGCACATCCTGCTGCGCACATGAATAAAAATAATATTAAAAACAAATTACAATTTTTTTTTTTTAAATCAAATTAATAAAAAAACTGTCCTTGCACATCCTGAGGGGCGCAAATTCTGTGGGGCGCACATCCTGCGGCGCACATCCTGCTGCGCACATAAATAAAAATAATATTAAAAACAAATTACAATTTTTTTTTAAAAATCAAATTAATAAAAAAACTGTCCTTGCACATCCTGCGGGGCGCAAATTCTGTGGGGCGCACATCCTGCGGCGCAAATCCTGCTGCGCACATGAATAAAAATAATATTAAAACATTTTTACAAAAAAAAATATTTAAATCAAATTAATAAAAAACTGTGGTTGCACATCCTGTGGGGCGCAAATTATGTGGGGCGCACAGACTGCGGCGCACATCCTGCTGCGCACATAGATAAAAATAATATTAAAACATCTTTACAAAAAAAATATTTAAAACAATTAATAAAAAAACTGTGCTTGCTCATCCTGTGGGGCGCAAATTATGTGGGGCGCACATCCTGCGGCACACATCCTGCTGCGCACATAAATAAAAATAATATTGAAACAAATTTACAATTTTTTTTTTTAAATCAAATTAATAAAAAAACTGTGCTTGCACATCCTGTGGGGCGCAAATTATGTGGGGCGCACATCATGCGGCGCACATCCTGCTGCGCACATAAATAAAAATAATATTAAAAACAAATTACAATTTTTTTTTAAAAATCAAATTAATAAAAAAACTGTCCTTGCACATCCTGTGGGGCGCAAATTCTGTGGGTCGAACATCCTGCGGCGCACATCCTGCTGCGCACATAAATAAAAATAATATTGAAACAAATTTACAATTTTTTTTTTTAAATCAAATTAATAAAAAAACTGTGCTTGCACATCCTGTGGGGCGCAAATTATGTGGGGCGCACATCCTGCTGCGCACATAAATAAAAATAATATTAAAACATTTTTACAGAAAAAAATATTTAAATATAACTAATAAAAAACCTTGCTTGCACATCCTGTGGGGCGCAAATTATGTGGGGCGCACATCCTGCGGCGCACATCCTGCTGCGCACATAAATAAAAATAATATTAAAACATTTTTACAAAAAAATATATTTAAATCAAATTAATACAAAAACTGTGCTTGCACATCCTGTGGGGCGCAAATTATGTGGGACGCACATCATGCGGCGCACATCCTGCTGCGCACATAAATAAAAATAATATTAAAACATTTTTACAGAAAAAAATATTTAAATCAAATTAATAAAAAACTGTGGTTGCACATCCTGTGGGGCGCAAATTATGTGGGGCGCACAGACTGCGGCGCACATCCTGCTGCGCACATAGATAAAAATAATATTAAAACATCTTTACAAAAAAAATATTTAAAACAATTAATAAAAAAACTGTGCTTGCTCATCCTGTGGGGCGCAAATTATGTGGGGCGCACATCATGCGGCGCACATCCTTCTGCGCACATAAATAAAAATAATATTAAAAACAAATTACAATTATTTTTTTTTAAATCAAATTAATAAAAAAACTGTGCTTGCACATCCTGTGGGGCGCAAATTCTGTGGGGCGCACATCCTGCTGCGCACATAAATAAAAATAATATTAAAACATTTTTACAAAAAAAATATTTAAATCAAATTAATAAAAAAACTGTCTTTGCACATCCTGTGGGGCGCAAATTCTGTGGGGCGCACATCCTGTGGTTCACATCCTGCTGCGCACATAAATAAAAATAATATTAAAACATTTTTACAAAAAAAAATATTTAAATCAAATTAATAAAAAAACTGTGCTTGCACATCCTGTGGGGCGCAAATTCTGTGGGGCGCACATCCTGCGGCGCACATAAATAAAAATAATATTAAAAACAAATTACAATTTTTTTTTTAAATCAAATTAATAAAAAAACTGTGCTTGCACATCCTGTGGGGCGCAAATTCTGTGGGGCGCACATCCTGCGGCGCAAATCCTGCTGCGCACATAAATAAAAATAATATTAAAAACAAATTACAATTTTTTTTTTTTAAATCAAATTAATAAAAAAACTGTCCTTGCACATCCTGTAGGGCGCAAATTCTGTGGGGCGCACATCCTGCGGCGCACATCCTGCTGCGCACATAAATAAAAATAATATTAAAACATTTTTACAAAAAAAAATATTTAAATCAAATTAATAAAAAAACTGTGCTTGCACATCCTGTGGGGCGCAAATTATGTGGGGCGCACATCCTGCGGCGCACATCCTGCTGCGCACATAAATAAAAATAATATTAAAAACAATTTACAATTATTTTTTTTTAAATCAAATTAATAAAAAAACTGTGCTTGCACATCCTGTGGGGCGCAAATTCTGTGGGGCGCACATCCTGCTGCGCACATAAATAAAAATAATATTAAAAACAATTTACAATTATTTTTTTTTAAATCAAATTAATAAAAAAACTGTGCTTGCACATCCTGTGGGGTGCAAATTCTGTGGGGCGCAAATTCTGTGGGGCGCACATCCTGCGGCGCACATCCTGCTGCGCACATAAATAAAAATAATATTAAAAACAAATTACAATTTTTTTTTTAAATCAAATTAATAAAAAAACTGTCCTTGCACATCCTGTGTGGCGCAAATTCTGTGGGGCGCACATCCTGTGGCGCAAATCCTGCTGCGCACATAGATAAAAATAATATTAAAACATCTTTACAAAAAAATTATTTAAAACAATTAATAAAAAAACTTTGCTTGCTCATCCTCTGGGGCGCAAATTATGTGGGGCGCACATCCTGAAGCGCACATCCTGCTGCGCACATGAAATAAAAATAATATTAAAATATTTTTACAAAAAAAAATATTTAAATCAAATTAATAAAAAAACTGTGCTTGCACATCCTGTGGGGCGCAAATTCTGTGGGGCGCACATCCTGCGGCGCACATCCTGCTGCGCACATAAATAAAAATAATATTAAAAACAAATTACAATTTTTTTTTTTTAAATCAAATTAATAAAAAAAATGTCCTTGCACATCCTGTGTGGCGCAAATTCTGTGGGGCGCACATCCTGCGGCGCACATCCTGCTGCGCACATAAATAAAAATAATATTAAAAACAAATTACAATTTTTTTTTTTAAATCAAATTAATAAAAAAACTGTCCTTGCACATCCTGTGGGGCGCAAATTATGTGAGGCGCACATCCTGCGGCGCACATCCTGCTGCGCACATAAATAAAAATAATATTAAAAACAAATTACAATTTTTTTTTTTAAATCAAATTAATAAACAAACTGTGCTTGCACATCCTTTGGGGCGCAAATTCTGTGGGGCGCACATCCTGCTGCGCACATAAATAAAAATAATATTAAAACATTTTTACAAAAAAAAATATTAAAATCAAATTAATAAAAAAACTGTGCTTGCACATCCTCTGGGGCGCAAATTCTGTGGGGCGCACATCCTGCGGCACACATCCTGCTGCGCACATAAATAAAAATAATATTAAAAACAAATTTCAATTTTTTTTTTAAATCAAATTAATAAAAAAACTGTGCTTGCACATCCTGTGGGGCGCAAATTCTGTGGGGCGCACATCCTGCTGCGCACATAAATAAAAATAATATTAAAACATTTTTACAAAAAAAAATATTTAAATCAAACTAATAAAAAAACTGTGCTTGCACATCCTGTGGGGCGCAAATTCTGTGGGGCGCACATCCTGCGGCGCAAATCCTGCTGCGCACAAGAATAAAAATAATATTAAAACATTTTTACAAAAAAAAATATATAAATCAAATTAATAAAAAAAATGTGCTTGCACATCCTGTGGGGCGCAAATTCTGTGGGGCGCACATCCTGCGGCGCACATCCTGCTGCGCACATAAATAAAAATAATATTAAAAACAAATTACAATTTTTTTTTTAAAATCAAATTAATAAAAAAACTGTCCTTGCACATCCTGTGTGGCGCAAATTCTGTGGGGCGCACATCCTGCTGCGCACATCCTGCTGCGCACATAAATAAAAATAATATTAAAACATTTTTACAAAAAAAAATATTTAAATCAAATTTATAAAAAAACTGTGCTTGCACATCCTGTGGGGCGCAAATTCTGTGGGGCGCACATCCTGCTGCGCACATAAATAAAAATAATATTAAAAACAAATTACAATTTTTTTTTTTAAATCAAATTAATAAAAAAACTGTCCTTGCACATCCTGTGGGGCGCAAATTCTGTGGGGCGCACATCCTGCGGCGCACATCCTGCTGCGCACATAAATGAAAATAATATTAAAACATTTTTACAAAAAAAAATATTTAAATCAAATTAATAAAAAAACTGTGCTTGCACATCCTGTGGGGCGCAAATTCTGTGGGGCGCACATCCTGCGGCGCACATCCTGCTGCGCACATAAATAAAAATAATATTAAAAACAAATTACAATTTTTTTTTTTTAAATCAAATTAATAAAAAAACTGTCCTTGCACATCCTGTAGGGCGCAAATTCTGTGGGGCGCACATCCTGCTGCGCACATAAATAAAAATAATATTAAAACATTTTTACAAAAAAAATATTTAAATCAAATTAATAAAAAAACTGTCTTTGCACATCCTGTGGGGCGCAAATTCTGTGGGGCGCACATCCTGCGGTTCACATCCTGCTGCGCACATAAATAAAAATAATATTAAAACATTTTTACAAAAAAAAATATTTAAATCAAATTAATAAAAAAACTGTGCTTGCACATCCTGTGGGGCGCACATCCTGCGGTGCACATCCTTCTGCGCACATAAATAAAAATAATATTAAAAACAAATTACAATTATTTTTTTTTAAATCAAATTAATAAAAAAACTGTGCTTGCACATCCTGTGGGGCGCAAATTCTGTGGGGCGCACATCCTGCTGCGCACATAAATAAAAATAATATTAAAACATTTTTACAAAAAAAATATTTAAATCAAATTAATAAAAAAACTGTCTTTGCACATCCTGTGGGGCGCAAATTCTGTGGGGCGCACATCCTGCGGTTCACATCCTGCTGCGCACATAAATAAAAATAATATTAAAACATTTTTACAAAAAAAAATATTTAAATCAAATTAATAAAAAAACTGTGCTTGCACATCCTGTGGGGCGCAAATTCTGTGGGGCGCACATCCTGCGGCGCACATAAATAAAAATAATATTAAAAACAAATTACAATTTTTTTTTTAAATCAAATTAATAAAAAAACTGTGCTTGCACATCCTGTGGGGCGCAAATTCTGTGGGGCGCACATCCTGCGGCGCACATCCTGCTGCGCACATAAATAAAAATAATATTAAAAACAAATTACAATTTTTTTTTTTTAAATCAAATTAATAAAAAAACTGTCCTTGCACATCCTGTAGGGCGCAAATTCTGTGGGGCGCACATCCTGCGGCGCACATCCTGCTGCGCACATGAATCAAAATAATATTAAAACATTTTTACAAAAAAAAATATTTAAATCAAATTAATAAAAAAACTGTGCTTGCACATCCTGTGGGGCGCAAATTCTGTGGGGCGCACATCCTGCGGCGCACATCCTGCTGCGCACATGAATAAAAATAATATTAAAACATTTTTACAAAAAAATATATTTAAATCAAATTAATAAAAAAACTGTCCTTGCACATCCTGTGGGGCGCACATCCTGCGGCGCACATCCTGCGGCGCACATCCTGCTGCGCACATAAATCAAAATAATATTAAAACATTTTTACAACAATTTTTTTTAAATCAAATTAATAAAAAAACTGTGCTTGCACATCCTGTGGGGCGCAAATTCTGTGGGGCGCACATCCTGCGGCGCACATCCTGCTGCGCACATGAATAAAAATAATATTAAAACATTTTTACAAAAAAAAATATTTAAATCAAATTAATAAAAAAACTGTGCTTGCACATCCTGTGGGGCGCAAATTCTGTGGGGCGCACATCCTGCGGCGCACATCCTGCTGCGCACATAAATAAAAATAATATTAAAAACAAATTACAATTTTTTTTTTAAATCAAATTAATAAAAAAACTGTCCTTGCACATCCTGTGGGGCGCAAATTCTGTGGGGCGCACATCCTGCGGCGCACATCCTGCTCCGCACATAAATAAAAATAATATTAAAAACAAATTACAATTTTTTTTTTTAAATCAAATTAATAAAAAAACTGTGCTTGCACATCCTGTGGGGCGCAAATTATGTGGGGCGCACATCCTGCAGCGCACATCCTGCTGCGCAAATAAATAAAAATAAAATTAAAAAAAATTTACAATTTTTTTTTTTAAATCAAATTTATAAAAAAACTGTCCTTGCACATCCTGTGGGGCGCACATCCTGCGGCGCAAATCCTGCTGCGCACATGAATAAAAATAATATTAAAACATTTTTACAAAAAAAAATATTTAAATCAAATTAATAAAAAAACTGTCCTTGCACATCCTGTGGGGCGCACATCCCGCGGCGCACATCCTGCTGCGCACATAAATAAAAATAATATTAAAAACAAACTACAAAAATTTTTTTTTAAATCAAATTAATAAAAAAACTGTGCTTGCACATCCTTTGGGGGACAAATTCTGTGGGGCGCACATCCTGCAGCACACATCCTGCTGCGCACATAAATAAAAATAATATTAAAACATTTTTTTCAAAAAAAAATATTTAAATCAAATTAATAAAAAAACTGTGCTTGCACATTCTGTGGGGCGCTAATCCTGCGGCGCACATCCTGCTGCGCACATAAATCAAAATAATATTAAAACATTTTTACAAAAAAAATTTTTTAAATCAAATTTATAAAAAAACTGTGCTTGCACATCCTGTGGGGCGCAAATTCTGTGGGGCGCACATCCTGCGGCGCAAATCCTGCTGCGCACATAAATCAAAATAATATTAAAAACAAACTACAAAAAATTTTTTTTAAATCAAATTAATAAAAAAACTGTGCTTCCACATCCTGTGGGGCGCAAATTCTGTGGGGCGCACATCCTGCGGCGCACATCCTGCTGCGCACATGAATGAAAATAATATTAAAACATTTTTACAAAAAAATATATTTAAATCAAATTAATAAAAAAACTTTGCTTGCACATTCTGTGGGGCGCACATTCTGCGGCGCACATCCTGCTGCGCACATGAATAAAAATAATATTAAAACATTTTTACAAAAAAATATATTTAAATCAAATTAATAAAAAAACTTTGCTTGCACATCCTGTGGGGCGCACATCCTTCGGCGCACATCCTGCTGCGCACATAAATAAAAATAATATTAAAACATTTTTACAAAAAAAAATATTTAAATCAAATATATAAAAAAACTCTGCTTGCACATCCTGCTGCGCACATGAATAAAAATAATATTAAAAACAAATTACAATTTTTTTTTTTAAATCAAATTAATAAAAAAACTGTCCTTGCACATCCTGTGTGGCGCAAATTCTGTGGGGCGCACATCCTGCGGCGCACATCCTGCTGCGCACATGAATCAAAATAATATTAAAACATTTTTACAAAAAAATATATTTAAATCCAATTAATAAAAAAACTGTGTTTATACATCCTGTGGGGCGCAAATTCTGTGGGGCGAAACATCCTGCGGCGCACATCCTGCTGCGCACATAAATGAAAATAATATTAAAACATTTTTACAAAAAAAAATATTTAAATCAAATTAATAAAAAAACTGTGCTTGCACATCCTGTGGGGCGCAAATTCTGTGGGGCGCACATCCTGCGGCGCACATCCTGCTGCGCACATAAATAAAAATAATATTAAAAACAAATTACAATTTTTTTTTTCAAATCAAATTAATAAAAAAACAGTCCTTGCACATCCTGTGGGGCACACATCCTGCGGCGCACATCCTGCTGCGCACATAAATCAAAATAATATTAAAACATTTTTACAAAAATTATTTTTTAAATCAAATTAATAAAAAAACTGTGCTTGCACATCCTGTGGGGCGCAAATTCTGTGGGGCGCACATCCTGCGGCGCACATCCTGCTGCGCACATAAATCAAAATAATATTAAAACATTTTTACAAAAAAAAATATTTAAATCAAATATATAAAAAAACTCTGCTTGCACATCCTGTGGGGCGCAAATTCTGTGGGGCGCACATCCTGCGGCGCACATCCTGCTGCGCACATAAATAAAAATAATATTAAAAACAAATTACAATTTTGTTTTTAAAATCAAATTAATAAAAAAACTGTCCTTGCACATCCTGTGGGGCGCAAATTCTGTGGGGCGCACATCCTGCGGCGCACATCCTGCTGCGCACATGAATCAAAATAATATTAAAACATTTTTACAAAAAAAATTTTTTAAATCAAATTAATAAAAAAACTGCCCTTGCACATCCTGTGGGGCGCAAATTCTGTGGGGCGCACATCCTGCGGCGCACATCCTGCTGCGCACATAAATAAAAATAATATTAAAAAAAATTTACAATTTTCTTTTTTTAAATCAAATTAATAAAAAAACTGTCCTTGCACATCCTGTGGGGCGCACATTCTGCGGCGCACATCCTGCTGCGCACATGAATAAAAATAATATTAAAACATTTTTACAAAAATTATTTTTTAAATCAAATTAATAAAAAAACTGTGCTTGCACATCCTGTGGGGCGCAAATTCTGTGGGGCGCACATCCTGCGGCGCACATCCTGCTGCGCACATAAATCAAAATAATATTAAAACATTTTTACAAAAAAAAATATTTAAATCAAATATATAAAAAAACTCTGCTTGCACATCCTGTGGGGCGCAAATTCTGTGGGGCGCACATCCTGCGGCGCACATCCTGCTGCGCACATAAATAAAAATAATATTAAAAACAAATTACAATTTTGTTTTTAAAATCAAATTAATAAAAAAACTGTCCTTGCACATCCTGTGGGGCGCAAATTCTGTGGGGCGCACATCCTGCGGCGCACATCCTGCTGCGCACATGAATCAAAATAATATTAAAACATTTTTACAAAAAAAATTTTTTAAATCAAATTAATAAAAAAACTGCCCTTGCACATCCTGTGGGGCGCAAATTCTGTGGGGCGCACATCCTGCGGCGCACATCCTGCTGCGCACATAAATAAAAATAATATTAAAAAAAATTTACAATTTTCTTTTTTTAAATCAAATTAATAAAAAAACTGTGCTTGCACATTCTGTGAGGCGCAAATTCTGTGGGGCGCACATCCTGCGGCGCACATCCTGCTGCGCACATAAATAAAAATAATATTAAAAACAAATTACAATTTTTTTTTTAAATCAAATTAATAAAAAAACTGTCCTTGCACAGCCTGTGGGGTGCAAATTATGTGGGGCGCACATCCTGCGGCGCACATCCTGCTGCGCACATAAATCAAAATAATATTAAAACATTTTTACAAAATTTTTTTTTTAAATCAAATTAATAAAAAAACTGTGCTTGCACATCCTGTGGGGGACAAATTATGTGGGGCGCACATCCTGCAGCACACATCCTGCTGCGCACATAAGTAAAAATAATATTAAAAACAAACTACAATGTTTTTTTTTTCAATCAAATTAGTTTTAAAACTGTCCTTGCACTACATGTGGGGCGCAAATTCTGTGGGGCGCACATCCTGCAGCGCACATCCTGCTGCGCACATAAATAAAAATAATATTAAAACATTTTTTTCAAAAAAAATATTTAAATCAAATTAATAAAAAAACTGTGCTTGCACATTCTGTGGGGCGCAAATTCTGTGGGGCGCACATCCTGCGGCGCACATCCTGCTGCGCACATAAATCAAAATAATATTAAAACATTTTTACAAAAAAAATTTTTTAAATCAAAATAAAAAAACTGTGCTTGCACATCCTGTGGGGGACAAATTCTGTGGGGCGCACATCCTGCAGCACACATCCTGCTGCGCACATAAGTAAAAATAATATTAAAAACAAACTACAATGTTTTTTTTTTAAATCAAATTAATAAAAAAACTGTGCTTGCACATCCTGTGGGGCGCAAATTATGTGGGGCGCACATCCACCAGCGTACATGAATAAAAATAATATTAAAACATTTTTACAAAAAAAAATGTTTAAATCAAATTAATAAAAAAACTGTGCTTGCACATCCTGTGGGGGACAGATTCTGTGGGGCGCACATCCTGCAGCACACATCCTGCTGCGCACATAAGTAAAAATAATATTTAAAACAAACTACAAAAACATTTTTTTAAATCAAATTAATAAAAAAACTGTCCTTGCACATCCTGTGGGGCGCAAATTCTGTGGGGCGCACAGACTGCGGCGCACATCCTGCTGCGCACATAGATAAAAATAATATTAAAACATCTTTACAAAAAAATATTTAAAACAATTAATAAAAAAACTGTGCTTGCTCATCCTGTGGGGCGCAAATTATGTGGGGCGCACATCATGCGGCGCACATCCAGCTGCGCAGATTAATAATAATAATATTAAAACATTTTTACAAAAAAAAATATTAAAATCAAATTAATAAAAAAACTGTGCTTACACATCCTGTAGGGCGCAAATTCTGTGGGGCGCACATCCTGCGGCGCACATCCTGCTGCGCACATAAATAAAAATAATATTAAAAACAAATTACATTTTTTTTTTTTTAAATCAAATTAATAAAAAAACTGTGCTTGCACATCCTGTGGGGCGCAAATTCTGTGGGGCGCACATCCTGCGGCGCACATAAATAAAAATAATATTGAAACAAATTTATAATTTTTTTTTTTTAAATCAAATTAATAAAAAAACTGTGCTTGCACATCCTGTGGGGCGAAAATTATGTGGGGCGCACATCATGCGGCGCACATAAATATAAATAATATTAAAACATTTTTACAAAAAAAAATATTTAAATCAAATTAATAAAAAAACTGTGCTTGCACATCCTGTGGGGCGCAAATTATGTGGGGCGCACATCATGCGGCGCACATCCTGCTGCGCACATAAATAAAAATAATATTAAAAACAAATCACAATTTTTTTTTTTTTAAATCAAATTAATAAAAAAACTGTCCTTGCACATCCTGTGGGGCGCAAATTCTGTGGGGCGCACATCCTGCGGCGCACATCCTGCTGCGCACATAAATAAAAATAATATTAAAACATTTTTACAAAAAAAAATATTTAAATAAAATTAATAAAAAAACTGTGCTTGCACATCCTGTGGGGCGCAAATTATGTGGGGCGCACATCATGCGGCGCACATCCTGCTGCGCACATAAATAAAAATAATATTAAAACATTTTTACAGAAAAAAATATTTAAATCAAATTAATAAAAAATTGTGGTTGCACATCCTGTGGGGCGCAAATTATGTGGGGCGCACAGACTGCGGCGCACATCCTGCTGCGCACATAGATAAAAATGATATTAAAACATCTTTACAAAAAAAATATTTAAAACAATTAATAAAAAAACTGTGCTTGCTCATCCTCTGGGGCGCAAATTATGTGGGGCGCACATCCTGCGGCGCACATCCTGCTGCGCACACAAATAAAAATAATATTAAAAACAAATTACAATTTTTTTTTTTAAATCAAATTAATAAAAAAACTGTCCTTGCACATCCTGTGGGGCGCAAATTTTGTGGGGCGCACCTCCTGCTGAGCACATAAATAAAAATAATATTAAAACATTTTTACAAAAAAAAATATTTAAATCAAATTAATAAAAAAACTGTGCTTGCACATCCTGTGGGGCGCAAATTATGTGGGGCGCACATCCTGCAGCGCACACCCTGCTGCGCAAATAAATAAAAATAAAATTAAAACAAATTTACAATTTTTTTTTTTAAATCAAATTAATAAAAAAAATGTGCTTGCACATCCTGTGGGGCGCAAATTCTGTGGGGCGCACATCCTGCGGCGCACATCCTGCTGCGCACATAAATACAAATTATATTAAAACATTTTTACAAAAAAAAATATTTAAATCAAATTAATAAAAAAACTGTCCTTGCACATCCTGTGTGGCGCAAATTCTGTGGGGCGCACATCCTGCGGCGCAAATCCTGCTGCGCACATGAATAAAAATAATATTAAAACATTTTTACAAAAAAAAATATTTAAATCAAATTAATAAAAAAACTGTGCTTGCACATCCTGTGGGGCGCAAATTCTGTGGGGTGCACATCCTGCGGCACACATCCTGCTGCGCACATAAATAAAAATAATATTAAAACATTTTTACATTTTTTTTTTTTAAATCAAATTAATAAGAAAAATGTGCTTGCACATCCTGTGGGGCGCAAATTCTGTGGGGCGCACATCCTGCGGCGCACATCCAGCTGCGCACATAAATAATAATGATATTAAAACATTTTTACAAAAAAAATATTTAAATCAAATTAATAAAAAAACTGTCCTTGCACATCCTGTGGGGCGCAAATTCTGTGGGGCGCACATCCTGCGGCGCACATCCTGCTGCGCACATAAATAAAAATAATATTAAAACATTTTTTCAAAAAAAAATATTTAAATCAAATTAATAAAAAAACTGTGCTTGCACATCCTGTGGGGCGCAAATTATGTGGGGCGCACATCCTGCGGCGCACATCCTGCTGCGCACATAAATAAAAATAATATTAAAAACAATTTACAATTATTTTTTTTTAAATCAAATTAATAAAAAAACTGTGCTTGCACATCCTGTGGGGCGCAAATTCTGTGGGGCGCACATCCTGCTGCGCACATAAATAAAAATAATATTAAAACATTTTTACAAAAAAAATATTTAAGTCAAATTAATAAAAAAAATGTCTTATCACATCCTTTGGGGCGCAAATTCTGTGGGGCGCACATCCTGCGGCGCACATCCTGCTGCGATCATAAATAAAAATAATATTAAAACATTTCTACAAAAAAAAATATTTAAATCAAATTAATAAAAAAACTGTGCTTGCACATCCTGTGGGGCGCAAATTCTGTGGGGCGCACATCCTGCGGCGTACATCCTGCTGCGCACTTAAATAAAAATAATATTAAAACATTTTTACAAAAAAATATATTTAAATCAAATTAATACAAAAACTGTGCTTGCACATCCTGTGGGGCGCAAATTATGTGGGGCGCACAGACTGCGGCGCACATCCTGCTGCGCACATAGATAAAAATAATATTAAAACATATTTACAAAAAAAATATTTAAAACAATTAATAAAAAAACTGTGCTTGCTCATCCTGTGGGGCGCAAATTATGTGGGGCGCACATCATGCGGCGCACATCCAGCTGCGCACATTAATAATAATAATATTAAAACATTTTTACAAAAAAAAATATTTAAATCAAATTAATAAAAAAACTGTGCTTGCACATCCTGTGGGGCGAAAATTATGTGGGGCGCACATCATGCGGCGCACATCCTGCTGCGCACATAAATAAAACTAATATTAAAACATTTTTACAAAAAAATATATTAAAATCAAATTAATAAAAAAACTGTGCTTGCACATCCTGTGGGGCGCAAATTCTGTGGGGCGCACATCCTGCGGCACACATCCTGCTGCGCACATAATTAAAAATAATATTGAAACAAATTACAATTTGTTTTTAAAAATCAAATTAATAAAAAAACTGTCCTTGCACATCCTGTGGGGCGCAAATTCTGTGGGGCGCACATCCTGTGGCGCACATCCTGCTGCGCACATAAATAAAAATAATATTAAAACATTTTTACAGAAAAAAATATTTAAATATAATTAATAAAAAACCTTGCTTGCACATCCTGTGGGGCGCAAATTATGTGGGGCGCACATCCTGCGGCGCACATCCTGCTGCGCACATAAATAAAAATAATATTAAAACATTTTTACAAAAAAAAATATTTAAATCAAATTAATACAAAAACTGTGCTTGCACATCCTGTGGGGCGCAAATTATGTGGGGCGCACATCATGCGGCGCACATCCTGCTGCGCACATAAATAAAAATAATATTAAAACATTTTTACAAAAAAATATATTAAAATCAAATTAATAAAAAAACTGTGCTTGCACATCCTGTGGGGCGCAAATTCTGTGGGGCGCACATCCTGCGGCACACATCCTGCTGCGCACATAAATAAAAATAATATTAAAAACAATTTACGATTATTTTTTTTTAAATTAAATTAATAAAAATACTGTGCTTGCACATCCTGTGGGGCGCAAATTCTGTGGGGCGCACATCCTGTGGCACACATCCTGCTGCGCACATAAATAAAAATAATATTAAAACATTTTTACAAAAAAATATATTAAAATCAAATTAATAAAAAAACTGTGCTTGTACATCCTGCGGCGCACATCCTGCTGCGCACATAAATAAAAATAATATTAAAACATTTTTACAAAAAAAAATATTTAAATCAAATTAATAAAAAAACTGTGCTTGCACATCCTGTGGGGCGCAAATTATGTGGGGCGCACATCCTGCGGCGCACATCCTGCTGCGCACATAAATAAAAATAATATTAAAAACAATTTACGATTATTTTTTTTTAAATTAAATTAATAAAAATACTGTGCTTGCACATCCTGTGGGGCGCAAATTCTGTGGGGCGCACATCCTGTGGCGCACATCCTGCTGCGCACATAAATAAAAATAATATTAAAACATTTTTACAAAAAAATATATTTAAATCAAATTAATACAAAAACTGTGCTTGCACATCCTGTGGGGCGCAAATTATGTGGGGCGCACATCATGCGGCGCACATCCTGCTGCGCACATAAATAAAAATAATATTAAAACATCTTTACAAAAAAAATATTTAAAACAATTAATAAAAAAACTGTGCTTGCTCATCCTGTGGGGCGCAAATTCTGTGGGGCGCACATCCTGCGGCACACATCCTGCTGCGCACATAAATAAAACTAATATTGAAACAAATTACAATTTGTTTTTAAAAATCAAATTAATAAAAAAACTGTCCTTGCACATCCTGTGGGGCGCAAATTCTGTGGGGCGCACATCCTGCTGCGCACATGAATAAAAATAATATTAAAACATTTTTACAAAAAAAAATATTTAAATCAAATTAATAAAAAAACTGTGCTTGCACATCCTGTGGGGCGCAAATTATGTGGGGTGCACATCCTGCGGCGCACATCCTGCTGCGCACATAAATAAAAATAATATTAAAAACAATTTACAATTATTTTTTTTTTAAATCAAATTAAAAAAAAAACTGTGCTTGCACATCCTGTGGGGCGCAAATTATGTGGGGCGCACATCATGCGGCGCACATCCAGCTGCGCACATAAATAAAAATAATATTAAAACATTTTTACAGAAAAAAATATTTAAATCAAATTAATAAAAAACTGTGGTTGCACATCCTGTGGGGCGCAAATTATGTGGGGCGCACAGACTGCGGCGCACATCCTGCTGCGCACATAGATAAAAATAATATTAAAACATCTTTACAAAAAAAATATTTAAAACAATTAATAAAAAAACTGTGCTTGCTCATCCTGTGGGGCGCAAATTCTGTGGGGCGCACATCCTGATGCGAAAATCCTGCTGCGCACATGAATAAAAATAATATTAAAACATTTTTACAAAAAAAAATATTTAAATCAAATTAATAAAAAAACTGTGCTTGCACATCCTGTGGGGCGCAAATTCTGAGGGGCGCACATTCTGCGGCGCACATCCTGCTGCGCACATAAATAATAATGATATTAAAACATTTTTACAAAAAAAATATTTAAATCAAATTAATAAAAAAACTGTCCTTGCACATCCTGTGGGGCGCAAATTCTGTGGGGCGCACATCCTGCGGCGCACATCCTGCTGCGCACATAAATAAAAATAATATTAAAACATTTTTTCAAAAAAAAATATTTAAATCAAATTAATAAAAAAACTGTGCTTGCACATCCTGTGGGGCGCAAATTATGTGGGGCGCACATCCTGCGGCGCACATCCTGCTGCGCACATAAATAAAAATAATATTAAAAACAATTTACAATTATTTTTTTTTAAATCAAATTAATAAAAAAACTGTGCTTGCACATCCTGTGGGGCGCAAATTCTGTGGGGCGCACATCCTGCTGCGCACATAAATAAAAATAATATTAAAACATTTTTACAAAAAAAATATTTAAGTCAAATTAATAAAAAAAATGTCTTATCACATCCTTTGGGGCGCAAATTCTGTGGGGCGCACATCCTGCGGCGCACATCCTGCTGCGATCATAAATAAAAATAATATTAAAACATTTCTACAAAAAAAAATATTTAAATCAAATTAATAAAAAAACTGTGCTTGCACATCCTGTGGGGCGCACATCCTGCGGCGCACATCCAGCTGCGCACATAAATAAAAATAATATTAAAACATTTTTACAAAAAAAAATATTTAAATCAAATTAATAAAAAAATTGTGCTTGCACATCCTGCTGGGCGCAAATTCTGTGGGGCGCACATCCTGCGGCGTACATCCTGCTGCGCACTTAAATAAAAATAATATTAAAACATTTTTACAAAAAAATATATTTAAATCAAATTAATACAAAAACTGTGCTTGCACATCCTGTGGGGCGCAAATTATGTGGGGCGCACAGACTGCGGCGCACATCCTGCTGCGCACATAGATAAAAATAATATTAAAACATATTTACAAAAAAAATATTTAAAACAATTAATAAAAAAACTGTGCTTGCTCATCCTGTGGGGCGCAAATTATGTGGGGTGCACATCATGCGGCGCACATCCAGCTGCGCACATTAATAATAATAATATTAAAACATTTTTACAAAAAAAAATATTTAAATCAAATTAATAAAAAAACTGTGCTTGCACATCCTGTGGGGCGAAAATTATGTGGGGCGCACATCATGCGGCGCACATCCTGCTGCGCACATAAATAAAACTAATATTAAAACATTTTTACAAAAAAATATATTAAAATCAAATTAATAAAAAAACTGTGCTTGCACATCCTGTGGGGCGCAAATTCTGTGGGGCGCACATCCTGCGGCACACATCCTGCTGCGCACATAATTAAAAATAATATTGAAACAAATTACAATTTGTTTTTAAAAATCAAATTAATAAAAAAACTGTCCTTGCACATCCTGTGGGGCGCAAATTCTGTGGGGCGCACATCCTGTGGCGCACATCCTGCTGCGCACATAAATAAAAATAATATTAAAACATTTTTACAGAAAAAAATATTTAAATATAATTAATAAAAAACCTTGCTTGCACATCCTGTGGGGCGCAAATTATGTGGGGCGCACATCATGCGGCGCACATCCTGCTGCGCACATAAATAAAAATAATATTAAAACATTTTTACAAAAAAATATATTAAAATCAAATTAATAAAAAAACTGTGCTTGCACATCCTGTGGGGCGCAAATTCTGTGGGGCGCACATCCTGCGGCACACATCCTGCTGCGCACATAAATAAAAATAATATTAAAAACAATTTACGATTATTTTTTTTTAAATTAAATTAATAAAAATACTGTGCTTGCACATCCTGTGGGGCGCAAATTCTGTGGGGCGCACATCCTGTGGCACACATCCTGCTGCGCACATAAATAAAAATAATATTAAAACATTTTTACAAAAAAATATATTAAAATCAAATTAATAAAAAAACTGTGCTTGTACATCCTGCGGCGCACATCCTGCTGCGCACATAAATAAAAATAATATTAAAACATTTTTACAAAAAAAAATATTTAAATCAAATTAATAAAAAAACTGTGCTTGCACATCCTGTGGGGCGCAAATTATGTGGGGCGCACATCCTGCGGCGCACATCCTGCTGCGCACATAAATAAAAATAATATTAAAAACAATTTACGATTATTTTTTTTTAAATTAAATTAATAAAAATACTGTGCTTGCACATCCTGTGGGGCGCAAATTCTGTGGGGCGCACATCCTGTGGCGCACATCCTGCTGCGCACATAAATAAAAATAATATTAAAACATTTTTACAAAAAAATATATTTAAATCAAATTAATACAAAAACTGTGCTTGCACATCCTGTGGGGCGCAAATTATGTGGGGCGCACATCATGCGGCGCACATCCTGCTGCGCACATAAATAAAAATAATATTAAAACATCTTTACAAAAAAAATATTTAAAACAATTAATAAAAAAACTGTGCTTGCTCATCCTGTGGGGCGCAAATTCTGTGGGGCGCACATCCTGCGGCACACATCCTGCTGCGCACATAAATAAAACTAATATTGAAACAAATTACAATTTGTTTTTAAAAATCAAATTAATAAAAAAACTGTCCTTGCACATCCTGTGGGGCGCAAATTCTGTGGGGCGCACATCCTGCTGCGCACATGAATAAAAATAATATTAAAACATTTTTACAAAAAAAAATATTTAAATCAAATTAATAAAAAAACTGTGCTTGCACATCCTGTGGGGCGCAAATTATGTGGGGTGCACATCCTGCGGCGCACATCCTGCTGCGCACATAAATAAAAATAATATTAAAAACAATTTACAATTATTTTTTTTTTAAATCAAATTAAAAAAAAAACTGTGCTTGCACATCCTGTGGGGCGCAAATTATGTGGGGCGCACATCATGCGGCGCACATCCAGCTGCGCACATAAATAAAAATAATATTAAAATATTTTTACAAGAAAAAAATATTTAAATCAAATTAATAAAAAACTGTGGTTGCACATCCTGTGGGGCGCAAATTATGTGGGGCGCACAGACTGCGGCGCACATCCTGCTGCGCACATAGATAAAAATAATATTAAAACATCTTTACAAAAAAAATATTTAAAACAATTAATAAAAAAACTGTGCTTGCTCATCCTGTGGGGCGCAAATTATGTGGGGCGCACATCATTCGGCGCACATCCAGCTGCGCACATTAATAATAATAATATTAAAACATTTTTACAAAAAAAAATATTTAAATCAAATTAATAAAAAAACTGTGCTTGCACATCCTGTGGGGCGCAAATTATGTGGGGCGCACATCATGCGGCGCACATCCTGCTGCGCACATAAATAAAAATAATATTAAAAACAAATTACAATTATTTTTTTTTAAATCAAATTAATAAAAAAACTGTCCTTGCACATCCTGTGGGGCGCAAATTCTGTGGGGCGCACATCCTGCGAAGCACATCCTGCTGCGCACATAAATAAAAATAATATTAAAACATTTTTGCAAAAAAAAATATTTAAATCAAATTAATAAAAAAACTGTGCTTGCACATCCTGTGGGGCGCAAATTATGTGGGAAGCACATCATGCGGCGCACATCCTGCTGCGCACATAAATAAAAATAATATTAAAACATTTTTACAGAAAAAAATATTTAAATCAAATTAATAAAAAATTGTGGTTGCACATCCTGTGGGGCGCAAATTATGTGGGGCGCACAGACTGCGGCGCACATCCTGCTGCGCACATAGATAAAAATGATATTAAAACATCTTTACAAAAAAAATATTTAAAACAATTAATAAAAAAACTGTGCTTGCTCATCCTCTGGGGCGCAAATTATGTGGGGCGCACATCCTGCGGCGCACATCCTGCTGCGCACATAAATAAAAATAATATTAAAAACAAATTACAATTTTTTTTTTTTAAATCAAATTAATAAAAAAACTGTCCTTGCACATCCTGTGGGGCGCAAATTCTGTGGGGCGCACCTCCTGCTGAGCACATAAATAAAAATAATATTAAAACATTTTTACAAAAAAAAATATTTAAATCAAATTAATAAAAAAACTGTCTTTGCACATCCTGTGGGGCGCAAATTCTGTGGGGCGCACATCCTGCGGCGCACATAAATAAAAATAATATTAAAACATTTTTACAAAAAAATATATTAAAATCAAATTAATAAAAAAATTGTGCTTGCACATCCTGTGGGGCGCAAATTCTGTGGGGCGCACATCCTGCGGCGCAAATCCTGCTGCGCACATGAATAAAAATAATATTAAAACATTTTTACAAAAAAAAATATTTAAATCAAATTAATAAAAAAACTGTGCTTGCACATCCTGTGGGGCGCAAATTCTGTGGGGTGCACATCCTGCGGCACACATCCTGCTGCGCACATAAATAAAAATAATATTAAAACATTTTTACATTTTTTTTTTTAAATCAAATTAATAAGAAAAATGTGCTTGCACATCCTGTGGGGCGCAAATTCTGTGGGGCGCACATCCTGCGGCGCACATCCTGCTGCGCACATGAATAAAAATAATATTAAAAACAAATTACAATTTTTTTTTTTTAAATCAAATTAATAAAAAAACTGTCCTTGCACATCCTGTGGGGCGCAAATTCTGTGGGGCGCACATCCTGAGGCGCACATCCTGCTGCGCACATAAATAAAAATAAAATTAAAAAAAATTTACAAATTTTTTTTTTTAAATCAAATTAATAAAAAAAATGTGCTTGCACATCCTGAGGGGCGCAAATTCTGTGTGGCGCACATCCTGCGGCGCACATCCTGCTGCGCACATAAATAAAAATAATATTAAAAACAAATTACAATTTATTTTTTTTAAATCAAATTAATAAAAAAACTGTCCTTGCACATCCTGTGGGGCGCAAATTCTGTGAGCGCACATCCTGCTGCGCACATAAATAAAAATAATATTAAAAACAATTTACAATTATTATTTTTTTAAATCAAATTAAAAAAAAAACTGTGGTTGCACATCCTGTGGGGCGCAAATTCTGTGGGGCGCACATCCTGCTGCGCACATACATAAAAATAATGTTAAAAACAATTTACGATTATTTTTTTTTAAATCAAATTAATAAAAATACTGTGCTTGCACATCCTGTGGGGCGCAAATTCTGTGGGGCGCACATCCTGCGGCGCACATCCTGCTGCGCACATGAATAAAAATAATATTAAAACATTTTTACAAAAAAAATATTTAAATCAAATTAATAAAAAAACTGTCCTTGCAGATCCAGTGGGGCGCAAATTCTGTGGGGCGCACATCCTGCTGCGCACATAAATAAAAATAATATTAAAACATTTTTACAAAAAAATATATTTAAATCAAATTAATACAAAAACTGTGCTTGCACATCCTGTGGGGCGCAAATTCTGTGGGGCGCACATCCTGTGGCGCACATCCTGCTGCGCACATAAATAAAAATAATATTAAAACATTTTTACAAAAAAAAATATTTAAATATAACTAATAAAAAAAATGTGCTTGCACATCCTGTGGGGCGCAAATTATGTGGGGCGCACATCCTGCGGTGCACATCCTGCTGTGCACATAAATAAAAATAATATTAAAACATTTTTACAAAAAAATATATTAAAATCAAATTATTAAAAAAACTGTTATTGCACATCCTGTGGGGCGCAAATTATGTGGGGCGCACATCCTGCGGCGCACATCCTGATGCACACATAAATAAAAATAATATTAAAAACAATTTACAATTATTTTTTTTTAAATCAAATTAATAAAAAAACTGTGCTTGCACATCCTGTGGGGCGCAAATTATGTGGGGCGCACATCCTGCTGCGCACATAAATAAAAATAATATTAAAACATTTTTACAAAAAAAAATATTTAAATCAAATTAATAAAAAACTGTGGTTGCACATCCTGTGGGGCGCAAATTATGTGGGGCGCACATCCTGCAGCGCACATCCTGCTGCGCAAATAAATAAAAATAATATTAAAACATTTTTACAAAAAAAAATATTTAAATCAAATTAATAAAAAAACTGTCCTTGCACATCCTGTGGGGCGCAAATTCTGTGGGGCGCACATCCTGCTGCGCACATAAATAAAAATAATATTAAAACATTTTTACAAAAAAAAATATTTAAATATAACTAATAAAAAAACTGTGCTTGCACATCCTGTGGGGCGCAAATTCTGTGGGGCGCACATCCTGCGGCACACATCCTGCTGCGCACATGAATAAAAATAATATTAAAACATTTTTACAAAAAAATATATTAAAATCAAATTAATAAAAAAACTGTGCTTGCACATCCTGTGGGGGACAAATTCTGTGGGGCGCACATCCTGCAGCACACATCCTGCTGCGCACATGAATAAAAATAATATTAAAACATTTTTACAAAAAAAAATATTTAAATCAAACTAATAAATAACTGTCCTTGCACATCTTGTGGGGCGCAAATTCTGTGTGGCGCACATCCTGCGGCGCACATCCTGCTGCGCACATAAATAAAAATAATATTAAAAACAAATTACAATTTATTTTTTTTAAATCAAATTAATAAAAAAACTGTCCTTGCACATCCTGTGGGGCGCACATCCTGCGGCGCACATCCTGCTGCGCACATGAATAAAAATAATATTAAAAACAAATTACAATTTATTTTTTTTAAATCAAATTAATAAAAAAACTGTGCTTGCACATCCTGTGGGGCGCAAATTCTGTGGGGCGCAAATTCTGTGGGGCGCACATCCTGCGGCGCACATCCTGCTGCGCACATAAATAAAAATAATATTAAAAACAAATTACAATTTTTTTTTTTTAAATCAAATTAATAAAAAAACTGTCCTTGCACATCCTGTGTTGCGCAAATTCTGTGGGGCGCACATCCTGCGGCACACATCCTGCTGCGCACATAAATAAAAATAATATTAAAACATTTTTACAAAAAAAAATATTTAAATCAAATTAATAAAAAAACTGTGCTTGCACATCCTGTGGGGCGCAAATTATGTTAGGCGCACATCCTGCGGCGCACATCCTGCTGCGCACATAAATAAAAATAATGTTAAAAACAATTTACGATTATTTTTTTTTAAATCAAATTAATAAAAATACTGTGCTTGCACATCCTGTGGGGCGCAAATTCTGTGGGGCGCACATCCTGCGGCGCACATCCTGCTGCGCACATAAATAAAAATAATATTAAAACATTTTTACAAAAAAATATATTTAAATCAAATTAATACAAAAACTGTGCTTGCACATCCTGTGGGGCGCAAATTATGTGGGGCGCACATCATGCGGCGCACATCCTGCTGCGCACATTAATAATAATAATATTAAAACATTTTTAAAAAAACAAATATTTAAATCAAATTAATAAAAAAACTGTGCTTGCACATCCTGTAGGGCGCAAATTCTGTGGGGTGCACATCCTGAAGCGCACATCCTGCTGCGCACATAAATACAAATAATATTAAAAACAAATTACAATTTTTTTTTTTTAAATCAAATTAATAAAAAAACTGTCCTTGCACATCCTGTGGGGCGCAAATTCTGTGGGGCGCACATCTTGCGGCGCACATCCTGCTGCGCACATAAATAAAAATAATATTAAAAACAAATTACAATTTTTTTTTTTAAATCAAATTAATAAAAAAACTGTCCTTGCATATCCTGTGGGGCGCAAATTCTGTGGGGCGCACATCCTGCGGCGCAAATCCTGCTGCGCACATGAATAAAAATAATATTAAAACATTTTTACAAAAAAAAATATTTAAATCAAATTAATAAAAAAACTGTCCTTGCACATCCTGTGGGGCGCAAATTCTGTGGGGCGCACATCCTGCGGCGCACATCCTGCTGCGCACATAAATAAAAATAATATTAAAACATTTTTACAAAAAAAAATATTTAAATCAAATTAATAAAAAAACTGTGCTTGCACATCCTGTGGGGCGCAAATTCTGTGGGGCGCACATCCTGCTGCGCACATAAATAAAAATAATATTAAAAACAATTCACAATTATTTTTTTTTAAATCAAATTAATAAAAAAACTGTGCTTGCACATCCTCTGGGGCGCAAATTCTGTGGGGCGCAAATTCTGTGGGGCGCACATCCTGCGGCGCACATCCTGCTGCGCACATGAATAAAAATAATATTAAAAACAAATTACAATTTTTTTTTTTTAAATCAAATTAATAAAAAAACTGTCCTTGCACATCCTGTGGGGCGCAAATTCTGTGGGGCGCACATCCTGAGGCGCACATCCTGCTGCGCACATAAATAAAAATAAAATTAAAAAAAATTTACAATTTTTTTTTTTTAAATCAAATTAATAAAAAAAATGTGCTTGCACATCCTGAGGGGCGCAAATTCTGTGTGGCGCACATCCTGCGGCGCACATCCTGCTGCGCACATAAATAAAAATAATATTAAAAACAAATTACAATTTATTTTTTTTAAATCAAATTAATAAAAAAACTGTCCTTGCACATCCTGTGGGGCGCAAATTCTGTGAGCGCACATCCTGCTGCGCACATAAATAAAAATAATATTAAAAACAATTTACAATTATTATTTTTTTAAATCAAATTAAAAAAAAAACTGTGGTTGCACATCCTGTGGGGCGCAAATTATGTGGGGCGCACATCCTGCAGCGCACATCCTGCTGCGCAAATAAATAAAAATAATATTAAAACATTTTTACAAAAAAAAATATTTAAATCAAATTAATAAAAAAACTGTCCTTGCACATCCTGTGGGGCGCAAATTCTGTGGGGCGCACATCCTGCTGCGCACATAAATAAAAATAATATTAAAACATTTTTACAAAAAAAAATATTTAAATATAACTAATAAAAAAACTGTGCTTGCACATCCTGTGGGGCGCAAATTCTGTGGGGCGCACATCCTGCGGCACACATCCTGCTGCGCACATGAATAAAAATAATATTAAAACATTTTTACAAAAAAATATATTAAAATCAAATTAATAAAAAAACTGTGCTTGCACATCCTGTGGGGGACAAATTATGTGGGGCGCACATCCTGCAGCACACATCCTGCTGCGCACATGAATAAAAATAATATTAAAACATTTTTACAAAAAAAAATATTTAAATCAAACTAATAAATAACTGTCCTTGCACATCTTGTGGGGCGCAAATTCTGTGTGGCGCACATCCTGCGGCGCACATCCTGCTGCGCACATAAATAAAAATAATATTAAAAACAAATTACAATTTATTTTTTTTAAATCAAATTAATAAAAAAACTGTCCTTGCACATCCTGTGGGGCGCACATCCTGCGGCGCACATCCTGCTGCGCACATGAATAAAAATAATATTAAAAACAAATTACAATTTTTTTTTTAAAATCAAATTAATAAAAAAACTGTGCTTGCACATCCTGTGGGGCGCAAATCCTGTGGGGCGCACATCCTGCGGCGCACAGAAATAAAAATAATATTAAAACATTTTTACAAAAAAAAATATTTAAATCAAATTAATAAAAAAACTGTGCTTGCACATCCTGTGGGGCGCAAATTCTGTGGGGCGCAAATTCTGTGGGGCGCACATCCTGCGGCGCACATCCTGCTGCGCACATAAATAAAAATAATATTAAAAACAAATTACAATTTTTTTTTTTTAAATCAAATTAATAAAAAAACTGTCCTTGCACATCCTGTGTTGCGCAAATTCTGTGGGGCGCACATCCTGCGGCGCACATCCTGCTGCGCACATAAATAAAAATAATATTAAAACATTTTTACAAAAAAAAATATTTAAATCAAATTAATAAAAAAACTGTGCTTGCACATCCTGTGGGGCGCAAATTATGTTAGGCGCACATCCTGCGGCGCACATCCTGCTGCGCACATAAATAAAAATAATGTTAAAAACAATTTACGATTATTTTTTTTTAAATCAAATTAATAAAAATACTGTGCTTGCACATCCTGTGGGGCGCAAATTCTGTGGGGCGCACATCCTGCGGCGCACATCCTGCTGCGCACATAAATAAAAATAATATTAAAACATTTTTAAAAAAACAAATATTTAAATCAAATTAATAAAAAAACTGTGCTTGCACATCCTGTAGGGCGCAAATTCTGTGGGGTGCACATCCTGAAGCGCACATCCTGCTGCGCACATAAATACAAATAATATTAAAAACAAATTACAATTTTTTTTTTTTAAATCAAATTAATAAAAAAACTGTCCTTGCATATCCTGTGGGGCGCAAATTCTGTGGGGCGCACATCCTGCGGCGCAAATCCTGCTGCGCACATGAATAAAAATAATATTAAAACATTTTTACAAAAAAAAATATTTAAATCAAATTAATAAAAAAACTGTCCTTGCACATCCTGTGGGGCGCAAATTCTGTGGGGCGCACATCCTGCGGCGCACATCCTGCTGCGCACATAAATAAAAATAATATTAAAACATTTTTACAAAAAAAAATATTTAAATCAAATTAATAAAAAAACTGTGCTTGCACATCCTGTGGGGCGCAAATTCTGTGGGGCGCACATCCTGCTGCGCACATAAATAAAAATAATATTAAAAACAATTCACAATTATTTTTTTTTAAATCAAATTAATAAAAAAACTGTGCTTGCACATCCTCTGGGGCGCAAATTCTGTGGGGCGCAAATTCTGTGGGGCGCACATCCTGCGGCGCACATCCTGCTGCGCACATGAATAAAAATAATATTAAAAACAAATTACAATTTTTTTTTTAAATCAAATTAATAAAAAAACTGTCCTTGCATATCCTGTGGGGCGCAAATTCTGTGGGGCGCACATCCTGCGGCGCAAATCCTGCTGCGCACATGAATAAAAATAATATTAAAACATTTTTACAAAAAAAAATATTTAAATCAAATTAATAAAAAAACTGTCCTTGCACATCCTGTGGGGCGCAAATTCTGTGGGGCGCACATCCTGCGGCGCACATCCTGCTGCGCACATAAATAAAAATAATATTAAAACATTTTTACAAAAAAAAATATTTAAATCAAATTAATAAAAAAACTGTGCTTGCACATCCTGTGGGGCGCAAATTCTGTGGGGCGCACATCCTGCTGCGCACATAAATAAAAATAATATTAAAAACAATTCACAATTATTTTTTTTTAAATCAAATTAATAAAAAAACTGTGCTTGCACATCCTCTGGGGCGCAAATTCTGTGGGGCGCAAATTCTGTGGGGCGCACATCCTGCGGCGCACATCCTGCTGCGCACATGAATAAAAATAATATTAAAAACAAATTACAATTTTTTTTTTTTAAATCAAATTAATAAAAAAACTGTCCTTGCACATCCTGTGGGGCGCAAATTCTGTGGGGCGCACATCCTGAGGCGCACATCCTGCTGCGCACATAAATAAAAATAAAATTAAAAAAAATTTACAATTTTTTTTTTTTAAATCAAATTAATAAAAAAAATGTGCTTGCACATCCTGAGGGGCGCAAATTCTGTGTGGCGCACATCCTGCGGCGCACATCCTGCTGCGCACATAAATAAAAATAATATTAAAAACAAATTACAATTTATTTTTTTTAAATCAAATTAATAAAAAAACTGTCCTTGCACATCCTGTGGGGCGCACATCCTGCGGCGCACATCCTGCTGCGCACATGAATAAAAATAATATTAAAAACAAATTACAATTTTTTTTTTAAAATCAAATTAATAAAAAAACTGTGCTTGCACATCCTGTGGGGCGCAAATCCTGTGGGGCGCACATCCTGCGGCGCACAGAAATAAAAATAATATTAAAACATTTTTACAAAAAAAAATATTTAAATCAAATTAATAAAAAAACTGTCCTTGTACATCCTGTGGGGCGCAAATTCTGTGAGCGCACAACCTGCTGCGCACATGAATAAAAATAATATTAAAACATTTTTACAAAAAAAAAATTTAAATCAAACTAATACAAAAACGGTGCTTGCACATCCTGTGGGGCGCAAATTCTGTGGGGCGCACATCCTGCGGCGCACATCCTGCTGCGCACATAAATAAAAATAATATTAAAAACAATTTACAATTATTATTTTTTTAAATCAAATTAAAAAAAAAACTGTGGTTGCACATCCTGTGGGGCGCAAATTATGTGGGGCGCACATCCTGCAGCGCACATCCTGCTGCGCAAATAAATAAAAATAATATTAAAACATTTTTACAAAAAAAAATATTTAAATCAAATTAATAAAAAAACTGTCCTTGCACATCCTGTGGGGCGCAAATTATGTGGGGCGCACATCCTGCGGCACACATCCTGCTGCGCACATAAATAAAAATAATATTAAAACATTTTTACAAAAAAATATATTAAAATCAAATTAATAAAAAAACTGTGCTTGCACATCCTGTGGGGCGCAAATTCTGTGGGGCGCACATCCTGCGGCGCACATAAATACAAATAATATTAAAACATTTTTACAAAAAAATATATTTAAATCAAATTAATACAAAAACTGTGCTTGCACATCCTGTGGGGCGCAAATTATGTGGGGCGCACATCCTGCGGCGCACATCCTGCTGCGCACATAAATAAAAATAATATTAAAAACAAATTACAATTTTTTTTTTTAAAATCAAATTAATAAAAAAACTGTCCTTGCACATCCTGTGGGGCGCAAATTCTGTGGGGCGCACATCCTGCGGCGCACATCCTGCTGCGCACATGAATAAAAATAATATTAAAACATTTTTACAAAAAAATATATTTAAATCAAATTAATAAAAAAACTGTGCTTGCACATCCTGTGGGGCGCAAATTCTGTGGGGCGCACATCCTGCGGCGCACATCCTGCTGCGCACATAAATAAAAATAATATTAAAAACAAACTACAATTTTTTTTTTTAAATCAAATTAATAAAAAAACTGTCCTTGCACATCCTGTGGGGCGCAAATTCTGTGGGGCGCACATCCTGCGGCGCACATCCTGCTGCGCACATAAATAAAAATAATATTAAAAACAAACTACAATTTTTTTTTTTAAATCAAATTAATAAAAAAACTGTGCTTGCACATCCTATGGGGCGCAAATTCTGTGGGGCACACATTCTGCGGCGCACATCCTGCTGCGCACATAAATAAAAATAATATTAAAAACAAATTACAATTTTTTTTTTTTAAATCAAATTAATAAAAAAACTGTGCTTGCACATCCTGTGGGGCGCAAATTCTGTGGGGCGCACATCCTGCGGCGCACATCCTGCTGCGCACATAAATAAAAATAATATTAAAACATTTTTACAAAAAAAAATATTTAAATCAAATTAATAAAAAAACTGTGCTTGCACATCCTGTGGGGCGCAAATTATGTTAGGCGCACATCCTGCGGCGCACATCCTGCTGCGCACATAAATAAAAATAATGTTAAAAACAATTTACGATTATTTTTTTTTAAATCAAATTAATAAAAATACTGTGCTTGCACATCCTGTGGGGCGCAAATTCTGTGGGGCGCACATCCTGCGGCGCACATCCTGCTGCGCACATAAATAAAAATAATATTAAAACATTTTTACAAAAAAATATATTTAAATCAAATTAATACAAAAACTGTGCTTGCACATCCTGTGGGGCGCAAATTATGTGGGGCGCACATCATGCGGCGCACATCCTGCTGCGCACATAAATAAAAATAATATTAAAACATTTTTACAAAAAAATATATTTAAATCAAATTAATACAAAAACTGTGCTTGCACATCCTGTGGGGCGAAAATTATGTGGGGCGCACATCATGCGGCGCACATCCAGCTGCGCACATTAATAATAATAATATTAAAACATTTTTAAAAAAACAAATATTTAAATCAAATTAATAAAAAAACTGTGCTTGCACATCCTGTAGGGCGCAAATTCTGTGGGGCGCACATCCTGAAGCGCACATCCTGCTGCGCACATAAATACAAATAATATTAAAAACAAATTACAATTTTTTTTTTTTAAATCAAATTAATAAAAAAACTGTCCTTGCACATCCTGTGGGGCGCAAATTCTGTGGGGCGCACATCTTGCGGCGCACATCCTGCTGCGCACATAAATAAAAATAATATTAAAAACAAATTACAATTTTTTTTTTTAAATCAAATTAATAAAAAAACTGTCCTTGCATATCCTGTGGGGCGCAAATTCTGTGGGGCGCACATCCTGCGGCGCAAATCCTGCTGCGCACATGAATAAAAATAATATTAAAACATTTTTACAAAAAAAAATATTTAAATCAAATTAATAAAAAAACTGTGCTTGCACATCCTGTGGGGCGCAAATTCTGAGGGGCGCACATTCTGCTGCGCACATCCTGCTGCGCACATAAATAAAAATGATATTAAAACATTTTTACAAAAAAAATATTTAAATCAAATTAATAAAAAAACTGTCCTTGCACATCCTGTGGGGCGCAAATTCTGTGGGGCGCACATCCTGCGGCGCACATCCTGCTGCGCACATAAATAAAAATAATATTAAAACATTTTTACAAAAAAAAATATTTAAATCAAATTAATAAAAAAACTGTGCTTGCACATCCTGTGGGGCGCAAATTCTGTGGGGCGCAAATTCTGTGGGGCGCACATCCTGCGGCGCACATCCTGCTGCGCACATGAATAAAAATAATATTAAAAACAAATTACAATTTTTTTTTTTTAAATCAAATTAATAAAAAAACTGTCCTTGCACATCCTGAGGGGCGCAAATTCTGTGGGGCGCACATCCTGCGGCGCACATCCTGCTGCGCACATAAATAAAAATAATATTAAAAACAAATTACAATTTTTTTTTAAAAATCAAATTAATAAAAAAACTGTCCTTGCACATCCTGCGGGGCGCAAATTCTGTGGGGCGCACATCCTGCGGCGCAAATCCTGCTGCGCACATGAATAAAAATAATATTAAAACATTTTTACAAAAAAAAATATTTAAATCAAATTAATAAAAAACTGTGGTTGCACATCCTGTGGGGCGCAAATTATGTGGGGCGCACAGACTGCGGCGCACATCCTGCTGCGCACATAGATAAAAATAATATTAAAACATCTTTACAAAAAAAATATTTAAAACAATTAATAAAAAAACTGTGCTTGCTCATCCTGTGGGGCGCAAATTATGTGGGGCGCACATCCTGCGGCACACATCCTGCTGCGCACATAAATAAAAATAATATTGAAACAAATTTACAATTTTTTTTTTTAAATCAAATTAATAAAAAAACTGTGCTTGCACATCCTGTGGGGCGCAAATTATGTGGGGCGCACATCATGCGGCGCACATCCTGCTGCGCACATAAATAAAAATAATATTAAAAACAAATTACAATTTTTTTTTAAAAATCAAATTAATAAAAAAACTGTCCTTGCACATCCTGTGGGGCGCAAATTCTGTGGGTCGAACATCCTGCGGCGCACATCCTGCTGCGCACATAAATAAAAATAATATTGAAACAAATTTACAATTTTTTTTTTTAAATCAAATTAATAAAAAAACTGTGCTTGCACATCCTGTGGGGCGCAAATTATGTGGGGCGCACATCCTGCTGCGCACATAAATAAAAATAATATTAAAACATTTTTACAGAAAAAAATATTTAAATATAACTAATAAAAAACCTTGCTTGCACATCCTGTGGGGCGCAAATTATGTGGGGCGCACATCCTGCGGCGCACATCCTGCTGCGCACATAAATAAAAATAATATTAAAACATTTTTACAAAAAAATATATTTAAATCAAATTAATACAAAAACTGTGCTTGCACATCCTGTAGGGCGCAAATTCTGTGGGGCGCACATCCTGCGGCGCACATCCTTCTGCGCACATAAATAAAAATAATATTAAAAACAAATTACAATTATTTTTTTTTAAATCAAATTAATAAAAAAACTGTGCTTGCACATCCTGTGGGGCGCAAATTCTGTGGGGCGCACATCCTGCTGCGCACATAAATAAAAATAATATTAAAACATTTTTACAAAAAAAATATTTAAATCAAATTAATAAAAAAACTGTCTTTGCACATCCTGTGGGGCGCAAATTCTGTGGGGCGCACATCCTGCGGTTCACATCCTGCTGCGCACATAAATAAAAATAATATTAAAACATTTTTACAAAAAAAAATATTTAAATCAAATTAATAAAAAAACTGTGCTTGCACATCCTGTGGGGCGCAAATTCTGTGGGGCGCACATCCTGCGGCGCAAATCCTGCTGCGCACATAAATAAAAATAATATTAAAAACAAATTACAATTTTTTTTTTTTAAATCAAATTAATAAAAAAACTGTCCTTGCACATCCTGTAGGGCGCAAATTCTGTGGGGCGCACATCCTGCGGCGCACATCCTGCTGCGCACATAAATAAAAATAATATTAAAACATTTTTACAAAAAAAAATATTTAAATCAAATTAATAAAAAAACTGTGCTTGCACATCCTGTGGGGCGCAAATTCTGTGGGGCGCAAATTCTGTGGGGCGCACATCCTGCGGCGCACATCCTGCTGCGCACATGAATAAAAATAATATTAAAAACAAATTACAATTTTTTTTTTTTAAATCAAATTAATAAAAAAACTGTCCTTGCACATCCTGAGGGGCGCAAATTCTGTGGGGCGCACATCCTGCGGCGCACATCCTGCTGCGCACATAAATAAAAATAATATTAAAAACAAATTACAATTTTTTTTTAAAAATCAAATTAATAAAAAAACTGTCCTTGCACATCCTGCGGGGCGCAAATTCTGTGGGGCGCACATCCTGCGGCGCAAATCCTGCTGCGCACATGAATAAAAATAATATTAAAACATTTTTACAAAAAAAAATATTTAAATCAATTAATAAAAAAACTGTGCTTGCTCATCCTGTGGGGCGCAAATTATGTGGGGCGCACATCCTGCGGCACACATCCTGCTGCGCACATAAATAAAAATAATATTGAAACAAATTTACAATTTTTTTTTTTAAATCAACTTAATAAAAAAACTGTGCTTGCACATCCTGTGGGGCGCAAATTATGTGGGGCGCACATCATGCGGCGCACATCCTGCTGCGCACATAAATAAAAATAATATTAAAAACAAATTACAATTTTTTTTTAAAAATCAAATTAATAAAAAAACTGTCCTTGCACATCCTGTGGGGCGCAAATTCTGTGGGTCGAACATCCTGCGGCGCACATCCTGCTGCGCACATAAATAAAAATAATATTGAAACAAATTTACAATTTTTTTTTTTAAATCAAATTAATAAAAAAACTGTGCTTGCACATCCTGTGGGGCGCAAATTATGTGGGGCGCACATCCTGCTGCGCACATAAATAAAAATAATATTAAAACATTTTTACAGAAAAAAATATTTAAATATAACTAATAAAAAACCTTGCTTGCACATCCTGTGGGGCGCAAATTATGTGGGGCGCACATCCTGCGGCGCACATCCTGCTGCGCACATAAATAAAAATAATATTAAAACATTTTTACAAAAAAATATATTTAAATCAAATTAATACAAAAACTGTGCTTGCACATCCTGTGGGGCGCAAATTATGTGGGACGCACATCATGCGGCGCACATCCTGCTGCGCACATAAATAAAAATAATATTAAAACATTTTTACAGAAAAAAATATTTAAATCAAATTAATAAAAAACTGTGGTTGCACATCCTGTGGGGCGCAAATTATGTGGGGCGCACAGACTGCGGCGCACATCCTGCTGCGCACATAGATAAAAATAATATTAAAACATCTTTACAAAAAAAATATTTAAAACAATTAATAAAAAAACTGTGCTTGCTCATCCTGTGGGGCGCAAATTATGTGGGGCGCACATCATGCGGCGCACATCCTTCTGCGCACATAAATAAAAATAATATTAAAAACAAATTACAATTATTTTTTTTTAAATCAAATTAATAAAAAAACTGTGCTTGCACATCCTGTGGGGCGCAAATTCTGTGGGGCGCACATCCTGCTGCGCACATAAATAAAAATAATATTAAAACATTTTTACAAAAAAAATATTTAAATCAAATTAATAAAAAAACTGTCTTTGCACATCCTGTGGGGCGCAAATTCTGTGGGGCGCACATCCTGTGGTTCACATCCTGCTGCGCACATAAATAAAAATAATATTAAAACATTTTTACAAAAAAAAATATTTAAATCAAATTAATAAAAAAACTGTGCTTGCACATCCTGTGGGGCGCAAATTCTGTGGGGCGCACATCCTGCGGCGCACATAAATAAAAATAATATTAAAAACAAATTACAATTTTTTTTTTAAATCAAATTAATAAAAAAACTGTGCTTGCACATCCTGTGGGGCGCAAATTCTGTGGGGCGCACATCCTGCGGCGCAAATCCTGCTGCGCACATAAATAAAAATAATATTAAAAACAAATTACAATTTTTTTTTTTTAAATCAAATTAATAAAAAAACTGTCCTTGCACATCCTGTAGGGCGCAAATTCTGTGGGGCGCACATCCTGCGGCGCACATCCTGCTGCGCACATAAATAAAAATAATATTAAAACATTTTTACAAAAAAAAATATTTAAATCAAATTAATAAAAAAACTGTGCTTGCACATCCTGTGGGGCGCAAATTATGTGGGGCGCACATCCTGCGGCGCACATCCTGCTGCGCACATAAATAAAAATAATATTAAAAACAATTTACAATTATTTTTTTTTAAATCAAATTAATAAAAAAACTGTGCTTGCACATCCTGTGGGGCGCAAATTCTGTGGGGCGCACATCCTGCTGCGCACATAAATAAAAATAATATTAAAACATTTTTACAAAAAAAAATATTTAAATCAAACTAATAAAAAAACTGTGCTTGCACATCCTGTGGGGCGCAAATTCTGTGGGGCGCACATCCTGCGGCGCAAATCCTGCTGCGCACAAGAATAAAAATAATATTAAAACATTTTTACAAAAAAAAATATATAAATCAAATTAATAAAAAAAATGTGCTTGCACATCCTGTGGGGCGCAAATTCTGTGGGGCGCACATCCTGCGGCGCACATCCTGCTGCGCACATAAATAAAAATAATATTAAAAACAAATTACAATTTTTTTTTTAAAATCAAATTAATAAAAAAACTGTCCTTGCACATCCTGTGTGGCGCAAATTCTGTGGGGCGCACATCCTGCTGCGCACATCCTGCTGCGCACATAAATAAAAATAATATTAAAACATTTTTACAAAAAAAAATATTTAAATCAAATTTATAAAAAAACTGTGCTTGCACATCCTGTGGGGCGCAAATTCTGTGGGGCGCACATCCTGCTGCGCACATAAATAAAAATAATATTAAAAACAAATTACAATTTTTTTTTTTAAATCAAATTAATAAAAAAACTGTCCTTGCACATCCTGTGGGGCGCAAATTCTGTGGGGCGCACATCCTGCGGCGCACATCCTGCTGCGCACATAAATGAAAATAATATTAAAACATTTTTACAAAAAAAAATATTTAAATCAAATTAATAAAAAAACTGTGCTTGCACATCCTGTGGGGCGCAAATTATGTGGGGCGCACATCCTGCGGCGCACATCCTGCTGCGCACATAAATAAAAATAATATTAAAAACAATTTACAATTATTTTTTTTTAAATCAAATTAATAAAAAAACTGTGCTTGCACATCCTGTGGGTTGCAAATTCTGTGGGGCGCACATCCTGCTGCGCACATAAATAAAAATAATATTAAAACATTTTTACAAAAAAAATATTTAAATCAAATTAATAAAAAAACTGTCTTTGCACATCCTGTGGGGCGCAAATTCTGTGGGGCGCACATCCTGCGGTTCACATCCTGCTGCGCACATAAATAAAAATAATATTAAAACATTTTTACAAAAAAAAATATTTAAATCAAATTAATAAAAAAACTGTGCTTGCACATCCTGTGGGGCGCACATCCTGCGGTGCACATCCTTCTGCGCACATAAATAAAAATAATATTAAAAACAAATTACAATTATTTTTTTTTAAATCAAATTAATAAAAAAACTGTGCTTGCACATCCTGTGGGGCGCAAATTCTGTGGGGCGCACATCCTGCTGCGCACATAAATAAAAATAATATTAAAACATTTTTACAAAAAAAATATTTAAATCAAATTAATAAAAAAACTGTCTTTGCACATCCTGTGGGGCGCAAATTCTGTGGGGCGCACATCCTGCGGTTCACATCCTGCTGCGCACATAAATAAAAATAATATTAAAACATTTTTACAAAAAAAAATATTTAAATCAAATTAATAAAAAAACTGTGCTTGCACATCCTGTGGGGCGCAAATTCTGTGGGGCGCACATCCTGCGGCGCACATAAATAAAAATAATATTAAAAACAAATTACAATTTTTTTTTTAAATCAAATTAATAAAAAAACTGTGCTTGCACATCCTGTGGGGCGCAAATTCTGTGGGGCGCACATCCTGCGGCGCACATCCTGCTGCGCACATAAATAAAAATAATATTAAAAACAAATTACAATTTTTTTTTTTTAAATCAAATTAATAAAAAAACTGTCCTTGCACATCCTGTAGGGCGCAAATTCTGTGGGGCGCACATCCTGCGGCGCACATCCTGCTGCGCACATAAATCAAAATAATATTTAAACATTTTTACAAAAAAAAATATTTAAATCAAATTAATAAAAAAACTGTGCTTGCACATCCTGTGGGGCGCAAATTCTGTGGGGCGCACATCCTGCGGCGCACATCCTGCTGCGCACATGAATAAAAATAATATTAAAACATTTTTACAAAAAAATATATTTAAATCAAATTAATAAAAAAACTGTCCTTGCACATCCTGTGGGGCGCACATCCTGCGGCGCACATCCTGCGGCGCACATCCTATTGCGCACATAAATCAAAATAATATTAAAACATTTTTACAACAATTTTTTTTAAATCAAATTAATAAAAAAACTGTGCTTGCACATCCTGTGGGGCGCAAATTCTGTGGGGCGCACATCCTGCGGCGCACATCCTGCTGCGCACATAAATAAAAATAATATTAAAACATTTTTACAAAAAAAAATATTTAAATCAAATTAATAAAAAAACTGTGCTTGCACATCCTGTGGGGCGCAAATTCTGTGGGGCGCACATCCTGCGGCGCACATCCTGCTGCGCACATAAATAAAAATAATATTAAAAACAAATTACAATTTTTTTTTTAAATCAAATTAATAAAAAAACTGTCCTTGCACATCCTGTGGGGCGCAAATTCTGTGGGGCGCACATCCTGCGGCGCACATCCTGGTGCGCACATAAATAAAAATAATATTAAAACATTTTTACAAAAAAAATATTTAAATCAAATTAATAAAAAAACTGTCCTTGCACATCCTGTGGGGCGCAAATTCTGTGGGGCGCACATCCTGCGGCGCACATCCTGCTCCGCACATAAATAAAAATAATATTAAAAACAAATTACAATTTTTTTTTTTAAATCAAATTAATAAAAAAACTGTGCTTGCACATCCTGTGGGGCGCAAATTATGTGGGGCGCACATCCTGCAGCGCACATCCTGCTGCGCAAATAAATAAAAATAAAATTAAAAAAAATTTACAATTTTTTTTTTTAAATCAAATTTATAAAAAAACTGTCCTTGCACATCCTGTGGGGCGCACATCCTGCGGCGCAAATCCTGCTGCGCACATGAATAAAAATAATATTAAAACATTTTTACAAAAAAAAATATTTAATTCAAATTAATAAAAAAACTGTCCTTGCACATCCTGTGGGGCGCACATCCCGCGGCGCACATCCTGCTGCGCACATAAATAAAAATAATATTAAAAACAAACTACAAAAATTTTTTTTTAAATCAAATTAATAAAAAAACTGTGCTTGCACATCCTTTGGGGGACAAATTCTGTGGGGCGCACATCCTGCAGCACACATCCTGCTGCGCACATAAATAAAAATAATATTAAAACATTTTTTTCAAAAAAAAATATTTAAATCAAATTAATAAAAAAACTGTGCTTGCACATTCTGTGGGGCGCTAATCCTGCGGCGCACATCCTGCTGCGCACATAAATCAAAATAATATTAAAACATTTTTACAAAAAATTTTTTTTAAATCAAATTTATAAAAAAACTGTGCTTGCACATCCTGTGGGGCGCAAATTCTGTGGGGCGCACATCCTGCGGCGCAAATCCTGCTGCGCACATAAATCAAAATAATATTAAAAACAAACTACAAAAAATTTTTTTTAAATCAAATTAATAAAAAAACTGTGCTTCCACATCCTGTGGGGCGCAAATTCTGTGGGGCGCACATCCTGCGGCGCACATCCTGCTGCGCACATGAATGAAAATAATATTAAAACATTTTTACAAAAAAATATATTTAAATCAAATTAATAAAAAAACTTTGCTTGCACATTCTGTGGGGCGCACATTCTGCGGCGCACATCCTGCTGCGCACATGAATAAAAATAATATTAAAACATTTTTACAAAAAAATATATTTAAATCAAATTAATAAAAAAACTTTGCTTGCACATCCTGTGGGGCGCACATCCTTCGGCGCACATCCTGCTGCGCACATAAATAAAAATAATATTAAAACATTTTTACAAAAAAAAATATTTAAATCAAATATATAAAAAAACTCTGCTTGCACATCCTGCTGCGCACATAAATAAAAATAATATTAAAAACAAATTACAATTTTTTTTTTTAAATCAAATTAATAAAAAAACTGTCCTTGCACATCCTGTGTGGCGCAAATTCTGTGGGGCGCACATCCTGCGGCGCACATCCTGCTGCGCACATGAATCAAAATAATATTAAAACATTTTTACAAAAAAATATATTTAAATCCAATTAATAAAAAAACTGTGTTTATACATCCTGTGGGGCGCAAATTCTGTGGGGCGAAACATCCTGCGGCGCACATCCTGCTGCGCACATAAATGAAAATAATATTAAAACATTTTTACAAAAAAAAATATTTAAATCAAATTAATAAAAAAACTGTGCTTGCACATCCTGTGGGGCGCAAATTCTGTGGGGCGCACATCCTGCGGCGCACATCCTGCTGCGCACATAAATAAAAATAATATTAAAAACAAATTACAATTTTTTTTTTCAAATCAAATTAATAAAAAAACAGTCCTTGCACATCCTGTGGGGCACACATCCTGCGGCGCACATCCTGCTGCGCACATAAATCAAAATAATATTAAAACATTTTTACAAAAATTATTTTTTAAATCAAATTAATAAAAAAACTGTGCTTGCACATCCTGTGGGGCGCAAATTCTGTGGGGCGCACATCCTGCGGCGCACATCCTGCTGCGCACATAAATCAAAATAATATTAAAACATTTTTACAAAAAAAAATATTTAAATCAAATATATAAAAAAACTCTGCTTGCACATCCTGTGGGGCGCAAATTCTGTGGGGCGCACATCCTGCGGCGCACATCCTGCTGCGCACATAAATAAAAATAATATTAAAAACAAATTACAATTTTTTTTTTAAAATCAAATTAATAAAAAAACTGTCCTTGCACATCCTGTGGGGCGCAAATTCTGTGGGGCGCACATCCTGCGGCGCACATCCTGCTGCGCACATGAATCAAAATAATATTAAAACATTTTTACAAAAAAAATTTTTTAAATCAAATTAATAAAAAAACTGCCCTTGCACATCCTGTGGGGCGCAAATTCTGTGGGGCGCACATCCTGCGGCGCACATCCTGCTGCGCACATAAATAAAAACAATATTAAAAAAAATTTACAATTTTCTTTTTTTAAATCAAATTAATAAAAAAACTGTGCTTGCACATTCTGTGAGGCGCAAATTCTGTGGGGCGCACATCCTGCGGCGCACATCCTGCTGCGCACATAAATAAAAATAATATTAAAAACAAATTACAATTTTTTTTTTAAATCAAATTAATAAAAAAACTGTCCTTGCACAGCCTGTGGGGTGCAAATTATGTGGGGCGCACATCCTGCGGCGCACATCCTGCTGCGCACATAAATCAAAATAATATTAAAACATTTTTACAAAATTTTTTTTTTAAATCAAATTAATAAAAAAACTGTGCTTGCACATCCTGTGGGGGACAAATTATGTGGGGCGCACATCCTGCAGCACACATCCTGCTGCGCACATAAGTAAAAATAATATTAAAAACAAACTACAATGTTTTTTTTTTCAATCAAATTAGTTTTAAAACTGTCCTTGCACTACATGTGGGGCGCAAATTCTGTGGGGCGCACATCCTGCAGCGCACATCCTGCTGCGCACATAAATAAAAATAATATTAAAACATTTTTACAAAAAAAAAATTTTAAATCAAAATAAAAAAACTGTGCTTGCACATCCTGTGGGGGACAAATTATGTGGGGCGCACATCCTGCAGCACACATCCTGCTGCGCACATAAGTAAAAATAATATTAAAAACAAACTACAATGTTTTTTTTTTAAATCAAATTAATAAAAAAACTGTGCTTGCACATCCTGTGGGGCGCAAATTATGTGGGGCGCACATCCACCAGCGTACATGAATAAAAATAATATTAAAACATTTTTACAAAAAAAAATGTTTAAATCAAATTAATAAAAAAACTGTGCTTGCACATCCTGTGGGGGACAGATTCTGTGGGGCGCACATCCTGCAGCACACATCCTGCTGCGCACATAAGTAAAAATAATATTTAAAACAAACTACAAAAACATTTTTTTAAATCAAATTAATAAAAAAACTGTCCTTGCACATCCTGTGGGGCGCAAATTCTGTGGGGCGCACATCCTGCGGCGCACATCCAGCTGCGCACATAAATAAAAATAATATTAACAACAAATTACAATTTTTTTTTTAAATCAAATTAATAAAAAAACTGTCCTTGCACATCCTGTGGGGCGCAAATTCTGTGGGGCGCACATCCTGCGGCGCACATCCTGCTGCGCACATGAATAAAAATAATATTAAAACATTTTTACAAAAAAATATATTTAAATCAAATTAATAAAAAAACTGTCCTTGCACATCCTGTGTGGCGCACATCCTGCGGCGCACATCCTGCTGCGCACATAAATCAAAATAATATTAAAACATTTTTACAAAAAAAAATATTTAAATCAAATTTATAAAAA